>NC_047516.1:33011678-33339178 GCF_902827115.2 Pseudochaenichthys georgianus | reverse complement strand
TCTGGACAGGCATGTTTTGCACAGGAGCTGCACTAATGTAACTATAAAGGAAGGACGTTTTCTCTGTCTGTCTGTGGGTTTATCCTGATCATATCTCGAGAACAGTTGATCTGATTGGCGTTACACTTGGTAGTTGTATTGCTCCGGTTTCAATAGTGTGTTATGTTATGTATATCATATTTTCATCACCAGATGTATTAGTGAAGTCGCTTTTTCATATTTGTAAAATTCTGTCCATTAGCTGGTTCTCAAGTTGGCTGAAATACTGTGGACAGGGCTGACATTACAAAAAACGTTATTTCTCCTTAAAATTCTTGCTATTGTGACCACATCTGGTGTACATGTGTAGATATTCTGGACTTATTCTGGTTACTATTTGCAAATCGGTGATGGTCCAGCAGATGTCTGTGTATGTTGTTTGTCTGTCTTGAGAACCGTGTATACAATCCACTACACATTAGCAGTTGCAAACAACCATACCGATGTATTCCCAATGGCAACGCACTCCAAACGATCAAGTCCCAATGCTACAACTTGAAGAGTTGTCACAAAGCAATCGGCCATTTCAAAAAAGGGCACCTGACTAGTCTATTCAATTCTGAACTATCACAAAAGAATACACACCAAGTTGAAAAACCCAACATGGTGGTTAATGGTAGTGCTGCACTTCACTCATGCAACTTTAATCTCCTCTGGATTCTGAGGATGATCGAATTTGATAAAACGGAGACAAACAGAATATAAATAAACACAAATTCAATGCTGCGGCACATGCTCAGTCAAACATGAGCAATGAACCCAGAACAAATCTTTTTGTCCTGCTTATCTATAATTCAGATCTGGGAGCAGCATTAGTACACGGTTGAAATGTGTGCACCCTCTTCACCCGAGTGACACCTCTGCAGCAGCAGCAGCAGGATCCCATGCAGGTCCCCTCAGAGAGGAAGCGTGAACAGTGATCCCAATCAGTCAGCTGCACCGTGGAGCATGTGTGCATCCTTCTCATTCAGCTGTTTTAAACGACACCTCCCCCTCCTTCCCAATCCCGCTCCCGCTCTGAGTGCAGTCATTTCTAGTGCAGAGAAATGTCCCTGGTGACACTGAGGGATGACGCAGGCTCTCTCTTCCTTTCTCTGTTTTACTGCCCCCCCCACCAACCCCATCTTTTCCCTCTTTTCACTTGCGCTCCCTTCTTCTTCTTTTGCTCTGCATGGCGCTCCCCCTTTCTCCATTTCCTCTAACCTGTCTCCCTCTTCCCTTGCTGTCTCCCCCCTCTTCTCCCCTCCTTCTCGCTCCCCCCCTCCCCTCTCTCTCTCTCTCTCTCTCTGCTCCGGCACTGCAGTGCTGATTGTGATTGCACACACACACACTCACGCAAGCAACACACGCACACACAGGAGTGTAGCTGAGAGGCAAGGACTGCAGCAGCATGCACCAAGCGCGCCCGAGCTGTGCGGGGACACGAGGAAGGGGAACTGAGGAGAGGAAATAGTGTCTATCTCACAGCCGCCTGCGCGTACATCTTTGCAGCGGAAGGAACCATGCATTTCACGAGTGGATAGCTTATGTTATCCGGCCTCCTCTGCACTGCCTCTGCATCCCATTCACCCTGCTCCTCCCACTCCAACTCTTCCTCCTCCTCCTCCTCCTCCTGTCTACAGCATCATTAGCCCGGACTACAGATTGACTGGGACTGGCGAGTGGTGTGATGGTCAGGTTTTGCCCCGGCTGAAAGATTCTTCTGTGGCTATGCTACATCTACACCTTCACTGATAGCTGGATTGTAATCGTCATTTGTAGCTCGAAGATAACCCACGACCCGAGAAGAATCTTGGAGTCAGTGTGTGTCATTCTGTACCGGTGTTGTCATTGGCGCATTTCCTCTATTTCGCTGGTTGTTTTTGCCTTCTCTGAGACTGGCTAGCAGGCACTGCAGCATCAGGACCGCAAGACCATGAAGCAGTAGGGCATGAGGACCCAGGGGCAACCCAAAGGAAGGGCTTGAGTGCTTCACTTGCTACCACTGCTGCTGGGGTGCTTATCTTGATTTTTTTTTTCCTCTACAGAAAAGGGTGGTCTGGTGGGGGTTGGGGTGGGTGGTGATAGCCACAGGTAGCCAGGCCCCTGCAGAGCAGAGCGGGGGGCTCTTTGCGTACTGGAGGCAGGCAGGACGTCCTGTGGGAAAGGGGGGGAAGAAGGGCTGGCTCGAGCGTTGGACTCCTGATGGTGGCTATTTTTGTCTCCCCTAGCTGAGTGATTGGGACAGAGCGGGTGGAAGAGAAGATGCTATGGCCCGAGACACGGCGCGGGATGAGGCTCAAAAGCTTCACAGGAAGTGGCCTGAAGCACCAGGCCTTTATGGCGGAACTGGCCCGCAATAAGGAATGGATCGCCAAGATAGAAACAGGTGAGTAGAGGTGATCAGGGCACCATGATGGAAGGATGGAGGGACGGGGAGGTCAGATAGGCAGGTGAGTCTGTGAGGAGGGGGGGGGGGCAATGAGTAACAGTGGGGTGTCCTGGCAGTAGTATATATATATATAGGGAAAAGTGGGAGAGATGTCATCACTCAGCTCGGGGACATCCTGAATTACATCCTGAATTACATTCTCAAGGTTATATTGCTATAGTGGCGGTGTGTTTCAGGTGCACAGGTGGCAGGATCCCCTGTGGAGCTTTGCTCTCTCTGCACAGACGTTAGGCCACATGGTTTCCATTGCTCAGTTATGGAGGTTACAGTCAATCTATACTGTAGAGGACACTGGAATCGTTGCAGCAGGAAAGGCATGCATGGATAGCAGATTCCTCCTTTCCCCATGTATGTACACATGGCATCTGTTAGGGACATACGTAAAGGCAGTTCACATCATGAACACATTCTCACGTTGGATTTTATTGCCCCAGATTCCCAACATGCTTTGCTTCCAAGACAGAGCACCATTCCATCCAACCAGAATGTTTCTCCATGCCCTCTGCCTCAGTGAAGCTGAGGTGAGATATGAATTAGTCAATGAGACTCCATTTCTTCTAATGCATGTTGCATCTGGCCAATTTACACCACACATATACTGTTGCTATTCTTTTCCGAAAAATGTGTTTAATATTTCAGTCACGTGTGAATTCCTGATGAGGAGGTCATGTAGGGAAACATTTTTTAATTTAATTTGTACACATATTTTCAAAAACCCAAATGTTTCTTAACGTAGAAACATGTGTAATAATGTGTGATTTAACTGTTATGTCCAGCACATGGTGACATTCTTAGAAAACCTTTGCCTCTAACTATTCATACAGAATTGCTGATCTAAGGTGTGTGCTGTTTAAATAATTGATTCAGATTGATGAGATATCAGAGGTATACATGGGGATTTAGATTAGGACTGCTCTGTTGCATTCAGCTCCAAGCATAAGACATAAAACACCTCCAACCTGTTTTCTAATCTCATCATTCTGCTATTTCTTATTTTAAAAATCACAATCACAAAGAATGATTTGTGTAAAGTGTGTCCTGTCAGCAATGTTTTTCTTACTTGTGCTGAAAACCTACATGTAAAGGAGGCTCTACCGCTATGGCAACCACTGTGACTAAAATACCTGACTAGAGGTTCATGGACAAACGATAGAAGAACATGCTGAATGATGGGATGGCTGTGGGGGAGAGTTATCAGACTTTGACCTTGTTGAAATTGTATTACATCTCTAACAATACCGAGAGGTTTTGTTGACATTTCCAAGTGTTTTAATTATTAATTTTTGTATTGAGTACATTAAGAAATTCATTAGACTGTATAGATTTTTTAAACATTCCTTGTAGTATACACACTAGGCCTATTATTAAATATGCATTAGATAGCAGTGTAACTAATTATCACCATGGCCTATGAAGGCAAGCCCAATACATCACCTACTGAGGAAATCCTCACTAACCATGTGGGTTGTCCATGTGTGAAATGTATTTCGAGGTTTGTCGTGGTAGAAGGTCTCCTGGTTCCGAGGTGTAGTCCCCTGAAGCGGTGCGGCCATGTTTGTAAAATACTGCCAGGTTGGAATCAAACCAAAAAAGGATTCAGGCATTTATTGATTACTCAATTGACAGAAGAGTAAGCTGCAATGTTTTGATTATCGCTGAATTGTTTAGGCTTCGCCCATTTTCAAGCAAAAAATGTAACCAATCTCTAGTTCTAGCTTTTAAATGCAGTGATCTGCTTTTCTCCGGTTTTTTTGTTTTGTATTTTGTATCATTGTAACTGAATAGATTTGGGTCTTAGAAGAACACATGACTTGGGTTAGGGTACAAAAGGCAACAAAGCTCCTGGAGCGGAGTGGGACCATTGACAGTTGTATTGAATGGTTGGCGTCCACACAACCAGTTCATGTAAAATACATTTGACTCTTTTTTTGAAATAATAATCAGTTAATGTTCTGTCTATCACACCAGTAATGATCACATGACATGTAGAGGTCCTCGAGCTAGGATGACATCTCAGCTTGAAATGAAAGCGGACTGAAACAGGAGACCGTACTTCTGAATCATCAGCAAAATGTGTATAACCGTGCCAAAGGATTCACACTGAGTGCAGAAGATGGCTGCTCCATAGGAGTGTTCTCTCTCTCGTTGTAGCTCAGTGCAGACGGTTACATATACCCTCATGTCTCCATAGCCCTGCTACCATCACTCAGTCTCCCCTGTCTCTCTCGGCCGCTACCTGAGAGACAGAAGAACTCTGCGTCCTTTTGGAAGGGTTCCTGCCTCGGCCGCTCTCCTCTGTTCTCTCAGTACTTACTCAGCACATGACGCCTCGCACACAGGTGCATGCCGCCTGGTGTGTGGAGGGAGGGTCTGTGGGAGCTTCTCTGTTACAGTGAGAGGACTCACAGCTGACCTTGTGCCAAGCCTTAGGCTCCGGGATCAGCACACAGAGAAAAACATGAGCCAGCTGGAGCACATAGTTTAGTGACAGACTAATGAACACACACTATTTGTATATTAACATATTGGCACTATATCCCTTAGATGTCTGTCTCGGAGCTGGTACCTAATACATTTAACAATGATTGGGATCATCCAGGCCCCAATCAGGTAGGGGTCAAGGGGAGGAATAACAAAAACATTTAAAATGATACATTACTCTTTACCTTCTACTTTGTTTTTGGCAGGTAGAATTCTACCAAGACATGATGACTTTATTTCACTTAATAAATGTATTTGGCATATTTGTCAATATATGTTCGTTGTCAATACATGTCATGATCAAAAATACAATAGAAAAAAAACTATAAAAGGCATCTCTCAGAAAACGTTATTTTACTGAAGACATGTTGACATGTTACAGTGAGAACAACAATGTCACAGTGGAGGTACTAAATGCAAACCTGAAAATGAGCATGCTCTATTTAATGTCACCAACACAAAGCGTGAACATGTGTTCTGTGAAAGAGATGTAAACTCTCGTAACTTTACCGTCTGTTCTGGACTATTTTAAGCACCCAGACTACATATGATTACAGGGTTATCGAGTTTATTCTTCAACTAACGATTATTTTGATTGGTATAAAATGAATAAATGAATTTCTCCTGTAATTTATTGCCATAATAATATCACACTGAAATGGTGTTAAGTGTGTTGTTATCAAAGCGTTCATGCTGTTCTAGTGTGAGCTCATAACCCACTGCCAAGCATGTTTCGTCTTATTGGCTCATATGTGTAACGGATTATTTAACTGCCAATTTTGCAGTTAAATTGCCGTAATGAATTAAATTATATTTCCTATCGCAGAGGTTTCTAAACGGTTCAGACAATATACAGGCTAGCCAATCAGAGCAGACTGGGCTCTGGTTTCAGACAGAGGGTGAAAAGAGGTGCTGCAGCACAGCGGTATGAGAAGAATGAAGAGCTTTTTGAACATGAAAGCATGGAGACATGTCCCAGTGAGGCACAGAATACTAACCTGAACATGTGGAAAATAGGGCCCCTTTAACTGTAATGTTCAGGGGGACATATGTTCAGGAAGCTATGGGCCCGGAAACAGGCATCTCCCTGAGCTACCTTGAGGGTACATTAACCCACTCGACCTCTCTGGCTGTGTATTGGGTAGCATTCTCATAGAATAAGAAGGATATGTCTTGATGTATGTCTTTGCCCTGTGCTGTGTGTTGTACTTTTTATTGTCTGTTTATTGTCTGTTTATTGTATGGAACAAGCTGTAATACTCTGAACACGCATTCCACCAGCCTGGCTGTGTGGTCATTAAAGATTCTAATCTAATCAATGCTCTTTGAATACGGTGAATCGTATTTCGCCGGTACATTTGGTTTGTAATGAGAGCAATATTGTTATGTTCTTGTTTCTTTGAATGGAATTGTGTTGATACAGACCGGGGTCTCAGTGCAGATGGACTGGGTTGTTGCAGTTTCCTACAGAATCAGTGATCCAAATGACCTCACACATGCACTGCCGCTTGTCCTTAGCACACACTAAACACCAAATACCATTGGTGGAAAGGTTGTCATGGTAGTGGATGGGAACTCAGTAACACATATACTGTATAGAGTCTATAGACCTTCAGTCCTTAAGGCAGTGGTTCTCACACTTTTCCCCATTCACCGCTTTGAGCAGGCGGGCCTTTTCAAGCCCCACCGGTTCCGCGTCGCTCCAATAAAATGGTAGGCCAAGCTTAAAATTGTCAAATGTATCGTTCTATATCAGGGGTCTCCAACTTTTTTAGGATGAGGGCTACTTTCAAAAAATAAAACAAGTCCTGAGCTACTTTTACTCCTCTTTTTTTTGTTTTTTGCAGTGTATATATTTAGCACATTTTAACATTATTATATGCTTACCTTGAACCTTTGTGTGCTGTTTGGGTCTGTGGGACCCGTTTTCAGTGTTTACTAAAAGAACAAGACTTTCACAGCGCCGGTACCGCATCCGCCGGTACCGCATCCGCCGCCGCAAACACCCACTGTTGCGAGTCTCCGGCTGTAACAGTCCACTACCGCCCCCGAGGACCCAGGTTCGATTCCGGCCTGAGGTCCAAAAAATATATTTTTAAAAAAAAGAAGAAATCTCCTGTTCATCGCGTCCATTCGCGACCCATTTGAGACACGCTGCCTTAAGGTATTATATAATATGACCCCTTTTGTTGGTCTTTAGTTTAGGACCTGGACCGGTCAAAGGGCAGCTGTAAGGCCTTTCAGTGGGGTCTTGTGTACCACCTAGCTAAAGTGTCTTACCCTCAGTGATGTACAACAGTTTGGGAATCAAAGTGATATAGGATTAAGAAATGTTGTTAGCCCACTTTGATGGTATCTTGGCTTTAAGAAGTACTAGTATGGGGCACTCTCATATACACATGCACATCAATTCCCACGTGCACGCCTATCAATGAAAAAATGTAAGGAACATGTTGACTTTGCCGATATACTTTAACTTTGTATTTTTGAGCAAATGCTTATGTGCACCCACAGAGCGCAGTCGGCGTCCATTCCACGAATGGTCATCAATATACAATTTAAGTCTAACTTGTGCACGTCTGGTTATCTCTTTTGAGCACAGGCTAATGTTCACTCAAGTGTGCATGAAGGCTACATGTCCTTGTGCATGCCAATATTCCCATGCTTGCTCATCAAAATGTGTTAAATTAAACAGAATTGGCATAAACAAATAATTGAAACTTATATAGACCAGTGCCATTTGGCACATGACAATCCAAGCAACAGCAGGGGAAATAGACAATATTAAAATAGAAGAAATATCATCCAATAAGCAGATATCTTTAGTTGCATGTCTCTGCACGTTTTTAGATAAGTAAATACAGCAGAGGCAGTCTGGGCCTCAGACTATCCACATGTGATTTTAAGGGTTCCACAACACACCTTCTAATTTACAATCAAAAAGGTCCCCTATTTTGTTGGTGAAAACAGCACCTTATTGTCCATGGGGGATCCATCCATTGTGTTAGATAGGAAGATGGTGTGTGTGTGTGTGTGTGTGTGTGTGTGTGTGTGTGTGGTGTGTGTGTGTGTGTGTGTGTGTGTGTGTGTGTGTGTGTGCGCGCGCGCGTGTGTGTGTGTGTGCGCGCGTGTGTGTGTGTATTGTGATGACTGTGTCGTTGAGTTGTTCCATTTGCCACTTGTCATTATACCTTTAAATTCTAAAAGCTTCAAAGCTGTTTTATCACCTGGATTTGCTCACAATAAGTTCATATTCCGAAAGACAAGACTTGGTTGTTATTTAAAATGAGAGTAAACCCCCCTGCTGTGTTACTCTGGGCCTGACGTTCATTGAACCGGGGAGATGTCGGGAAGGAGGCGGTTGTAATCCCAACTTTACAAACTTCAAAATGTATTTATCGTGTGAATATGGTGATAAATGTTCCATTTTCTGAAATGCGTGAATATGAAGGAGTATTGTTTGTTTAAAATCAATCAAATAGTAAAGCAAGATGTTTTGACATATTGTGATTTCTCTCTCTGCCAAAGGGGGGAGACAAATGTTCCACACTCCATTTTAAAACCTTCCTACCAGCTCCTTAGTGTCTGTATGGCTGTCGTCGTGTATGGGTTATTCTATTAGACTATTATCGACCTGGTCAATGAAGTAAACAAATTGACAAAGGTACAAATGTAATCAATATGTTTTAATAAGGTAAAAAAACATCTGTGCTTGCTTTAGATTAGGACATTCTGTTCCATACAAACGTCACCATTTAAGTTCAATGTGAAACCTTCATTTTTAATTCAATTCGTTTCAATTCTACTTTATTAAATGGCGATTAATATTTTGGGCAGGTAAAACAGAGTAAAAAAGATACTGCACAGACAGACATATACAAGCAAAAGAGCTGCAGAATAATATGTTGGGCTGATGGTGCAGTTGCTTTAGGGGGAAAAAGGAATACAAGTCATAATTAAAGAATGATATAAATACATGACTAAGGAAATGTTCAAAGTGGCAGATGATTTGAAACACTGCCAGTTACAGTAAAGCCAGTCATGTGATGATCATGTTATAAAACAGCAATGTGTAAAGCTGTTCACAGCTTGAAATATATTTGCACTGCACTATAAATGAACTACATAATGAGATTTATAAATGTGGGCAACAAGAAGAAATATACCTTCAGCCGGTGGAAATTGAATTAAATAGGTATAATGAAAGGAAATGGTTGCTTGTGAATCCGTATTAAAATGATTATATTTATCAGAATTTGAACATGCCATGTTAAAAAACTGCTTAAGAAACAGCACACAACTCAGTTAACACAGTGAAATGTTGACTTTATTTGATCATTTTATAAAAATGTACGGGATATTTATAGTTTGCCTTTTGGTTTAACATATTTTTGAAAGTTCACAACATAATAAGCACTTTGGCATTAGATGCTAAATAAGCAGCGTAACTTACATGGTCTTTGTTTGTTAGGCATAATCATTATTTTCACATGAACATCGTCTTCTTTCCCTTTAAAAACCATGTTCCGCTGTATCGTAGCATTGAAGCTACTCACATAGCCCTTGGCAGAAAATACGTTAGTGAAAGTTCCACTAGTGAATTTCCAAAGCTTGTACGTGTCATAAATACAGCGGTTGCTAAATAAAGTACAAAACGTCTTCACACCGACACAAGTCCAACTGTAGCTTAGCGTTGTTGATGCGTTGCCATGTGGTCGTAGTATATTTCGTTTGTCGCCTACCGTTAGCTCTTTTTTCTGCCAAATGCACTTGCGCTTCAAAAATGACAAAGTAATATTTGATATGCGGAGATTGTCCTGCTGAACAAAACACAAGTATCATAAATGTATGTTTGCAAAATATTTTATTTTCTGCAATATACCGAAATCCAGAGTGGAGATCACATGGTTTTGATGAAGGGAGCACTTGCGACGCTAACTTCCGGGTCTACAAAAATACATCATCACTGCACCACGCTATGCACTGTGTTAGTGTTGCATTGTGGGTTGGCTTGAAGCTGCATTTGGTCTTATTTGCAGCATTATGACTCTGAATGGTTAAAAGCATAAGTTGCATAGTGTTACTTGTATGCGTTCAGTGGGAGTGAATCCATTGTTGTTTGTGCCAGTGGTATACACCAAGCCCTTTATTCCACCCACCTCACACTCTGCTGCATCAGCATTGCAAGAAAGCCTGCAGAATGTGGCAACACGATGCTTCTATAATAACATGATCTATTATTTGCTCGGCATTATAATATCGCCAGCCATGATCGCCTCGAAAATCCACTTCACAGATGCCCTTTGGATCCAACCGCGCACAGGCTGCCCAGCACACACACACAAACACACACACACAAACACACACACACACACACACACACACACACACACACACACACACACACCACACACACACACACACACCACACACACACACACACACACACACACACACACACACACACACACACACACACAGCCTCGCTCCTGTTCCACCAACCTTTGCTTCTTTCTCCTTTTGCTTCTTCCTTTACGCTGCCTCTCCCCTCTCCTCTCTCCACCCACCCCCTCTCTGATTTGTTCTCCCTCTGCCTCACTGTGTGTCAGTAAAGCCAAGAGAGGAGAGAGAGAGACCTGCTTTCTGCTGGCTCTGCATTATGAGAGGCAGAGCGAGGCTGAGGAAAGATAGGAGAGGCTGAGAGCGAGTGAGCGCTAGCAGCAGTTAAGCAGAGAGCCTGTGCCAAGAGGAGGAATGCAGCACTGCATTATGAGAGCCATAGGATACAGGTCCAGCTCCCTGCGAGAGATAAAGGAGGGAAGCACAACAGAAAGGATACAATCCATTGTTGTGACGATACAAGGAAATAATGATTACATCATTGACTATCATGTGTGAAAGAAACATTTCTAAAATAATCTTCCAATAGACCCAATCTGAAAAGAGTCGTGAAGGACACACTGAAAAAACTGAAACGTTGCCTTTAATTAAATGTCTCAACAGATTTCACATAACTGTATTAGTTTAGTTGAAACCAATAATATTAATTTGAACCTATTTTGCATTAAAACGTAATATAATTGCTTTCAACTAAGCTAATACAGTTGTGTAAAATCTGTTGACAAAATACATTTAATTAAAGTCAATGTTTCAGTTTTTTCAGTGCAGTTTCATTGACAAGCCTTGAGCAGAATCTCCTCAACAAATCACGTCATGATTTAGCCCTAGATGTAGGAGAGGGGGCGGGGCAGAAGAGCACAGGACGGTTTATTCAAATGACCGAGCATGATCTTTAGGTCAGCCAAACGTTGCTCCATACACCTGCCTCTCTGACGAGCTGTTAGGGACACAACTGAAGTTAGCCACTCAATTTCAGCACGAGTAAATGTTATTTCAACATTGCCTTTATGCAATAAAATAATAAATATAAAACAAGATCATTCATCAGAATGGCATGTGTTCATATGTGTGTGAGATTTGCAATAGGGCTTTCATTTAAAAAATGTCCTTTTTTTAGATTTAAATGAATACTTTTTGATTTAGAGATCTTTGAGCTAGAATTCTAAAATGGATGCAGTTCACTGATTTCTGGTACCAAGTGAAGCAACAATCATCTCAGCCCATAGGACCCGTGGCTCCAAGCAGAAGCTGACATTTTAGAGTCGAGGGAGAGCGCACAGCCACTCAGCCAAGAAATCACAGTCCAACATATCATGTATCTTTTTTAAATCAGATACATAGAAAATACATAGTGACTTAGATTGGTGTTTTGATCAGTGCTTTGACATCAGTTCATTTCCTAACTCCAGGAGGGTCAGGAACTGATCCAGGAGAAGCCCGAGCTGCGGTCGGTGGTCCAGCAGAAGCTGGTGGAGATCAGAGAGTGCTGGTCCGACCTGGAGAGCACCACCAAGGCCAAGGCTCGCCAGCTCTTTGAGAACAACAAGCCTGAGCCGGCGGTGAAGAGCTTCTCGGACCTGGACAGCCAGCTCTCCCACCTGGAGCAGCAGCCCCCCCAGCTGGAGCAGGCTCACCATCTGCCCACCTTCAATGAGCAGCTCCAGAAATTCCAGGCAAGTCTCAAAGCTCTCCAGGGTCTCTGACAAGTGGCCACAAATGATTAAAATGCGTGGTCATCCTCTAACATGTGTATCCTAAGCCTTATCCAGTGCTTTGTCCAAAAGCACAAACCAAAGAACTAGAGTGATGTTATTCAGAAAAAAGCAATTCATTGGAAAAGAGAAAAACATGAATGAAACTCTCTGAAAGTAAAAAAGATAAATAAATACTCAAGGTTCGATGCTCAATATTTGGTCCTCAGGTGAGATGGTTTCTCTGTTCAGTTGATCAAAGCAAACCATAAAAAGCACTCCCCAGCTAGCCGCTATACACCCCGCTTTCTCCTCCGTAAGTCACCATAGAAATGGTTCCCCGGGACACACCCTCAGCACCCCTGATGACGAGTGCCGTGCAGGAGTTGAGGCAACACGTTAAAGTAGGGCAGAGAAGGACTCACTGTATCAGGGGTTAACATTGCCAGGCTTTTACCATACTATACTACCTAACATGATTACGATGAACGTCAGCCGCCTTTAGCTTAGCGGTGGTGGTGTGGATATAGGACATGGAATCATATGGTTCACATTCATGGTCGCCAAGGTGAAGTAAAGTAGCACGACATAGTATTTCATTTAAAGTACTAAGTTACATTCCACCCCTGGGCTTCAGTTCAAAACAAACCAAAAGAACACAACAGCCTTTGTCTACATCCTCTGACTAGTGACTCGGTTAGAAGATTATTGAAGAGGATATAATATCTCAACAGTACCTTTGCCCATGAGAAGTCTCTGACCCGCCTGAAGGTAACCAATGCTTCTGACAGAGCCAGACTGCATACTTCAGCTCACTGCTGCTTATGTAATGTTCCTCAGCTCTGACCTTTACATAAACAGTCTCTGGCTCCGACATGTGTGACAGGCTGCTCTTGTGGCGTGTTCTGAAACATGAGGTTCAGTGGAATAAAAAATGCAACATATGCCTTTTTCCTTAAAGGGAGGCAGTCCATCCATAAGCCTGAAATGTTCTGATAGGAAAACAGCTGATGTGCTGTGTTAGTCCATCCCTCTGCTGGCTGTAACATGACCTTCCCCTCCCCTCCGCTGCAGGCTATGGAGTCTCAGATAGGGGACTATTACAAGGATGTGGGAGAGCTGGGCAGCGTGCAGGGTGTCTGCCTGCCCCAGCGAGGCCTGGTGGCAGGTGACAGGGAGGCCGGCGAGCAGTCAGGCGTCGTGGAGACTCGCATCGTCCGCCTCATCGAGCCGCTGAAGGAGAGACGCCGCATCCTGCTGGCCTCCAAAGAGATGCATCAAGTCGCCCAAGACCTGGAGGATGAGATAGTGAGTGCACACTTCATATATTTCCTCTTCCATTTACACCCGGTGTGGGCGATTCATTTTCCCAAATGAGGAACTGAGACTGTTGTGGAATAGGCTAATAGGCTGAGTTCAATGCTGCCGATTGGTATGAATGATATCTATATAGCAGCATGTTGTCTGGTTACGATAAGCTGCTACTGGTTAGTGTAGATGTTGTAAGGCTTTAACAATGTGGTGCAGGCATAGTAAACATTAACTGATTAACTGTATTCCAAAGACCAGCAAATAACTTAACATTTATACAAAACAGTAAAAAGTACTATCGCTATTTAGTTTGAAATCTAATTAACTTAAGTTTTTTTTTTCTTATTTTGTTTAGTGAGAGACATGTGGGCTGTTTTGGGCTGGAACGAGTGCAATTTGAACAGTGTATATTATAATCTGTTTTTAGTTCTGTTTTAGAATTCCGCCTGCGTTAGTATATTATATTAAAGTAGAATATTTAAATAGCTCAATTTCTTTCTTAATTGCATCAGCTTTCTTAAATAACGTAATGTCCTGACTGTGTTTGCTTGAAAGCTGTGGATCCAGGAGAGGCTTCCCTTGGCCTCCTGTAAGGACTATGGGAACAACCTCCAGAGTGTACAGCAGCATGTGAAGAAGAACCAGGTGAGTGTCAATCACCATGGTTACGGTCTGCTGATATGACCTCTCAGTCGGGGGAACTCATCTGTGATTGGTCCTTCAGACCCTTCAAAGGGAGCTGACAGGGCGGCGGGCTCGTGTGGAGGAGGTTCTGGACCGGGCGGGGATCATCGCTTCGCTGAGGACCCCTGAGGTGGAGTGTGTCCGTGAAGGGGCGGGGCATGTGCGCCAGCTGTGGGAGGTGTTGCAGCTGGAGGCCGAGAGGAGGTGTGTGATGCTGGACGCCATGCTGCTGTCTCAGCAGTACTACAGCGACGCGGCTAAAGTGGAGACCTGGCTGTCGGGTCAGAAGCTCCAACTGGTCAATGAAGAAAAAGGAACGGTACGGACCGCCCGTCAGTCAAACAGGTGCATGTTGGCATGCATGTGAAAGTGAATCCTGTATCCTGATATGTTTTGATATGTTTCAGGACGAGGCGAGCACCCTGCAGCTGCTGAAGGGCCACCTGGCTCTGGAGCAAACGGTGGAAAACTATGCAGAGACAGTAGGCATGCTCACCCAGCAATGCCAGCTTCTTATGGAAATGGGACACCCAGAAAGGTGTGGCCCGACCCAGGGTCTCACGTGCACTCACCAAGCAGCACTCATAGCCCAGGAAAAGAGGAAAGTTTCATATGTTATATCTACTGTATAGGCTGGGTAACATTAGGGTCAAATGGCCAACGCGCCTCTTGTTGGTAGCTGTAACATTCTGTTTCCTCTCAACGTTCTTCAGTGAGCAGCTCACCAAGCAGCAGTCGCACATAGACCGGCTGTACGTGTCTCTGAAGGACATGGTGGAGCACAGGAAGAACAAGCTGGAGCAGCAGTACTGGCTCTATCAGCTCAACAAGGACGTGGAGGAGCTGGAGAAGTGGATCACGGAGCGAGAGACCGTGGCCAGTTCCACCGAGCTGGGCCACGACCTGGAGGACGTCACGGTCAGTCCAGCAACTACACCACAGCAAACAGCACACATTACACTGAGGATAAGATTCATTGATGAGAACACCTAGTGCTATTTGACATGTCTCACATCTGACCCTAATCATAACCCTTTCAAACTTAATGAAATACCAAGTGTAAAAGCAGTTTAGTAAACAGTACAAATACTCTTAACATGTCAGAACTCACTGTTCCTGTTCAGCAGCTATTAAAAAGCTTTGAATTTAACATCTGTACAAAAAGAACGAAATCAGGTTTATTTAGACCGGACCACATTTTGTTTCCCTTATTTTAAAATACACAGAAGAACAGAAATATCTTAACATTATTTGATTTAGTTAGAAAATACAAATATTCTTTTATATATATTTTTATATATAAAAAAACAACATTAAAAAAAGATATGTTAAAGGACTGCTGCTCCAGGTAGACCACAAATATATCTTTTGTTGCGAGAGGGCGTCACAGAATGAATAAAAACAATACTGTTCAATACAAATAAAATAAAAAGACTATCACTAAAATGTAGTGTTAGACACGTAGAACATATTTTTGTATTCATGATTTTGATCACACATGTTTCTGTTTGAATAAACTGGGTGTGAAACTCTCTCCTAAGTAGACCATTAATCGTGTAGTCTTTAAAATAAGGAATCATGTATCAAATGACTATTCAATGATATCAAACCGAGGTGGTCTTTCCTCAGTTAATGCATTGTATCAGTGTGTTTGTAGTGTGTGTGCTCTATGTGTGTTCCAGGTGCTTCAGGAGAGATTCACCAAGTTTGCCACAGAAACCAACAGCATCGGGCAGCAGCGCATGGAGCATGTCAACAAAATGGTGAACGAGATGATCGACTGCGGCCACTCGGACGCGGCCACCATCGCCGAGTGGAAGGACGGGCTGAACGAGTCGTGGGCCGACCTGCTGGAGCTGATGGAGACCCGCAGGCAGATGCTGCTCGCCTCGCACCAGCTGCACAAGTTCTTCACCGACTGCAAAGAGGTACCGTCAAAGCAAATATCAGGAGTGCCGTGTTCTTCATTCCAGAGGTAGACAGTCTGGCCGTGACATGCAGCTTCTATTTTTAAAGCGCTCGTGATGATGACACTGTCCTGTGTTGTAGGTCTTGGCTCAGATCGCGGGGAAGATGAAGCAGCTGCCAGAGGTGAGGGCGTGCCAAGCCAACATCACCAATCCAGCCACCCTGCAGAGGCTCATGCACTCCTTTGAGCATGCCCTTCAACTGCTGGTTGCACAGGCGAGTGATGAGTTCTGACACCATACGTCACGCAGTGTACTCCTGCTCACGAGCAAAGGCATGGTGGCAGGCCAGAAATCCTCTGTTCCTGTAACCTTCATGTCCCCACGTTTACACTGTTACAAAACGTAGGCTCAAGCATACACACATTACATTTGACTAATAATAAGATATTCACAGTTTAAGGATAATGGACAAATTATCAAAAACGTTAACATGGGGAGATGTTTAGGAGTGATTGAGATACCAACTTGACTTTCAAAAGCCATATCAAAAACACAAGTTGACAACTGATATATAAAATCTTCAAATTGAGACATCTTAGGAATTGTTTAGCAATAGAAGCATCGAAAACATGTTTGTACCTCATGATTCAATCACATCATCTGATATTGTATAACCTGCTGGTCTAAGGCAAGTAATGGCGCGTTTCCACTGCAGCAGGTAGCTCGCGTTCAGCGTGCCGAGCCCGTTTTTGGTTGCGTTTCCACTTGGCCTAGTTTTTGCCTGGGGCTACTTTTTCACCTTTTTTCTGGCCCGACTAAATCGTGGTTCTAGGGCCAGAAACAACCAGGCTGAGTATGCTAAACTAGAGAGAGAATCGCTGGCAAGGGGGCTTCAACTACAACAAGATGAACATATTTGACCGTGATTTAATTGTAATACACGTTTCAAAATGTTGCCGAAGTAACAACACACTGATACCGGTTAGTAAAAACCATGAATTAATGCTTTGACAAGTCTGCAGACAGACGGCAGGCGAAAAACCCTTTTAAAAATGCGTGTTTTCTAAATGGAGCTTGGCTAAGCTAACGTTATATATGCTCCGACAGTCCACACTCACAGCAACGGCCTATACATACATAAATAAACCAGCGACTGTATTCGCCATGACACAGGCAGTCTGTGGTTTGTACTTGTTTAACTTTAGTCTAGTTTCTGAACAGATATGAAGAGCTGTGAGCTCTGAGTGCTAAGAGCTAACGGCTGTGTTGTTATTCTGGGGCCCTCATTGAATATGACGTCACGGCTCCGCCTACACTGTGTTACTATAGTAACTGCCCCAGTTCCTAAACTGTAATGGAAACGCAGCATAAAGTGAGCGGGCCTAATAAGGCCTAACCAAACCGAGCGAGGCCTGCAGTGGAAACGCGCCAGAGTGCTGAAACACATTGAGATTCCTTATAACTTTTTAATAATAAATCATTAAATCAGCATCATTGCAATATACTGTCAAAATACAACAACATCTCCTTCTGTTTTCAAAAGTTTGATTGCTATTCAAGATCATTCAGCTGAACTTCAAATGTGCACAGACGTTCTCTCTATCTCCCATGGTGCAAAACAAATGGATGGTGAGCGACCAGTCCTGCCAACATTTGTTTCATCGTAGTTTGATCTTTTAGTAATGTTTAAGTGTTTGTTGATTGTTATGTGTGTACTGCCCAGGGACTGCAGGTGGAAATGAGCTATTATAAATCAAATCAAATAAGTACACATCCCTGGTAAAAAAGATTAAATATAAATAAGTAAAAGCATTATAAAAGTAGATGAGATAGCATCTCTAGTAATACAAAATATCAGACACACTAATACAATCATTTTAGTTCTACAAGCTCTCTTCTACACTGACTGTGTTCTCCTGTAATGACGCCTCTTCTTCCTTTCTCTGCAGGTGAGGCAGCTGCAGGAGAACGCGGCCCAGCTGAGGGACCATCTACGGCTGGGGAAAAGGCGGAGGCCATCATGGTCAAAGAGCTGGAAGTGATGGAGGCCTGGAAGGAGCTGCTGAGCTCCTGTGAGGCCAGCCGTGTGCAGGTCACCTCAGTCACAGACAAGGTGCAGTTCTTCTCCGTGGTGCGTGAAAACCTCATGTGGATGGAAGGCATCATGGGCCAGATTATATGGGATGAGCCCAGGTAAGACTCCTGCTGCACACCTGCTTACTCTTCTGTGTTGAGCCCTTGGTATACAGTGTGTTGTGCTGGCTGAGGAGCTGCATTCTGTGGTTCAGCTGGAGGTCCCTGTGGTTTTGTGCAGTCCCTAAAGAGAGAATTCATTTCCGTGCAGTGTCGAATTGGGCTGCTGTGCCACCTTGACCTACTTTTCAGATGACATCTGGTATTATTATTATGTGTTTGAGGGCTATACATTTGACCCAGTTATCACTACTGCTGTGTCGTGTAAACCAAATATTAGCAGCTGTTTATGTACATCACCATATGCATTACATTCTCACCGTGCCACTGATAAAGATTGCATGTGCCTGTCTTTTAAAGAGGTCCAATTACAATTTGTGTCACATTTTCTTTAATGTTTGGCGAATAATAGATTATTGGATCAACAAAAAGGCTAATTGGTTCATCATTTCATTTTTACAGCAAACATGATGTTCCAGTTTCTGTTGTGAAGATGTTCTGCTTCAGAATGTGTGTTATGTGAATGCCAACTGAATGTCTTTGGCTTGATAGTTTGACAAAGACAACATTTGAAGACGTAACCCCCGGCTTTAGGAAATTGTAGTTTGTAGCCATTTCATAGCTTAATTGAGACAATATTCCACAAATCACCTGTCACACATGTCACTTGTCATACATTCATGTTTTCTACAAATTACTATCTAATGATCCCCTTCATAAAAACATTTAAGGAAGCTACCCACATTTCAGTTTCCAGTTGACTCCAAACCCATAAGTTGTTTCAAGGTGTGCTTACATTTTGCAGTTCCTTACTCTGAAAGTGGATGCAAAAGGAGAGCCCGTGAGAGCTCACCGAGATGCTGGCCTTGTAAGACCAGCTGGGCAGACACAGCTGATCCAATCACTACTCAATTGCAGAAACCCACTCTTGAGTAGAACATTACCCATAGAGCTATTACATGTTCAGCACTCTTTGCTTTGAATAAGACCAGGCCTTTGACGTCTCACTGAGGTCCAAATATATCTATGATTATATTCTACCCATTTGCTTTTACAATCCCTTAACCAACCCATGTTGTAAACAATATTCTCCCATTGATACGTTTTCAGATGATATCTCTGTTTAGTTATTTCAATCTAAAACACAAAGTTGTTCTTTTTACAATAAACTCCACTCGCCTTTGTGAAGCTGGAACAAGCTAACGTCTGTTTGTTTTTGCTTAATAACTTTTCACTTTGTTAATTAAATATCAACATTTATGTCCATCAATTTTCTGGCCAAAGAAAATAACATCACTAACATGGATCTAATACATAATGCAAGCAAACCGTCTCAGGTTGGAAATCCAGCCTGTGTTGCATGTCACCCACAGTGATCTCTACCCAGACTTCCTGTCCATGTCTCTCCAATATCACAGATAAAGGAGACATGCTCAAAAACACATGGAGGCTGTTATTATCATTGTTATGAAATGTGATGGTAAAATGAAGATAATTATTGTCAAAGAGCGTTGTTGGCTACATCTGTGGCCACCTATACCAGAAGGCAGGGTCGACAAAGTCATTATTATTCAGCCTCATTCATCATTTTACCACAAGTACTGTACTACAGTATGTGTACTGGTATACTGCTTACAGTTCACATGTCACATGAATTTGAAAAAAAACCACATATAACATAAAAACACTCTGAAGCCAGAAGGCTTACAACTTGAACTGGAATATGCTTTGGGATTTTGTTAGAATGTTAAATATATTCACGCCCTGCTGTTATAGTAATAGGCTTCTTTAACAACTGTACATTTGTATTGTATTGACCCATTTTGTGTAATGCCTATTTCTTCGGAACAGGTGGCTTGGTTTCACTTACCATCACTGAGAGTATTCTGTACATTATTATTCTCCCATAAGTGGATTGGTTGAAGAGTCGACAGAATTTCACACAACCAAGAGTTTCTTTGGTGGACTCCTTATGTATCTGTTCTATCCGTCCTCAGAGATCTGACGGCTCTCGAGGTGATGATGAGACAACATCAGGAGCTGAAAGCCAAAGTAGACGGCCGCAGCAAGACCATACAGCAGTGTGCCGATCTGGGCAAGATCCTCATAGCTGCAGGCAACCCTGCATCCGAGGAGGTCAGGCTGACAAACAGCACAAAGAAGAACACATTAAACCCATACAATGACTTGTTAGGATGCAGGAATATGACTGCAATCTGTCTGTTACCACAGATACAAGAGAAGCTGGGCAGTCTTCTGGCTAAGCAGAGGGATCTTATTGAGAAGTGGGACAAACACCAGGAGAAGTTACTGCGCAGTGAGTAACCACTTATATCATATGGCTCTAACTATAAACGCTTTTCTACCTTGTCCTTTTTTCCATGACAAATGTATGAAGAATATTGTTCTTGACTAATAGTAATATAAACATCTGCTATGGTGGCGCAAACGATTTCTACTGGAGTTGTGGTAACCATGCAGTTGATCTGCTGTCAACTCCAGGGCAGGAACATTTCCAGTTCGCCCAGGAGACGGTGAAGGCAGAAGCCTGGCTGAAGGCCAAGGAGCCGCTGATCACCTCCAAGGAGCCCGAGGGAGGAGGAGCCCGGACCCAAACAGACGAGGTTGAGCAACTCATCCTTCGCCACGAGGCCTTTCCGCAAGGCTTGCTGTCCACCTGGAAAGAACGCTTCAGCTCTCTCCGCCAGCTTTCCGCAGTAAGCTGACTGTAGATACATGTGTAATCAGTTGGTGAAGTCACTATTTAATGCTGCTACCGGGGAGAACATGTGACCTTGGGATCGTATGTTTGCTTTAGCAGGCATGGGGCGCATGCATCGTGATGGGCTTAAATCTGTCTCAGGACGTTGACTGCATGTGGTTTACTGTGTTCTCTGCACCCCATCTGCTTATCATGCTACATTGCTAAGTAGCTCATATAACACTGTTCTTAATTGAGCAAATCATTCCTGATAACTTTTTGTACCCCCATTTTGTTGGACCATCTGAGTTTGAATTGGATTTATGGAGAGCTATTAGTTATTTAGTTAAACTCTCTCTTTAGGCTGAGAAGAAAAGAGGAGGAGGAAAAAGGCAACCCCGCTCTCCAGCCGAAGGATGTTCCCAATATCATGTCTGACTCCCAGTGTTCCCTCAATCAGTGCTACCTCATCTTCTTGAGGCAGACGGTACAGGTCATGTAGAACCCAAACCCTTACAGACCAGTCTGGATCTGGGAGCCTCCCCTGCGACACAGAGATTGTCCTCAACCCTAGCGAGTTACAAGCCAGTTATAAATGGATCAGGCTACCATGGACTGGAACAGCAGGGCAGTGGGAAGTTGGCAAGCTCCTCATACCTTGGAATGAACCACCAGGTGCCGGGAGGTGGAAGTGAATCCGCTTTCACAGCACTGACTTCCCAGAATCCTGGAGCAGATACTTACCTTGGGATAAACCATCTACCAACTGCTGGCAGTGCGGAAAGCTCTGGATACTACGGACTGACTACTGGGTGTGTCGGTGGTACGCCAAACCATCTAGGCAGCGGGAGGTTGGGGAATGCAGGTAACATAGCTCAGCAGCCAAGCAGTGGGGGTATGGGAAGCCCTGGCTATCTGCCTCAACAGAATATGGGCAGTTCTGGATATTTGGCTCAATCACCAAATATGGGAAGTTCTGGATACTTGGGACATCAGCCTAATCTAGGGAGTACAGGATATTTGGCACCACAGCCTAATTTAGGAAGTACGGGATATTTGGCGCAGCAGCCTAATATGGGTAGTTCTGGGTATTTGGCACAACCGCCTAATTTGGGGAGCACTGGGTATTTGGCACAACAGCCTAACATGGGGAGTTCTGGGGTATTTAGCACAACAGCCTAATATGGTTGAGTTCTGGATACTTAGCGCAGAATTACCAGAGCAGTGGGGGATTGGGTAGCTCAGGCTTTCTGGCACAAAATAATTACAGCAGTGGAAGTCTGGGCAGTTCTAGTTACCTGGCGCAAAGTGGTGGCATCATGGACCCTAAAATGGCATATGCATGGCAGCATCTGAAAGCTGACTTCATGCAGCCCAGGATCAACCACATCCACAAGGCTGTAAACCCCCTCCTAGAGGCCAGCAGGGCGCAGCGGGAACAGTTTGGGGACATCCCAATGGCCGACATGGTGGGGCCAGAGTCGGGGCTGGAGCTCCTCCACGGCCGCCTCCAGAGGGATCCCCGTGGCAGCCGCTCGGATCCTCAGATGGACCACCTGAGGCGAGAGCGGGAGTACAAGTTGGGTAGACAGACCTCCAGCGAACAAGAGATCCAGGCTAGGCTGAACGAGCTTGCCGCTGATTGTGCGTCAGGAGCGCTACCGGAGGCGCCTGGAGAGGCAGTCGTCCAGCGAGCAGGAGGGCAGCGGCAAGCAGAGGCTCCAGAGGCAGGACTCGAGTGACCTGGAGGGCTCTATTAAGGACGGTTCTGACAAACGCTCAGGGTATGTGAATGAGCCATGCGACACTGAAAAAACTGCAACACTGACTTGAATTAAAGTCAACGTTTCCGTTTCTTCAGTGTGGTGACAGTCAGATGATCTTAAGACATTTGCATAGTCAACACTGTGTGGCATGACCCTACAGATGTGTAGTGTCACATGATGATTGTGTTTGGGTGACACGTGTCTGTTGTAACTACAGGGATAAGAGAAATACCATGGCAGAGATTGTTGAACAAGTCCAGGAGAGAGAGGCAGCATCTGTGAGTAAGCTTGCACGGTACATCAAAACAGTGTTGCTCGTTTTGATTTTTTTCTTGATATGACATTCTCTTCTTTTTCCTTCCTCAGGCACGGGGAGATTCTTATCGCCCTGCAAGCAGCCTCTCAGCACCGGTGACTCGTTTTGATGGACGTCCTCGGGCCCGAGACCGCCCCAAACCGAGGAGGAGGCCTCGTCCCAAAGAGCCTGAGGAGACACGGCGTTCTCGCTCAGCTCCAGCTACTGGGGCCCCAACCACACCTCAGCCGCCTTCGCACACTGCCCACAACGAAGGCTTCCTCTACCGCAAAAAGGCCTCATCATCTGACCTCGAAGCTCAGCAGAGAAGCCCAAACAGGTATAACCAATGTCAAGACCAATCAGACGTAGACATGTCATGGAGTCTGGAGATCTGTCTACCCAGGTGTAAGGAAGATAAGAAAAGTATCTGCATATAACATGTGATTGGAATGTTAGCATGTCCAGCTTGCTAGCTTACAGCCTACAGCCACCGAGCTTTACTTCCAGGCAATGGAGGGCATTATGAACTATCCAGAGTAATTTGTGGAGTAATGCTATGTTAAAGAAAAGCTGTTCACAACTAAGACATACAGTGTTTTTTATTCAATTAAAACTACACTGCAACATCTTGATATCTTCTACATGAATCATTAACTTGTGGGATTATTTAATTGTATTAAGACCCCTTTTACAAGATGATCATTTTAAATGAGTCAGCTGGAAACCTTAACAAGTTAGCTGGAGAGCAGCTCGGTTGGAAGTAGTTTATGCTAATCAACAGCGGACATTCAAACCGACAAATGATCAGTCGTCTGCTATAAAAAAGAAGCCTGCTTTGTCTGGCGTCTTGACCACTTTTTAAAAAGGCCTGGGAATTTCAATGATAATTTTGCTCCCACTATCATTGTGTTTGGAAAATGTGAAGGAAAGTGTACTTCTGTAATAACCTGTACATTGTGTTTGTCAATCCTTCCACTGGCCCAAATCATGTCTGAACATGTATTCAATTGTAATCTGTTAATATCTGTTACATGTGTCATCTTCGTTTCACAGCAAATCCTGGCTGAACGTGTACTGTGTGTTGAAAGAGGGACAGCTGCTTTTCTACAAGGATGCTAGGCACCTGACTACGACATACAACGAGGAGCCTCCTGTGGAGCTGGCTAACTGCACCTTTGATCCTTCTATGGGATACAAGAAGAAGAAAAATGTCTTCATTCTTCAGTAAGTTATTGTGACACAAATCATGATATCACATTTCAAATTTTAAAATCAAAGCACAGAATATTTACAACTTTACAATGTTATTACTATTTGTATTATTCAACCTTAAAACAATTATTTCAGTGAATGGAGGAAGTGATAATCCCTGTTCATTTTTCCTGCAGAATGGCTGATGGTAACAACTTTGCATTCCATGCAAAAGATGAGGTAAGAACATTTGTATTTGAGTCATGTTTAAAAGGGGCAGACAACAGGACATCATGCAGTTTTGTCTCTTAATATAGACCTTGTGTTTTCCACATAAGAGAGCCAACAGGAGATAACTACACATCAAGGAATATACCGAACATAAAGGTTGTTTACATGTGTTCAGTAAAGTTAGAGTGAGTCTGGTGATCTTGTTGAAGTCCAATGAAAAGACCAAAACCACGTATGTATTAAAATAACAAGAATGATGTATGTATCCAAACAGGGACGTGCACAGACATTTGGAGGGGCTATTGCTCTAAACTGGAAAAAGGGCCTCCCCCGAAAAAAAATTACAACTAAATTGAACAGTAATTCACATCTCCTAACAAAATAAGCTAAGGCGACTATTGCATTCGGTGACTTGATTTTAAAAATGAAAACCAGGGAAAATGTTTGTTTTGCGGTCCATATCTCATCAAAATATCTAATGTTAGTAACTATTAAAGACAAAATGGGGACAACTCTGTTCTAATGTAGTTTGACCATCTGCTGTGCAGTCCAGACATACTGATGAAATAGGGCCTCTAACTAATTACCTTAAATAAACTCACTAATTAATTAACCAGTTCAATACGCATTATTCTTATCATTCTTTATGAGCGCAGTAACGGTAAGGTATCTAATTACTTATTTATTTAGTATTCCATAACTTAATAACGGAGATGGTCAAAACTAAAGTGGTAGAGACATGGCAGAAATCCTACAATGAAGCGGGACATTGAACTGTTCACCCGTGAGAGGGCGATCAAGAAAAGAGAGAGCGGCGCGTTGAGGGAGTTTACAGATGAGAAGACACAGAAAGACAGAAGCACAATAACAACAAGTAGACGCTATATTTAGGTGGTTGTTTGTAAATAACCGCCGGTATCAAGAGGAAGTCAAGTCCCCTGGTTTGTCCCTTATACCCTAACTGCCATGAGACAACTCAAAATCAAGTTTCCAAAATCCGACACTAGAGGTGGTCTTTAACGCAGCGCAGATGACAGCGCTGACAAAGTGTGCTTCCCGCAGCGAGACACCACAATCCTAATTGTGGGCTTGTCATGTTGATTCGGCCACAACAGAAAAAGAAACTCTCGCTCTCTCCAGAGGGGCAGGTCAGCCAAAAAGGCCAAACGGGCCGTTGCCCGGGCAACATTAGCCCGTACCTGTGCACGTGTCTGTATCCAAACCAAAGCCAGATGTATCTTAATGATTGGTGCCATCGAGCTCCTTTGTCAGTGAGCCACACTGTTGCACTCTGTGTCATGTTCCTTTATCACCATGAACACACACACTGTAGCTTATTTATTATTCCTAATGCTTATTGGCCTTTTTAACAGAAAAGTATATCTTGACAGAGGTGCATACAAATCTACATTGAAATAAAATGCTGTGTCACAGTTAAATGTGTTGCTGAGTGACATTTTATTAAAACACAAAATGAAACCGGTTAATAAATAACAACCTCAGAACCTCCAGGTCTGATAAAGGACGCCAATGTGAGGTACTGTCTTTGCGTTTCAGGCGCCAACAGAAGAACAGAATTCTTGTTTCTTCCTCATTACTAAATAAAGTTAAACTGGTTAAACCTAAATTACTTTAAATCAGAGACATTTGATTGGAATATAATGCCTTGTGAATACTGAGTTTCAGTATCTTGCTGGCGTAATCGCTGCGTTAAAAAAGGATGTACTGTCATGAGAACATCAGCTTCTTACAAATGATCAAGTTGAGATATTTGTTTCACCCCTAACATATCCTTTAACGTGTCCCCCAGGAGAGAAGCAGAAACAACCGGAGCGCTGTTTAGACATACAAAAGGTCCATTTGCTATGACACAAATGTATAAAAGTCTAATATCTTGACCGTGTCCTAGATGGATGAGTAAAGAGAGTAAAGATAGCTGTGCATATTTGCTAGAATATAGTTAGCATTTACAAGTTAGCATCTGACAGAGGCAGACACAACTGCCTGCTTCAGCCACGCTGGGTTTCATATAACGTGATGCTGTGCTCGCAAAGGTGTCCGACATGCCAGAAAGCCCTTCTCCTCTCCATCTCCCCGTGTGTGGCTGCTGATCTGCCGACCCTCGGAAAGCCTGAGTCGGCCCACTTTTAGGAAGTGTTATAAACAGACAGATTTGCTGACAATAACAACATATAAATGATCGACCGTCTTATCTGTTGAAGGGTTATTATTGCCCAACAAAAACCTGCACGTAGAATTAGATTTAGAACAAACCAATTGAAGCAGAATTCATTGACATACTTCCATTGCACCAAAATACTGGAACCAAAAACATGATGTTCAGTCTCCTCACACTGTGATCTTTACCTTCTGCAAATAAATGTCAGACATTGCTTTAGTTTGTCTCTTTTTAATTTCCTTTCTTTTTTTAATTCTCTATATTCTTTCAAATATCAGGGAACATTTTCTCTTTATACCCCGTAATGGAACCTGTTGTCCTCAATGTGGTTCGGAACTAGCAAGGCCGGATTAACCATATGGGCACACTGGGCACGTGCCCAGGGGCCCTTGAGCAAGAGAGGGCCCTCAGTGACAAGAGAAAAAAAACCTCACTCATCATACATTGTTTGAAATGAAACTCACTCAACTCGGCTTTTCTATAGGGTGAAATTAATATAAACCGTCTATGTGTAGGTCTCCCTATGTATGCGCTCAACTGTATTACTACGCGTGGCGTATTACCTAGGTCTTCTTGAGCCATACACTGTCTTGAGTTCTTATCGTATCCTTGTTTTGTAATTTTTGACTGAAAGGGCAGAAGGCTAGGCCTATACTTTGGTTGAACTATGTAGCTGCATCCCTGCTTTTGACAAATAGGTGTGCCATTGACATGCCAGATTGAATGAAAATGTAAAATATGTGTCACTAATCCGGCCTTGGGAACTAGTCATAGCATTCTCTCAAGCTACAACAAGCTCCGTTCTTTCCCTACCAATTAAAACCTGCGATCGCACACCACATGGCGGTGGCTGTGGGTTATGAGGTCGAGTGGTTGTCCACCAATCGAAGGTCAGTGGACAACATGTCAGTGTCCTTGGGCAAGATACTCAACCCGATGATGTAGAAAAACGTTGATCTGTATTGACGACACTTTGTGAATCCCAAAACATAAAATGATAACCAGAAGTGAGAATGATTACATAATAAAAATGTGTGTCATTTGCTGCTCTCTAAAGGAGGACATGAAGGCTTGGACTTCAAACATCACCACCTGTATATCTGAATACGAGGAACTGGGCAAGTGGGACAAGCCGGGAACCTCGTCCATGGAACCCGACCACTCGGAGAGGAAGGAGAAGTCGGAGGGGGACGCCGACGCCAGGTCAGAGAGGTCGGAGCTGGCCGAGGCGGAGGAGAGGTCCGAGAAGGAGAGGTCAGAGAAAGGGGACGGCTCTGAGAAGTTAGACACGTCAGAAATCGCCGACAAAATGGAGGGAGGGGCAGGGGGCTCCAGCACTTCTGGAAAGAGCAAATGAGGAGCCCCTTTATGTTTTAACATTATTCACTGACGAGATGCGTGGGAGGCGGTGGGTGTGAGGGATGGATGGAGAGCATGTGCAGCTAGGTTTGCTGATCCTCAGTCACAGAGCGGAACACACCGGGTCCTTGGACTGACTATTTTTACTGTGACAGACTAATCTCTCAGCCCCTCCCCTTCACCCAGGCAATACATCAGTGCTTGCATTGTGCCACCTGCTGGTAGATAGCAGGTCGGCCCAGACAGACAGACAGACTTCAACAAGTGGTCCCAAGTATAAATCACTGTCACGTCCCATCGTTGATCGTTTAATCTCTCGGATTCACAGCATCTTTCTGTATGTATCTTTGACTGATAATGTAATGCTCTGTCTAGCTAGACAAACCCGAGAAGTGGTGAATGATATGTTTCACAATATCAAAAAGAAAAACAAGTTTTTTGAAGCAATACACTTTTTTTTAAAAGGGAAAAGGAAACAAGAAATAATTGCAAATGTGAACTCCATGATTTGTCACATAAACGTAAGCTTACCCCATGCAGTTGTGCACCTTAGACACTTGACCACATTCTGTATACTAATCATAAAGACATTTAATCCCATCACATTGCTAGCTTTGAATCATGTTAATATAATGGAATGCTGGTGTTACCCACCTGACTTCATTGGTGTCAATTAATACACAGTTCTACCGTTATTTTCAGCTTTTGTTTATTATTTTTATTATTATTATTATTGTTATTGTTTGTCCACAACGATCCATGTCAAGAAAAGAGCTTTCCATCAAATTCTAATCCAAGGTGTGTTCAAAGTGGCAATGCTCAAAGTAATACTAAGCCTATGTGACACAATGCTTTTGTATACATGACAAAAATCTGAACATTGCATGAAAAAGTCTATTAGTGCACTGTCAAACTTGCCTTTATTTTTATGTTCTTGAAATAAGTTGGGCAGTATTGAAATTGCAATAATTTAATGTGGCTGGAGGGAAATGTATTTGTCTGTCACTGTCTACTTCTGAACATCCAGAGGTGAGTTTGACAACATATGTTTGTCTTCTAACCACAATAAGCATGAGAAGAAAAATGGTTGTTTCTTGAGGGGAGAGACCAGAGAGGCGACTCTCCTTGATCTGTAACATGAATTAAGAAGCCAAATGGCCCCTCTGCTGTTTGTACTGTATTACTGCGATTTCTTTTCCACAGAATGTACTGATTTCAGCTGTGAAATGTTCAATCACCACAGAGTTGGTGGTGGCCAAAATTGTAAAACCCTGAAGCTGTTCGCTGAGAGTTAAGCCTCTCTGTACCCTGTGTCTTCATTTGAAGTTCAAACTGATTGGAATCTCTCCGTCAAAGGCAAGTTAATGTAAAACGTCATGATTGGAGTCATGAATTGTATATACCTATCTTTGTATGTATACCAATAAATCCTGTGCTCTAATAAAACAATACTCTGAACTGAAATGGGTAAAATTAAAACATTTGTATTAATCCACAAATAAAAACAATCATCACTCAAATATATTATGACATTTTAAATGAAAAATATGCAAATTAGGAGCCACTATTAAATATCATAGTGTATATAAGTACACCAGTATCTAGTTGTATGACACACATTTTACCAGGGAAGAGCAGCAGGACATACTGTAGGTATGCTTGTTGTATTTTTATATGCCTATAGTTATTCATATCAGATTCAGGAGTTGCCCCAATAAGAACGTGTACTAATGATTAGAGGGTGTCTCTGTGAGAGGTGGGATGAGGTGATATGTTACAGACATGAGAAACAGCTGGGCAGTTCAGAAAAAGTACAGTATGCTGTGATCGCAGAGATGGACGGGCATTAGTCCACTTATTATTTCTCATGTATGCCAATTATTTTTTACATATACAAAAACAATTAAAGTATCATTAATGTCAGTGAAATGTAGCCATTTTGACACAGTGTACTCATATTAAAGACATAGCAGGAAACACACAGCAGCTGTGGCTTTCCTCAATGTATTTTCCATTCTATCAAACTGCACCTCAAATGTGTACAAAAAAAGACTTCTTCACGGTCTTCCTTTCTATAAAAACTCCAAAAGTATATCTCAGATGCAGCAGTATTTGAATTCACTGACTTGAGGATTGTAGTGTGCTGTATCTGTATTACTGCAGCCTTCAAATGAGTTGAACGACAATATATAAGCTATGTTTTGGTGTGAATGTTATTTCCATTTGCCAGTCACTGCTTGTTTTAACATAAGTGCCATGTCATGCAGTTTGCTGAAACAGTGGTTCAGAAGGGAAAAGAGCTATTGGTTCTTGAATCATGAATAAGGACAGCGAGCCTGTCTTTGCAATACATATTTTTATCATTGAAATAGGAGCTATAGTATTTTCGTGTGGCTGTAATTGTTCTGATTCATTGCTCATGGCATATTTAGCCCACATCACCATGTGCGTTGTGAGTGTTCGCTTACCATCACTTTAATGAAACCCATGAGGGTCTTTTTCCACCATGTTATTAAAATAACAGTCGAAATTAAGTAGGCAGCATAAACCGTGACTGAAGAAAAAAAATGTGTGCAAACTTTGTATCCTTCATTGATGGTCTTACAAGTGTGTATGTCGTTGTTACTTTACATTACAACTTGCTGCTATGACATTAAATAAATCTCCAAACCTGCTGATGCAAACTTGACGTGCAATTGATGTGGACACACATGCCGGTCAGACACAGAGCTAACGGAAACAGTTTGTTCCTCACGTTGGTTTCAACTACAAGCTGAAGGGTTTTTAACTCAATTGCACATTCTTAAAAACTGATAATCGACTTTTACCACCACTTTTTATAATCTGTGAAGCAGAAAAGGCCATCGAATGTTATCACCACAAGGTAGCAAGAGAGATTAGCATTGGCTGTAGGTCCACGTGATCAGCTCCTTACACTACGCTAAAGCCTTTGTTCTTCCAACCTTATGGAACGACTGTTGGAGGTCATAGGCAAGATATAATAGTGGTGCATTCATGACCGATTAATAAAGGCCGACCCGGAGGCTAGCATCTCAAGAGCTCCTTCAACGAAAAGCAATGGGATTTTTCCATTTCTAATTTTTGATTTTACAGTGAGAGGATCTCTGGTATATGTACGTTTATGATACTTCCATGTTTTGTTCAGCAAGATATTCAGCACATATTAACACCACTTTATGATTTTGGAAGCTTAAATGCAATCGCCAGATGTAAAAAATAATGTAGGCTATAAACAAACTACATCACAGTCATGGCTGCACATCACCAATGCTATGCTAAAGGTTTTATGACATAAAGTTTAAGACATTCACCAGTGGGGTATTAACTGACTTTTTTTATGTCGTAGAAAAAATGTGAAAGTATCGTAAACTCTTATTAACCTTATTTCAGAAGGATCTTACCAAAAACACGTTAAAAACCATTGAATTCAGGAAGGGAACCGGAAGTGGTAAAATGCTAATTTATTTATGTTTTTTTAGGACTTATTACTGCATCACACTACATACAGTAAAGTACCGTATGTAGACATGACATTGATATGTTAAAGGTGGGGTAGGTAAGTTTCAGAAACCGGCTCGAGATACACTTTTTGTTATATTCCATGGAATGCTCTTAACATCCCAATAGCAATGAATATCTGAAGTGCTTTGACAAAAAATCCATAAAAAAATTTCATCTGTAGAAGCCGTAATACTGTAAAAAGTACAAGGATGGCCTACCTGCCTGTCAGCCTTCCATCGGGGCACAAACTTATCTCGTGCCCTCATTGGTCATGTGAGCGTTCGTGTGTGTTGGAGGAGGGGCTCTGTAAGGAAGTGGCAGATTTTCTCCGGTTGTGTATTTTCAAATTCTAGCGATCTCGAGCCGGTTTCTCAAATGTACCTACCCCACCTTTAACACACTCAACCAATAATCTAAATAAAATTATAAAAATATGCTATTTAGAAAAAATCTGAGGTTTGTGTTCACATACTGTAGGTGCCCTCTGGAAATACAGCTCCTTCATATGGACACCACTACACAACTGAATCATTGTTTTCCGACTGGTCATACAATAACTTGTACAAGGGTACAATGCAAACATTGAGCAGAATATGCAGCATACTGCCAATAATACAACACAAATGTATGTTTTGCTTTAATATATCTACCAATGAACATTCTAATTGTCCTTTAAATTACAAGTGCAGTTTAAATAAAATGTTATTGGACATGAATGAGTAACTCATCTCGGTAAAAATAAAGGTACGTGTAAACTTAGTTCTGCACTTAAGCAAAGCCCAATGCGCAGACAGTATTGGTGCAGGGTCTGTTATACAATAGAACACAAAAACATACATTCAGTATTTCACAAAATGTGCACAACTTGATGTATGTTTTCAGAATGTACATTTAAATTATGATGTGTTTATTGAATTGAATCAAATCTGCCAATATTTGTCTGTGGAAATAAGAAATATGGAATTGTCTCATAAAATCAGTTCCACTGACTCTCGGTTTGTATCATGGCCACATATTGTGATTTAATTGTCTAATCATGAGGGAAATATTATATTTTCTCTGCTTGTTTAAGAAATGTGGTTAAAAAGGCTTTGACGGTACTTTTGTCTACATTTTAAACATTAATGTATTATGCATATGTCTGTGAAACTTGGGTCAATAGGAATGATTTCCTTCTGTGACAAATAAATGCTGGCCCAGATTAAAAGTGGAATCCACAATTACACTTTGCATCATGCTCTGTCACTAAACTGTAGTGACAATAATATTTAACTTGTATTTAAGGAGTCTGAAATTAAATATTACACATTCGAATGGAATATGGATTATGGAACCTAATACACATAATCATTTTAGCAGTGAATCATTCCAAAGGAGATTGTATGATCCATTGTCTAACACTGCAGAGAAATAAACAGGATCCAAACTGTTTATCTAATCCCAAAAGTCAGTTGTGGATTAATATGTATTTCCATCAATTACAGAAGAAAACCCCAAATTCACCTCCAAAAAGTATTCTTATTTCAACTGTCAGGTTAATTATGAGAACATCGCCTCTTCTGTGGCATTACCTGTCATTGTTGATTCTTCTGCTCTCCTCCCAATGCTTCATGACTGAAGTTGTGGGATGGTCCATGGTGCTGCCTGTCTTCTGAGACAGAAGGTCCTGGTGCAGGAGGAACAGGATAGAGGCGCCGTTGTTTCTTAAGACTCATGTAGGAGCTTTAACCATGGATCCTGTAGCTCAAGATGACGGTTTGTTTCCAATGGCCATTCTATACCTGGAAGTAGATTGTTGTCTTCTTCAGTAGTAAACAATAAACATTTATTCCCATTGGTTGGTGTTTTTCTTTTTTATAATACAGAGAGTGAGTTTGACACTAAGGTCTGCCCTCACCTTGTATCTCAGTTCATCACCTGGACTAGCAGTATTAAGAGACTTCACACACAGTTTAAGGCCTGCAGGTCTGATAAATGGCCAACTGAGAATGGAAGAAAATATGTTGTGTCCAGCAGCTTAATTTGGACCTTATTACTATTGCATGTTATTTAGCTGACACTTTTATCCAAAGCTACATGTACACTCCAGTAGCTACTGTTAAGATGCACAGGGCAATTTGGAGAAATTAAACATTATCTTTATATTTGAATAAGGAAGGAGGGGTAGGCCTAGCTAGCCTATATGTAATTTAAAGATTTATTTAGGTAGGCTAATGTTTAAGATTGAAGTTATTAGCCTTACTCAAATTAGTATTTGAAGCAGAGTATTTTGCTGTCTAAAACATTACTGAAGGGGATCTTAACAATTACAATTAGGTGCATAGATGTGGACAGTATGTTTTTATTTGTCTCTTCATTTATTTATTCGGATTCGGAACATTTTGGAGATGTTGCCGGGGCGGAGGTGACGTGTCACGTGATCATGGAGTTCTCTTACTATGTGGGCGTGGCTTAGTTGCAGCTCCCTTCCTGAACATGGCTGCTTTCGGGAGGCTCGTCTCCGTCTGCAGGAACGCAGTGAGGAGTCCTCGGTCTGTGATATCTGTAGCACGGCACCGTGCTGTCGGACCCGCTATAGTGGGCTCAGTTCTCGGTACCGGGCTTATCTGTTATTACCAATATCTTCCTAACAGGACTCTGCCCTTTGCTGTCCATGCCGAGGCACCGAAAGTGAGTTCACGCCTAATAAAAGTTAACTAAAGTTTGTGTCGTCGAACAAACCCATCCGTCGTGTGTCTGTCTGGTCTAATATTAAGCTGCTAAAGATAAGTTACCCAGACACCTATATTAATATGTACTGTAAGTGCGTAATACTAGGTACACTTATATCGACAGCTAATGTTGACGCCCCCCAGCTGTCACACACGCACGCACGCACGCACGCACGCACGCACACACACACACACACACACACACACACACACACACACACACACACACACACACACACACACACACACACACTTAATGTTGCTTTATTATCACGGTGCTCTCTGATACCTGTGTTTCAGGAAGTAGCAGCTCCAGCTCTTTCAGCCAGGAAGGTTCGGTTCATCCAGTTCGCCTCAGTGGTGTACGAGCAGGAGCCCTACATGACCCCGAGAGACTTCCTGTTCTCTGTGATGCTGGAGAATGTGGACCGTAAGCTTATTGATATCCATCATCTGCTGACAGTTAACACAGGATGATATGTGCTATCATTGGAAATATTGAGTGCAACACTTGGGTATTAACCCTCGAAAAATGCGGGATACATTTACAAAAACACATTTAAGGCCCTACACTGTTCCTTATTAAGTTTTTGGTTGTTTTATTAACACAACTTGGTTTCTTCTCCTGTAGGAAAGCTGCAGAAGAAAAGTTTAACCACACAGGTATGTTAACATCTTCACATTTTGTAAATGAGTCAGCTACAGCTAGTAGCACTTGAAGATCATCAGTTTGTGTTGTCATCTGTTTCTTATTGCAGGAGGTTAACCACATGTTGGCCACTGCCTCTAAAGCTCTGGCCGGTAATGAACTGTTCAGGACAATAGGAGACGATGGTAAGTTCTAAACTTTAAACAGGCCCTATCTTCTCATTTTCAGGTTCATATCAGTATGTAGTGTCTGTACTGTGACGTGTCTCCATGCTTTAATGTTCAAAAAGCTCTTTATGTTTCTCATACTGCCTGTGCTGCAGCACCTCTTTTCACCCTCTGTCTGAAACCAGAGCCCAGTCTGCTCTGATTGGTTAGCTGGCCGGCTCTGTGGTGATAGGTCAATCACTAAGAGATGTCCCTCCCCTTAGCCTTGGAGCGCTAGACAATAGAAGGAGGGGGGGAAACTCCCTCTGGAGGGAACTTAAACCTATAAAACACACTACAGGAAAGGGAACCCCCCAAAAAGCACAATAGGGCCTTTTGAAACAAGAACAATTCACATCTGTATGTTAGTATTTGTTTTCAAATTCCGTCCTTATATTTATTGGTTATTTTATTTCCTAAATATAATTCAGCGTACATTTCTTTGTCTCTTGCAGGTTTGATATCCTACACAGAGTATCTGTTCCTGCTGACCATCCTGACCAGTAAGTAGCCCCTACTCTCATTCATACTGTGCTGAATTGATTTGCCTGACTTATTGTGACGCTGCATTTTCTTGCACATTTCAGTGAGTCGGTAACCTGATTGCATTTTGTATTTCTCAACACTGTCCTCCAGGTTGTGTTGAGAAATGCTACTCTGCCCTACTAAGTGCATTGATTCCTGTGATAATATTCAGACTGAGTTCAGATTATTGACTGCATTTCTGTTTCAGAGCCGCACATAGGATTTCATATTGCTTTCAAAATGCTTGATGTTGACGGCAATGAGCAGGTGGACAAAAAGGAATTTCTCAAGGTAAGACATCTTATATTTTAGTTTTTTTTAGTTGAAAATATTTAAATAATGTGATAGTAATACTGAACATAACAAAGACAAAATGTGATTCTGTTGCGTGTGTGGATTTAAATGTGTCATGGCTTGGCTCCTTTAATGCTGCGTAGAGCACTGATGCTCCACACTCGTAAGTATGGACCACGGCCCCATGTGAAGGTGAGGGAGAGCTGCACTGCACGGAACTCTATTGTTGTCCTCCGTCATGTGAATGCCTCTGCAGCCTGAGTCAGACCCTGGCCGTTTCTCAATGTGGAGTGAAGCTGCTGCAGAGCCACTATTTATTTTCTTTTTTATTCTTTATTTATTTGGGGTCACATTATATTAAAAGTACAGTTTTTCAAATCATATATTTTTAGAGACTCGAAAAGGACAAATGAAATAGCAAACAAATCTTGTCAAAATAAAATAAAAACGAAAAAGTACACAGGGGTTGTTTGAAATGGCAAATGTCTACACATATACATACAATACACATACACACACACATACATACATGTGTCCATACATACACACCTATACATATACATTCAATCGGTGTATAGAAACACAGTCAAACAAGCGATGGACGTCTTTGCGATATGTAAACTCTCCACTTTTTCCATATTTCCTCAAATGTGTTTTCCTGAAGCCTCATTGAGAAAGTGATTCTTTCCATAGCATACATTTCATGGATTTTGTCGTACCAGTTGTCGAGAGAAGGGATGTCCGCTTTGAGCCATTTTCTAGTTATTGCTTTTTTTGCTGCAACAGTAAGAATTCCAAATAATTGTTTTGTTTTGAGGTTTGTGGGGATTGAATGTACGAGCCCAAATAGACATTCGTCCCAGTTGAATGGGATTTTTTCCTTTTTAAGGTGGGATATGTCATTTATTTCAGAAACACTTTTTGTTATATTCCATGAAATGCTCCTAACATCCCGATAGCAATGAATATCTTAAATGCTTTGACAATAAATACATAAAAAAAAGTCATCTGTGGAAGCCGTGACGCTGTAAAAAGCACGACCAATCATTTTAGCCGCCCCGGCTAAAGTAACTGGATGGCCTACCTGCCTGTCAGCCTTCCATCTGGGCACAAACTTATCTCGTGCCCTCATTGGTCATGTGCGCGTTCGTGTGTGTTGGAGGAGGGGCTCTGTGAGGAAGTCTGAAGGAAGAGGCAGATTTTTTCCGGTTGTGTATTTTCAAATTCTAGCGCACTCGAGCTGGTTTCTCCAAAATGACCTACCCCACCTTTAACTACTATTTCAATTTCTAAATGGATCTTTTGCCAAAAAGTTACTATTAAAGGGCAAGCCCAAAAGAAATGGTAGTGATGTGCTAACTGAGAACCACATTTCCTCCAGCAGCTGGGGGGCCCTAGAGGATGTGATGACTGAGCAGGCTGCAAAAGTACCTGCTCAGCATCTTCCAAGTAAACATCCTGAGCTGGAGATCTTCCATTGAAAAGTACAGTCATTTGTCCAGACTTCGTCATGGAGGATTTTTTTGGTTTCATTTTCCCATTTGTGTTTTATATAGAAAGTATTTTCCTTTTTAATATCTTGAAGAGCTTTGTAAAGTTTTGAGATTACTTTCATCCCTGTGTCTGATGCGCTGGTGAAAACTATTAATAAAGGATTTTCAAGGGCCGTCTAACAGGGAACTATTTAAGTAGTGGTGGCGTACCTGTAGAAATCTAAAAAAATCACCGTTATTCAATCCATATCGTTTTTTTAGTGTTTGAAAATCGATCATGGTTCCTTTGCTGAAAAATGTGCAATATGATGTAAGGCCATGTTTGGCCCAACCTTTAAATGTTGTATCTTGCATGCTCGGGGGGGAAATCAAGACTATTTCAAGTATACTACGTCATCGAGTGGCGCCGAATGCTGGGCATTTAAACAGTCCTTCAGCGCCACTCGATGACGTAGTATACTTGAAATAGTGGCTCTGCAGCAGCTTTACTCGACATTGAGAAATGGCCCCTCTCAGTGATCCATTTATTTAGAGTCACAGGACATTTTTGTAGCTGTTCCAACCTGGCGGCGTGAGAAGACTCTTTAAAGTGTGCTAATTCTAGCCTGGACCAAGGCTACTAGAGTGCATGTTGGCACGCTATGCACCTTGTGTCATAATTTCATGTTGTGACATAAGTCTAAAGGACAATTAAAGAGAAGCTTTGCATGGACTGTCATCACCAAGAGGAATTTACTTATACCAAAGCAAATTCCTCGTATGTGTAAAACTGGTTGTGATTGTTATTCTGATTTGCTTTAGTGTCCGATGTATGACGAATATGAAGGCTATATCTCTCATACTCTTATTATTTTAGGTAGTTTACATTGAAGAATGATGTTTGTTCGGATTTTGACATTTTGATAAAATGTGTTTTGGTAGCTATATCTTAATATTTCTGTTCTGTTTTTTCTGAAGCTGAAGAAAATCATTGGGACCAGTAAAAAGAGAGCTCCTCAAGGCACAGAGGTGGGTGTTCATATTCCCTTTAAGCTCAGCAGGGTCGGTATCATCTTCAGCATCACTGGAGAGTAATGTCTGCTTATTGTACATTCCCTGGATGTCTGCAGAAACCAGTGGTCGAAGGGGACGGTGTGAACACGACTCTGCAGGCCTACTTCTTTGGCGAGAGAGGAGAAAACAAGCTGCAGTATCAGGACTTCCACAGGTACAGAGACGCAGTCACACTCATTGCATTACAGTGTGTGTGAGTCTTCACTGGTACACACTGGAAATGTCTGCAGTGTTGACAGAATACTGAATCATTTACCTAAATTGATTGTAAGAGTAACTTAAAATACACTAATGTATATAATAGTATTACAGTCAATTAATTCAAGGTTTTAGCAACAAAAGTAGAAACTTTAAGGTACATACATTCAAGATACATTTGAGAAAAAGTTGTATGTGGTGATGAATGTAATGTTGGTGATGTGAGTGTACTTGCTTTCCAGCCTTAGTGTACTTAAAGGTAGTTAAAGTGGTTAAACCTTCCATTAGGGTCACTGAGGTTCCGGACCGAGGTGTATATAATAAAAGTTGGGAAATAATTGCTTTACACTTACGGGGCTCTATTTGTTTTGCAGTATGTTAATAAGGGACCGTCTAACATGAAGCCACTTAAGTTACATTGCTGCTAAACAAGTCGGTTTCATTCGAGCATTTCCTTGATTTAGAAGCATGTATCTAAAGCAAGGAAAACCTTGCTATTTATAAAATAGTGAAAGCCGCTGTCCAACAGAACAGAAACAGCCTATCATTCTTCCTTATGATATTAATCTAGTTCTGTCAGACGTTGGACTCCATCATATATATTAAGGGATAAAATAGACTTCATTGTAAAGAATGGCTTCATTTTCAACTGTATTTGGCTTTCTTTAAAGTGAGTGTGGTATAGTTGTGACCACATTCCTCACTAACCTCAGTAGGACCTCTCCCCTGTGTCCTCAGGTTCATGGTAGACCTGCAGGCTGAAGTCCAGGAGATGGAGTTCCTGCAGTTCTCCAAAGGTATGGACACCATGAGGAGAGAAGACTTCGCTGAGTGGCTGCTACACTACACCAACGAAGAAGACAACGAGGCGTACTGGGAGAACATGAGGAAGAGGATCCCTGCTGGCCAGGTGAGAGGACTTTCATCACAACAATTCTGTGAAAAGATTGAATCTAGTTTATTGGTTGACTGAAATGTTGTCTTGCAGAGTATCACCTTCGAGGAGTTCAAAGCCTTCTGTCTGTTCACCAACAATCTGGAGGATTTTTCCTTTTCTATGAAACTGGTCACTGGAGCCAACCGGCCTGTTGGAATGGGTAACGCCTCTTCATTACCATGTGGGTATTTCTCTCTCAGACTGCAGACAGTAGATGATCACATTCTTCCTTCCTCTCATCGCAGCCCAGTTCAAACGAGCAGTGAGGATCGCCACAGGCCACGATCTGTCTGACAATGTTTTGGATACTGTCTTCAAGCTCTTTGATATGGATGGAGATAAGTGCCTGAGCCACAAGGAGTTCATGGGAGTGATGACTGACAGAATACGGCGAGGCCTGAAGGTGAGCCCGTTCATCTTTTTATTTATATACAATAGCCATCTGAAAAAAAGTCACCAACTGGATTTAACTACGCAAATCTGTAAGAGCCTTCAATTGGATAATTAGTGCGAATGCTGTTTATAGCATTCCACTATAGTTCTTCGAATCTTTATTCTTATTAGTGTGAATGCTATTTATATTATTTCAGCCAATATTTTGGCTCTCCATAACTTCAGTTTATTTTCAACTACAGAAACCATTCAAATATCAAACTATTCAGCCTGTTCAGGAATCGATGGGAAACTTTCAACTTTTTCAAAATATTTCATGCTTTTTGAAATATTCAGCTTTTTAAACTGGAAGTCAATGGGAGGAACCTTCAAATCCTCTTTTATCTACACCTTGCGCCAAATGCTTCTCCTTCCACATACTTTCAGCCAGAGACTTCATTCCAACTTTAAAATGATCACAAGACCTTCAGCTATTCAATTCATATTCAAATGTTTGATATCTTTTTGAGATATTTAACTTAGTTCGGAGCTTGGTAAAGAGGCTTTCTTCAGATTTTAACATTAGTATATGTGTATTGAGCAGCTCGTTAAGGCTTAGAGTGCTTTGATCTCAAAACAGAGTGGAGGACAGCTTGAATTTCCGACACTCCTTGGACATCATTTTTCATGAAAAAAGTAGGAAAACCTCTCCTAGGTTGAAAAGTAAAAAAAAATGAAGAAAACAAATTAAACAAAATGCCTCTTGAGGGCATGAAGAGACAAAAACAGATAGAATAGACTCCCATGTAAACAATTTCCGGATTTTTCTTCAGAACAGAGAGAAGTAAACTTTAAACAAACTGCAAACAACATATCAGTTCATTGGGGTTCCCTGATGCTCACAGTCTGTTAATTTTTTGATAGGAGCCATAGTTTTTGAACAGGTGGCAAAATTGTCAGATATAATCCTCAATGCATTCTTAATGGGACTCAGTGCTGCAGTTGGTAACCATGGTGTTGCTGGGCAGATTGAAACCTTTGATCTCTGGGCTCACACAGGTGTTATGATTATTTGCTATGATTAGGTGCTCAGCACAGAAACAAACACTGACAAACACACTGGACTTTAACAGCCTATTCTTTTCTGTCTGATGGAGACTTCATACTGACTTCAACAGGTTCCACATATTTTATACATTATTGGTGACGTATGGTTTTAGTCGAAAAGTCTGCAGTCAAAATATTCTTCTGCTTTCCCAAGCCTTTTTACTTTCTTTTCTCATCTTAATACAAATGCATTCACTACTACTTACATCTGATATGTAACTAACTCCTTCAGCCTACTTTCAGCTGCAGAAACCATTCAACTATTACATTATTCAGCTATTTCAGGACATCAAGGCTATACATGTTGTTGTTTATACTTTTTTTAAACCTTTTCTTTTGAATATTAAGCTTCTTCACTAATTGTCCTACTCTTCCAGTTTAACATTTCACTTTCAAGTTTTCAACAAAGTCATTGCAATGCATTTGAGCTGTAACAATTTGATTCAAATAATTTCACTTTTCTGCATTTCTCCGCTAAGTTCAGCAACACACTGACTTTGTTTCTGTAGCTGAAAGCAGCTACAGACCATTCAACTAATAACATATTCAGCTTTTTCTGCTAAATTCAGCAACAAATGTACACGGTTTAAACTTTACAGCATTCACACACATTTTCTAGTTACTGCAGTGATTCATGTTTCAGCTGGCAACTCGTTATTTAACCCTAGCTAATGTGGTGTTTAGCTTCTTATTTCTTAAGCAACCATGTCGGAAGACATCTCCTGTGGTCGTGGAAAGGATGTTAATCAGTTTCAGAAGGGGCAAATGATTGGCCTGCATCAAGCAAAGAGAAAAAAGGAGATTGCTGAAACGACAAAAATCGGGTTAAGAAATGTATTAGTAATGCCGTACTCAAAGCTAAAGGCGGTGCAACTTTTTTTGTGTATATATATATATATATAAAAAGTTGTGCAGGAATGCGTCCTAAACCTGAAAGTCCCTCATCTCGAAGTCAATGTGTGTTTCAACAGGTAACTGGTTATTCTGAAAGAAGACATGTTGTTATCACAAGCTTTAGAGATGTTCACGTTCTTCTCCAAAATCAAGCTGAATGTCTGAAGCTTCTATAGGCGCGTTCACACCGGAGTACTTTCCCCTGTAGTTCCGTTCGTACCCCTACTTTCCCCTGTAGTTCCGTTCGTACCCCTACTTTCCCCTGTAGTTCCGTTCGTACCCCTACTTTCCCCTGTAGTTCCGTTCGTACCCCTACTTTCCCCTGTAGTTCCGTTCGTACCCCTACTTTCCCCTGTAGTTCCGTTCGTACCCCTACTTTCCCCTGTAGTTCCGTTCGTACCCCTACTTTCCCCTGTAGTTCCGTTCGTACCCCTACTTTCCCCTGTAGTTCCGTTCGTACCCCTACTTTCCCCTGTAGTTCCGTTCGTACCCCTCATGTCGCGTTCACACAAAAACGTGATGGATACGCCGTGAAGTTGTTTGCGGCCTGCCGGTAAACCCAAAGCAGAGGAAGACGAAGTGACGTCAGCTAACTAAGTACTTGGTGTGAAAGCGGCTTATGAGTCTCAAAAACAGCTGTTAGCTTTTCACTTCTGGCAGCTGCATGTATGATTGTAACCAAGTGGTGTTAACGTAGAGATTATCCTGCTGAACATCACATGTATCATAGACGTGTTATTTTTGCAATATTCCATAATCCAATCCTTTTTAGCTCTTGCTAATCTACTGGGGCAGGCTACACAAATACATCACACTCTATTTACCGACGTATTTTATGTTGTAGAACAAAACATGAAAATGTCACGGCCATTTCTACTGATCTTAATTCCATTGTTGAGGGCGACTAGAATACATTTATATTGTGCAATGTTCCAAACTCACATTGGTTTCCCAAACAGCATCTCTGTATAGTCTGTATTTACTCTCTGTCCTAAACGGCTTGTTGGAGCTCCTGCCCCCCCCCCCTCACAGCCCCCCTTGATATTGAGTAAGAAAAAGGTTTCTAAACGCTGTGAGAACGGGTCTGCGGAGAGCATTTCTCAGCGATCCCAACTCGTCTGTTACCAACCAGGGGACTCCCTGTTAGCTGAACATTTACAAAGGTCCCCAGTCCCACCCCTCCTGGTGTGTGAGGAGCTCCGCGGATTGGTCCATTTTGGTTCCCGGAAGAAACAAATGGAAAAAGAGAGATGTCCAACGAGGCGTTCTGGGGCAGCACAGACAGGTCTTTCCTGTGTGAGAGCTTTACTCCCTACAGGGTGTACTTTGAGGGTGTGAGACTCTGCAGACCGTTTACATGCAGAAACACCTTCATAGCACACAGGGGGGGGGGACGGGTGATAACTTTAAGCTTGTGTTAACCATGGACCTTCTTTCAGGGATCTGACAGAAACATTCACGGTTGAAAATGCCAACTCATTCCTGCACCAGCTCTGTGTGCTCAGATTGCTGTTAGAAGTGTGATGTGATGACTCTGTCTTGCCCAAAGGTGCAGCACCAGAGTGGCTTCTCCGACTACTGGAAATGCGTGAAGCGAGAGACCCTGAAGGGAGCTAAGGAGGCCCTGGGGGACACCGGGTGCCCCTTCTGAACCACTCTGACTGTATAATCAAAAAAAGGGGTGTGAACAATATTTTTTCAGTTACTACATTTCAAACCAAAGCATTTACACCACTATCTTTTGTAAAAAATAATGTTTACAGATCATCTATTGTGATATTAGCTGTGTGTTTACAATATTATATTTTACAGTTTGTTCTGCCCATTATGATTAATTAGGCATTTTGTATTTAGAATATCTAACCACTTTTAAATAACCTTTGCCCATTACACTTTCTCTGCCTCGGACTTGTTGGGTACATTGATGCATTCTCGGTGTGGGGTTTATGTTCTTTTGTGAAATACTTATCAAATAAAGGTTTATGAAAGTACCAAAGTCTCCATAATGTTCTGCGAATCTGAGCCTCAAAGAATAAGCCAGCTATGACCGATGACTATTTTGTAATTTATTGTAGAATTGACCGGTTAACATCACGAGTATGTGGTTTAACCATTGAAGATTGTGGTGCTAATTATCTTAACATACATTTCATTGTAAAGTAAATAGACAAAACAAGCTTACCTCTGTGATAGATGAACAAGTTAGTGACCAATGCCAAGGTTATCAGTGAGTACAGCATATACAGCTACAATACAATAAAATTACATTGAGCAGGAAGCCATCTTTGGTCTTCTTATCACTATAAACAAATGCATATAAATTTGTATTGTATCAAAAATAGAAATTACATAGCCATATTGAAAGTAAATTCACATTTTGACATACAATATAAGGAGAATACCTAAGAGACATGATGTGAGATTACATTTTTTCAATCCTTGGCTTTAAGGACCCAATGGTTTTGCCACAGTTTGAACATTCATTTGTTTTTTTGAAAATGTCCAATCTGTCAACATCGCTGTCGCCCACATGTTTAGGACAGTACGCAACTTGTATAACAGTAACACAAATGACCAAATAGATTGTCATTCCTAAAACAAGCATGTGCTTTCTATCCTGGGCTCTGAAGGCGTGGGAGTCGTGTGGCGCGGTGGAATAGTGCGCTGGTGTTGGGATCAGGGGGTCACAGGTTCAAACCCCGCTGCAGTCAGCATGTCGTTGTGTCCCTGAGACACCTCACCCCAAAGTGCTCCTGTGGGGATTGCCCACAGTGTTCAGTATGAAAGTCGCTTTGGATAAAAGCGTCTAACGAGTGACATGTAATGTAATGAAGGAGAGGTTTGGTCAGGATCCAGCTGTGACGAGTCCTGACAGAGGACACGCCCCTCTCCTCATCAGTGAGTCCTTAGTTAACAGTGTGTGTAGCTGTTCTTCTGTCCTCAGAGGCACACACGATGAGCTGCAGCCACAGAGGCCCTCTGCTGAGATTATAGGGAAGTGCTTTCAAAGTGTTTGATCCACTGTGGAAAAGGAAGAGAAACGGTGTTAGTAAACAGCAGGGCAACACTGGACAGCTTCCTGGTCTAGTGAAAAGCCATAGGACATTTTAACATCTATGCACTCAGGCTGCTCAGTCCTTGAGGGTGGAGTTCAGTCGACAAAGTGCAGTTTCACCGTCACTGCTGCTCGCTACACTGGAAGAAGATTATAGTACAGTTCAATAAAGCAACAAATTAATTAAATTAAACATTGGTTTAACCCTCCATCAATGTGCTGCTGCTAATCTGGATCCAGGTCACGTTGTTCAGAATACATTATTACATTATTCAAATGACCGACATCCAGCTAGGAGGTCAAACATGTCAATACATATTCTAAATAATCTAACAATTTATATACAAAAATTGCGAATATTTTTATTAGACATTATGCATCTCTGAACTGTAAATGAGACTGCTCTATTCTCGCGTGTGGAGTTCCAGTCAGCACCTTCAGCATCCTGAGCATGGACTCATTTTAACGTTCAATTTAGAAACAAAAAGGTTCATTCATCCAACGACTTCCTGCTGCTCCTCTCGGTCACATGATTGTAATACTTGCATTACGGTCAGTTATAGCCGGAAGGGACAGAACTACGTGATAAAAGTCTCACATCTGGTGCATAATCCTCACGGCTAAGGGAAGTGTTTACATGCAGCTCAGCCTGAACTACTGCAGACATAACACATCAAGCAGAGGCTGTTAAACCTGGTGAAATGGCTTTCCCGCCTTAATATGATCTCAATCAGCTTCAAACTATTCAGATGTATCGTGACACCATGGCAGGCCACGCCTCCTTAGAGGTGTCTTAATAGTGAAGAGGTGATCAAGTGCTAAATCCATGGGTTCTACATTTCTAAATAAATAACATGCGATGTGTTTCTGCTCCACAACCTGCAGAAGAGAACACACATCTGTCAGTGGTGTGTTATGGAATGTCAGTTACATTGCATGTGTGAACAAGCCGAGTAAAGTTAGTACTCGTGTTTCTTAAAAAGGTTAAACAAATATATGCAATGTTAATTTCCCTGTTCCGAGAGCTGCCAGCTGAGAGGCTTGTATAATACTAAGCATTGTGACGAGATGTTGCAATAAGTGTTATTCATCGTGTGTTTTAAGATATATCTGAGTGACTCTTTTCACAGATGTCACACAGAACAACACTCTTTTGTAAACAGCTCCAATCTGACCACACGTCTGTGAAAGGTTCTCAGGACTCTCCTCCCTTTGTGTGTGCTGCTGTGTTTAGAAGATGCCGTCCCCTTGAACCATTATGCTGATAAAACTAAGAGGGCAAAAGGACTCAAAGACGACCTGAAAGGTTATTATTGTGGAGTTTAGATTTGTGTTATTCAATGTATTGTCTTCGTCCCTGTGGCGCTAACTGATCAAAGACATTTGACCCTGATTTACACAGAAAATAACCCCTTTCTTCTTCCGCTTACCATTCACCACAAGAGGATGGAGACGTCAGGGGTCGCTCTCCTTCTTTACTGTCACGTCCCCGTCTCCGGCCAGGATGGTGGAGATCTCTCCCTGCATGAAGGCCCACGGCACCGAGGACCCAGCCAGGGGACAGCGCTCTCCGCTGGGGCAGTACACCTCCCCACCCTGACCCTGGCTGCGGATGAATCCTCTGGTACAGGGGAAGCAGAACTTGTGGTGCGGGACAGACGGACACTGGACGAAGTGAGTGTCCTCCAGGCGCTCTCTGCAGAGGGTGCAGCACAGCAGGGTGCCCTGAGAGCTGCTCGTAGACTCACCAGCACTGGCGTTGGTGCTCGGCCCCCCCACACTCAAACCCTGACCCAAGGCTGCCTGGGAGACGGAGGTGGAGGAAGTGGATGGGCTGCTGCTGGTGGGACGCCCAGCTGAGGAGGAATGGGCTGTGGACATGCTGGGGCTATCTCTGGCCATCTGACTGGAGCTCAGGCTGTCTGCGACTCCCATGAGCGCTGAGATGGGTGAGGGCTGGCTGTGCAGGCGGGGTGGACCCTCCTGAGGGGCAGCCATGCCAGGAAGAGGCTCCATGCCCGAGTAAGCACCTCGTGGCCAGGGCTCTCTCGCCGGGTGATCAGGCCTGCCTTCGCTCTCTCCGTTCTCAGAGCCCGGAGAAGCCTTGCGACGCCGGGGGGTGTTCTTTGCTGCTGCAGGGCGGCCAGCTGCTGCCATAGGCAACCCTGCATCTGGCTGTGGCAGGACCTCTGGAATGGGGGGCTCTTTAAACATTCGCACACCATCATTCAACAGCTCAGACAACCCACGCCAGTCCCCAGTGCCTTGCCGCTTCTCGTATTCCACATAGCGTAGCCCAGAGTTCACCGCTTTACCTGCATCTTTGGCTGAGTCTCGGAACATCTGCCTGACCAGGTCAGGGACCCCCGAGAAGATCATTCCAGAGCCAGCTGGGTACTCCACAAACACCTTCAGCTCAAACTCTGGAGTTGTGCTGGCATCAAAGGCCAGAACACGACCCATCAGATTATGGTCTTTCCTAAAGCGCACATTAAAGGGGACACAGCTGCTGAGAGCAACAAGAACATCCCTGACTGCTTTGGGGCGATTTGACCAGCCTTCAACCCGGCTGCGAGCCACCTCATTCAGTTCTGCCATCACCTCATTGTTCCTCCACACTGCAGGATCTATACCCACCAGAGCTGAGGTGCTAGCTCCCACACCCAGGGACACAACCTGCCTTCTGCCACCGTCTCCCATAATAGGGCCAGCTGCAATTGGTGTGCCCCCAGCTCTGGAGCCTGATAAGGGGGTCAGAAGCCCATGAGGGGCTGCTACTAACCCCTGAGCTATCAAAGCATGAGATATTGCTCCATGAAGACTAGGAACTGCCCCGACTATAGCCCGGCGGGTGTTCGGGCTCTGTCTGCTGCCCTCCGAGCCCACATCGTCAGCTCTGTGCAGGCCATTTGGGAGACGAGAAGACACCCCGTACTCACCCCTCCCCCTTTCTATACGCTCTCCATGCTGCCGCCCTGCATCAAGGGGCCCGACCGAGCTGGGTTTACCCTGCTGGGGACCGGGGGACCTGCCGTCTAAAACTCCGTGTGTGCTCTTCAGCTGCCTGGCAGTCTCAATGAGGAGCTCTATCCTGTCTGCCCCGTCGTAGTTAACACATCCCCGGCACACAGCCTCGCTGAACTCCCACAGCATGGCCCAGGGCATCTTCGGCAGGTCGCAGAGGTAGCACCATTGCCGTCTGGAGGAAGGCTGCGAGGCGGAGGACATGTTGTTTACAGGCCCTCGACCAAACTTTCTTCGGAGGCCTACACGTTACAATCTACGTTTCTTAACAATGATTCACTTCTTACACACCACTCGCCACATGGCGCATTTTTTAGAGTGGAAATGTTACGAACTACCAGATCAAAACACCACCGTTAGCGACGGTATTTTAAAGTTAGCGACGTCTTCTTTCTCGATTTGTTCGTGTCGGTCTGTGTGGAAGGAAGTAAAATGTTATAAGACACCGGAAACACCTAGGCGGCTGTGGCCCAGGGCACTTTGGGAGTTGTAGTTCTTTCCTGACGACACATTATTGTGCCTTGTATTTCATGATAAAATGCTGTAGGAACAACTGAAGGTTTACACAGCGGCTTAATGAGACAGGTTATTGTAAACAGGTAGGAGGGGAATTCAACTTTGTATTTACTGATCTATTGGAGTTGCTGGCATCGGCTTTTAAATGATAGCTCGGTTATAGCACTTCCTATTCCTGAGATACACGTTTGTGTATTTGATTTAATATTTTAAATTGGGCAGGGAAATTGACATTTTCCCAAACAATAAATCCCCCCTTAAAAAAACGAAATGGGGAAACGTAATGTTACACAAACATCATAAATGTATGCAAGCAGCAAACAAATAATCCAAACAAAAGCAACTGAACAATAAATGGTCACTTTGATGTCATCTCGGCTTTCCCCTTTCCTGTATTGTTGTACAGGCTTGTGTGCATGTAACTGGTCTGCAAAGGCTACAATGAATGTGTTCCCTTCAGATGGAGTTTCTCTCCCACACACTCTCTGAAAAGCCTTTATTGGACTCCTTTGTTTACTCCCTTAACATAGTGACATCTCTATGTAACACTTGCTATATTGGCTAGCGCTTCAACACATTGTACCTGATAGGCTAAGGAGCGGGACATTTCTGACACGTCTCTTGGCCATTCACAAAACGGTGGCCAGCTAACCAATCAGAGCAGATAAATAAAGACCTTTTTGAACATTAAAGCACAGAAACATGTCACAGTAGAGGCCCAAGAAGACACAACCTGAACCTGAAAAAGAGCATAATAGGGCGGCCCCTTAAAATATAATGTGGTTAGTAAAAAATAGGCTCTCATATAAGGGGATTATTTTGGATGTGCTTCTACTAACATGCTTTTTACTAAATACTTTAGGTGAATATGGAAGTAAATAGGTCTATTTAGGGCAATTATTTTTCTAGCTTTAATTCATATCTTCCACTTGTGAAACTAAACCCTAATACTGAGAATAATGCAGTTTAAATGTGCTTCAAAGCCTGTGTATAGATGGTATGTGGTAAACTGAAACAGATAATTAGTAAGTCAATTCAGTATTTCCAGACCAAGTAATATTTCCAGAATTAATTACAAAAAATGACAACTTGACATTAAAATCTTGACAGTAACTAAACAGATGACCAACTCTTTCATATCTCCCATCCTTTAATCTTCATAGTGATACTCTTCTACTCCAGGTATTAAAATATGGCATAAGAAGGCATCTGACCACTTCAGTACACATTCTGATATCCCTGTGAATTGATGTTAACCAGTCGAGAGTGAAGAAATTATGAAAGATACAAACAATCTGAAATGTGAACTGAGGTTATATCAGCATTCACACTAGGGTTACTCTTCACTTGATTTAAAAAGAAATTGTCCCCATTTAAATGTATGTTTCAGGGTAGTGAGGGGTTATTAAAAACTAGTGTTGTGAAAGTACAAAATAAATTGAAAAAATGTAAATAAATCATACAAAAACATGGTTTAAATAACATGTTCTAAAGCACATCAGTTCTAGTTTTTGTCAATACTGATTGAATGTTTGAATGGGAGGTGAAACCAGAACTGTGGTAAACTATATGCAAAGACACAAATTGTACAAATAGTAAGAGGGGAGAGTATTTAGTTGGCATGGTGGGTGGTTGAGAAACACAGCTTCAGTGTGTAAGGGTAAGGCCCACCTGGAAGAAAAAAGAAAGCAAAACAAAGGTAAATGTAAAGGCTATAAAATGTTAAATACATCATAAGTCTACATGACCAGCTTTTATTAAAACATCTTTCTATATCTATGTAACAAAATAAGAACTCACTAGGGTTTTTCATCTGGAAATGGTTAATCATAGCTAGGGCTTCCATGGCATCGTTGATGGATTCCCACTCCAAAAGGCCAGAGGAACTTCGCTCACCTGTGTTCACAAAATGCTTAAATTAGATTAGTGTAATAGAAAACACTGCATGTTAATCTTTATAAATACAGTATATATAGTATTAATACTTTAAACTAAAACTGTAACAGATCTGTATAAGTAAGATGGGGTTTGCTATACACTAACAGTTCCCTGTACGGTTATGGCGCATTTCCACTGCAGCGGGTAGCTCGCTTTAAGCGTGCCGAGCCGTGCGGGGCCCGTTTTTGGTTGCGTTTCCACTTGGCCTAGTTTTGGCCCGGGGCTACTTTTTCACCTTTTTCTGGCCCGACTAAATCGTGGTTCTAGGGCCAGGAACAACCAGGCCGAGTATGCTAAACTAGAGAGAATCGCTGGCAAGGGCGCTACAACTACAACAAGATGAACATATTTGACCGTGATTTAATTGTAATACACGTTTCAAAATGATGCCGAAGTAACAACATACTGATACCGGTTAGTAAAAACCATGAATTAATGCTTTGACAAGTCTGCAGACAGACGGCAGGCGAAAAACCCTTTTAAAATGCGTGTTTTCTAAATGTAGCTTGGCTAAGCTAACGTTATATATGCTCCGACAGTCCACACTCACAGCAACGGCCTATACATACATAAATAAAGCAGCGACTGTATTCGCCATGACACAGGCAGTCTGTGGTTTGTACTTGTTTAACTTTAGTCTAGTTTCTGAACAGATACGAGGAGCTGTGAGCTCCGAGTGCTAAGAGCTAACGGCTGTGTTGTTTTTCTGGGGCTCTCATTGAATATGACGTCACGGCTCCGCCTACACTGCGTTACTATAGTAACTGCCCCAGTTCCTAAACTGTAATGGAAACACAGCATTAAAGTGAGCCGGGCCTAATAAGGCCTAACCAAACCGAGCGAGGCCTGCAGTGGATACACGCCAGTTTAGAAATGTTGTGTTTTTTTGTATTATTGTATTTACACATATGGACTACTTTACTTTACCTTTTTCAAATATATATAAAAAATGATTAGCAAAAAAATCACAATATACTACAGGGCATGGTGGAACTCATAATACTCACTCTTTCCGGTGAAAAGCTTCACACTTGAGGCGCACTTAATTCCTAGTTCATCGCAGACCTAAAGAGAACAGAGGTCTTAGTGGAAGTTTGAGGCGATGTGTGAAAAGCCAAATATAAAACCCTGGTGGTTCTCTACCTGGTTGAAGATCTCTGCAGTGATGTTGGGCTGTGCGTTAAAGAAGTGCAGGACGTTGCTCGGGTGCTGGATTCGGTTCTTTGCCGCCTGCTCTGAGGAGGTAAAGCGATTGTTGCGGGATCCGTGGAAATCTTTGAAGCTGCTGCTGTTGTCCTCTAACTGGTAGCACTGTCCCGGCACAATGGCCTGCTGCTTTGACACACTGCCAAGGAAAGAGAGACCGAGGTTGTACATCAGCCCATTTAAAAAAAAATACAAGATGTGAATTGTAATGTTGGTAATAGTTTGGACAGTTGCTCTTACCATACGTTGAGTTTCTGTCCGAAAAGGAAGTTGTTGTTCAGGTGGGTGATGGCCCTGTCCACAGAGTAACAGTCTCCCATCTCCACCATTGCTGCTCCGGGCTTACTCTTCATGAACTTAATCTGAAGGTAGAACAAGATCCAGCTGAGAAACACCCACATATGCAGTATGAAACTACTGTTGCAAAAAACAAGTATTTTCATCACCGGTCGGTCAATGAGTTTCTTAATTGATTACCTTCTAAATTCAAGTTCTCAGAGGCGTGGCGATGTCTTCAGTTTGCCTTTTTGTCACACATTCTAAAATATAATGAGCGATCAACCGCTCAATAAAAAAGGACTGATAACTAATCCGTCAATCAATTCATTTTTGCCGTTTCTTTTTCTAACACTTAACATTAAACTGAACATTCGGCCCCTGGTTGACGTTAATTATTTCAGTTCCAATGGTGTTCCGTCAGCATCACGTCACTCACCCTCTCTACGTTGCCATAGAGACAGAAGATGTTGAAGACCTTGTCGGCATTGACCTTGGACGGCTCAAGGCCGTAAATCATTAGAACTGGTGAGTCAGCATGAGGCCCGTACTCAGGGGGAGGGGGTCCATATCCAGGGCCGTAGCGTTGGCCACCCCTGCCACGCCCACCCATACCTGGCCCCATGCGGTGGGGAGGAGGGGGCCCGTAGTTGTCTTCACTGTAGCCATGATAACCTCCTTGAGGGCCACCTTAACCAGAGAAAACACATTTAAGGCACAGATACAGTATTGGAATGGGATCCTTTCCTTATAAACGTCTATGGGATATTTACCGTAATCCGGTGGGTGGTCTCCCAGAAGAGCGGGCTGCCTCTGGCGTTTGTTGGGATTGGCATTGGGATCTAAAATGGTAAAATAACAGTTGCCTATCAACAGGTTCCTCACCTACTGTGTACTAAGGGGCGAGGATGTGATTGACATGCAACAGAGGGGCCTGGCATGTTAAGTGTTAATACGTGACATAATGGAGATTTCTTTTTAGCAGTGATTTGGAAAAATAGCTTTCAATTAAGTTTTATAAAAGACCTCTTATTAGCTATCCCAGGACAACCACACACACCTTGTGAATTGTTCCAATTGCCTTCCCCATCAGCATCTGTGCAGGTACACATACACACACGTCAAATCCAAATAAACATTAAAAAGTAGAAATGTGTATAAACATCATATCATATCCCATATTACAATCATTCTGGTGGAAGATCAGAGAGACAAATATGTGTCAGTGATATGAGCACGTTTTAATAACTCTCTACAGGCATTACAAACAAGGATATGAGAGACGCATAACATCCTAAATGAATCATCATCATCAGTGTTGACTAGACGACATGGTGTAACAGAAAGGATAACTCCCAAAGTATAGACTTGGCTCCTAGATTTTCCAAATGTTATTGAACCAAATTGATGAAAGTCTGAGAGTGAACCACGTCATCTCACAGGGCTGGTGGCGCTCGGAACCCTTTCCATCCGTGTCAGCTGCCACGGTAGCCTCGGAGCAGGCAATGGTGGAGCCAATGTGAGCCAATGTAAACAAGTGACGATACCAAACGCTCCCGAAAGACAGACCCTCCCCCGGTACACAGGCGGACAGGGGGGACAGGGAGTCAGTTAATGGACTTTTAGACGCTCCACCAATGTGGCAGGCCACAAGGCTTTGTCAAGGTACGCCATATGGTCAGAACCCCCCTGACTATGATAAACGTAACTAGTGATTGAGCGAGAAAACCAATTATGCCATGTGCTTTATTTAGATTGAAATCTTAATAAAAAACATTGGAAAATAGGGTCTGACTCCCCATTTCAGTATAAAGTTCACATTTGTGTTTTGCCCAATAACTTGCATCTGTGGAGAAACAAAGAGTGCACTTAAAGTCACCCAAAAGTAAGTACAGACATTCTCCATGCTTGATTTTAAGTTAAGTTAAAAACAGTTCACCTTCTCCGCTGCAACAGCAACCCCTTTTAGTCGGATTGAGCTTTAAACGCCATGGAAAGTGAGCCGATTAGCATCAAAACAGATGTGGACGTGGTCCCCAAATGAGGGGACTTTAATGACGTGCATTACTTCCAAAACCAGTACTACTTTGACATTTCCACTAATCATAACATTTGAATTCTATAAATTCTATTACCTTTGTATTCCTTTAGGAAGTGAACAGAAATATGACCCTAATTATTATTATTAGCAGCTGCATTTCACCTTTACTTGAACAAACAAACAGTGCTGAAACTAAATAAAAAAACAGCACCACGACCAAAATCCACGTACAAATATAATAAAATATATATATAATACAATAAAAAAAAGTCTTCCCATGGATACTAAGGTAAAGGCAGAGGGTCTCTGCCTCAGGTTGCCCTGTGCTCTGTAAATGATAGAGTATCTTCCAGTCCTGTTCTTTATGAAAGGTGCCATGCACCTGCTTGCAACGCAACATGAAGTAGTAAAGCATATAGAGTTCTAATTAAACATTTTTTATTATTAGTTAGAGTTAAGAACTTTTAATTTTGTGAAATTAGTTTTCTGGTGTTACTATAGGCCAATGTTTTATTGATTTATCAACTTGGCTCAACAATTCAGTTTCACAAGAACCATTAAGTCAGTTTATGCATTCGTTTGTGGAGTACTTACAGCACCACACATGGAGCATGGGACACAGTGGGCAGGTAGGGGGCAGTCTTCAGCAACGATGCTACCCGCCAACCTCTTGACTCAACTCATTCTCCCTCTTCAGTCTTTTCTTCCTCCTTCCCTTCCTTGCATCCCCACCACCAGAGAGAAAAGCACATCCACACAGCCATGCTTGGTTTTGATTGCTGCCGGTTTTGTTTTGAAAGTTGCTGTCGAGGCTCATTCCCAGCTTACCGTGCTCTGACCACAAAGCAGGACATGTGCACCGTTTGAGAAAGGGCTGTCACTGAGCCAAACCTGCATCACTCGGGAGGCGGGAGAGGCATCGCTAGAGGCCGGTGCAAAAAAAAAAGGGAAAATGAAACAACGCAGAAACAACACAAGAACATCACAGAGAGGAGGGACATGGGGAAGAAGGAACAGGGGGGAAACAACACCAGTCCATACATGTAGAAAGCTTTAGGAAAGGGTTTCAATCTGTTTGCATCTGTGCTTGTATGCTTGATAGGTGTTTGATGCTTGTGTCTTCGTAGGCCCCCCCTTGGTGGATGTTGCTTCTCGTGTAAAAATGGATGATCGGGTTACGCTTGCTTTTGTGGTTTAAAAGCGGTCAGCCTGTTGCAAAGTCAAAAGGCATCTAGTGCTTGACAATAAGTCATCTGGAATATCTGCGTGTCCGTGTGCTGACGTGGCGTTTCAGCTGTGTGTTGCCTTGGATATTCAGCTCGTTGTGTGGTTGTGTTCGGCACGGCGAGGGAGAGACGAGCGGTATTAGCGTGTGGTATCGTCTGTTCCCTGGTTGGGCTTAGTGTGTATGAAACTCCTCTGTGGTCCCCTGTGGTTGTGTTATGGCAGGCTCATCCCAAGGGCCACCACACGGGACTCCCGCCCTCATCATCAATGTATTGTGACTCCTCAGGCTCTGCAGATGTGCTGTACTGGTAAAGAGGTGGTGGTGGATGCTTGTCAATCTATCAGTCTGTGGTGGATATGCGAGGTGTCTGTTTGCTTGGAGTATTTCTGTCACTCAAACTGAAATGAACACCACCACAAGTCAAATAGTCTCCCATGTCAGGTGGTGGAGATAGGGGTGATGATGGACTTGGAATAGGGAAGTAGTGAGTTGAGGTTGTGTTCCGGTATTTGTTGCCCCACTGTGTCCGATGTATGCCACGGAGCGGATATACGTAAGCTGTGGCTGTGGGTGCTGTTGCTCTGTAGCTGTAGGAGGCGCTGTGTCTGCTTAGAGGCTGAGGTAAAGCCTGAATGAGTCGCACAGTGAGGACACAAGGAGTACCTTTGGGTTCGTAAGGCAGCACAAACTCTAGAATGTCAAACACCTGTATAACACTGGAGATGTACATGTTGTCGTCATGGATGTGTACAAGAAAAACCCCTACGTCAATTTACCAACAAAAACAAAGACAATCAACAATGTCCTCAGTGGTAACAAGTATTGCTCACCACACAATTTAAGGCAGATATGAATTGCGGCTCCATCTCAAATCCTGAAACCTCATGAGCCGTTTGCCAACTTGCATTTAGCTGTATTTTGCATTGTGGTCATCAAAGTGGCGGAGAAAGCTTCTCTCGTGGATGTATACGCATACAATGCCATTTTAGCAGTAAATAACAAACCCATTTGAAAAACAATGCCTTAGAAACCTATGTCAACATGGCCTGGTGTTTGCTAAAGGTAATCAACAAGTCTTATAACAACTGAAGTGTTGACACTTAAAATACAGGTTTGAAAGCTGAAGAATGTCGATGACACTATAAAGTGTGTTTTTAATGTATGTTTTACATTCAAAGATCCCAGGACAGGAAGGATGTTATCGTTTCAATCTGTCGTTCCATATTTAATATCGGCAAGCAAAACATACCAAAACACTTAAGCCCTTGATTATTGTGTTTATGACCCAACTACCCTCAGCCCTCCCGTTATGAAGGTCTATCCTGCTGGAAACACGTTGAATAGATAAAAGCCTGGTATCTGTATCAGATCGCAGAAGTGGCTTATGGGACCTTTAACAAAAGAAGTGCTCTCACAAGTCATATCAGCTTGCTAGTGCAATGTCTAATAAAAACTATGATCAAATCTCCACTATGTTTGAAGGAATGCTAACGGGTGTGATTGTCTGTGCAGTCGGCAGGCGTGTGAGGTTGTGTAGCTGTGACATGCTCTGTGGGGAATGTGAACCTGTGAAGAGTAGTGCACCTATGTGTTCTACTGTGACGGCTGCATGCATGAACCTGTGGTAATGGTTGGCTGCCCTTGAGGTCGCTCCTCATGCCCTTACTTGGAGCCCGCTGTGTGGTGAGAGAATGCATGAAGACAGTGAAGGCATCACAGGAATACTGCCTGTGAACAAGATGCTAAACGGTGAAGGAAACCATTCATCTGTGATCAGAGGCAATACCCCCGGAGGCAGAGAACCCTAACCACCCCAAACAGGGGAACGGGAGGAAAAGAGAAAGAAAAGGGGGGAGCGAAGGTTGGGGACTGCGTTACCTTGGCCACTGAGGTTGGGGTTGCTATAGTCCCACGTGTCCTGGTCGTTCTTGAAGACGTTAAGGCGCGCTGGCTGTGAATGGGATTGGATCACCACAAATCAAAACTAGCATGTTCTCACTAACATCACATGTTGCTTGGACAGGGCCGCACACTTACCTTGGCATACTCAATCTTTAGAGTGCAGCAGCCAGAGTAGATGTCTGCTCCGTTCAGCGAGGCTTTGGCTCTCTGAGCGCTTTGGACCGAATCAAATGTGGAGGCAGGAAGTTAAGGTGAGGTCTGATAATATAACATCAACATATTGTCAATTATAGTGCATCCACATGTAAAAGAATATGTCCAATTAACAAGACACATTTTAGAAAGGATATTCCACCATGGCCTGAACACCATTCTTTCGGAAGATGACGATCCTCTGGACGGGACCACAGTTGTTGCAGATGGTGTAGAGCACATCCTGCAGAGACACACAGAAACTTTCATATCGACCTCCAGATATAGAAATACACTTGATTATTGCAATTTTTAGTATAGTATACTTTATGAAGGAAACTAAATGTGAAGATACACAATATTTGCATTTGTATATCATGCTGATGCTGTTTTTACATTAGTTTGCGATATCAGGTTCAATGAAAGCAGTGGGAACACAATGTACCGTTTGATGGTCATCGTACCTCTTAACTTACACTAACTCAAATGTTAATTGCAAACCCTATTATATGCAGTGATTTCATTAATAATCCTGTCTGCTTTTGTTATAATATATACTGCCTACTATATGATGATGTGAACAATATACTCTTTTTATAATGCAGTTACCGTGGTGATAGGGTAGATGGGGTTGATGACGGTGAGCAGCAGCACGTTGTTGACGCTCCGGGTGTCGTCGGCGTCTCCTGGCCGGGAGATCTTCTGGCTGGTGGAGTAGTTGATGAAGGCGGGGTGGCCCGCGATGTAAACCTGGTTCTCTGCAGCGTACGTGACGGCATTGCAGGAGCCATTCGTGTCTTCATACTCCACCAGGGCCTGGCGCTTCTTCGGCATCATAACCACATAACTGTGAATACATATTGTAAGAGAAAGATTATAACACCTATAAACTAGATCACTGAAAATGTATTGGTTAAAGTATGAGTCACATTGCTATTGCACAGACTTTGACTATCTCAATTTTAACCACCACTAAGGTACATTTTTCATATAATTGAAAGTATGGATTCCTTGTTATAGGAAAGCGATGACAACAATTATTACAAGTTGAATATGTTTGTTGACTTGCAGTTCCCATGTAAAGTGCATTGGTATGCTTCGTGTCCAGTATGGCACACGATTCAAAGGTTTTATTTTCATATGCAAAACAGCTACAGCTTAGCAACAATTAAAATACAAAAAATAGTGCCAGAAAATAATAAAAGTGACACAATGGTGCAATTAAAATGAATATGTAAACTTTGTAAATAAATAAGATAAAACGGAATGTAAAATTATTTACTGTACAGTGGAATAAAATACTGTATATTGTAATAATATATAAATAGGTGGACTGTAAACAGATGAATGTGCTATAAACATTTGTAAGTGAAAACTCGGAGTTCAGCAGTCTTATAGCCTGGTGGTCAGCACAGATAAGAAGTCAACTTGTGTCTAAAGAGTGCTTTTATCGGGTTATCGTGATTGTTCACACATTACATCTGAATAACTGCACCAAGAAACATATCATTGAAGAATGCAGTGAAAGCATGTTAGGCATACACATGTTTACAGCAGGCCCAGCCTACAGGAGATTTACAACCATAACTGATTTTGATATTGGGTTGCATCACCCACATGAGGAGCAATTTCAGATTTACTTTTTATATCATACATGATGAGCACAGATGGGTCTGCATCTGTAAACCCCTCATACTACCAGATCATGTGGGTAGAACATTGAGTTCTACCCCTAATATAGATATTTGAATCGGGTATTAATCATCCCAAACTCCTGTAGTCAGAGCCAGAGTACAGGTGCTGTTATTACCTGATGGCCCCAAACTCCTGCAGGGCCTCCGCCAGGTCAGACTCCATGATGCCGTCCACCAGGCCCCTGATGTGCACCACCAGGGAGGGCAGCGGTTTATGTGGGTCATCGTAGCCCTCCTGTAAACACACAACATGATGCTTCTGGGGTCAAAAATACTTCCACCGCTGCTGGACAGGTGATGGAGCAGCAGCAGACCGGTAAAACAAGTTAGAAAATAGCAGCCCAAGTCAGTGAGTCCTGAATAATAACGTGTACTGTGCTGCAGAATAGCGTTATTAACATTGAGGTAACATACCATCAACGTTTAAGGGGTGTGACATTTAACGGTACTATTTATATTTGCCCAACTTATCAATAAGGTGCACCTGTTTGTAGGAGTAGGCTACGGACAATTGCATTATTTATGTGTCGCTATATGGCTATACAATATTATTTAGGCACATTCGATGATGCGTTGTTTTAGCTCAGAGTTCCAGTGAACTGGTTTGCTACACAGCCGGCTAGCTTCTGCCTTCTGCTAGCTGCTTGATAAGCACTGACAGCTTCTTTGTCATGCTACATTCATATCTCAGAAAAGCAGAACCTAACACATTTTGTTAAAAATAAAACAATAGCTATCAAGTTCAAAGGCAGAGCCCCACCGTTGTCATTCCTCCGTCCTCAGTTTTCTGTCTTTTCGTTGCTCTGCCACCTTCTCCGAAGTATCGGCCTGCAGCAGCAGCCATGTTGTCCTGTCCCCGGCTGTGCCGTGCAAATGCTGCGTTCAGGAATTGTGGGAAAACTGAGTTTTACTCAACGACTTGATTTTACGTTGGCCTACCCAAAGTAAAGTGTTTTCAAATGATCCTGAAATCACATGTTATTCTGCAGATGGAAACAACATTTATCTCGAACTTTTCACATGAAACCGCCACCTGGCCAGGGTGCTCATATATGTAATTATTTCCACTTAAATGGTGCAGAGCGTCAATTGATCACTTTACCCTGACAATCATTAATATTATTGTGTCCTCCAGAGGGGAAGTGAGGTTAAACAATGGCCCATTGAGCTGTCAAAACACAGACACTGTTAACCTCTAACAAGGCGGTAAATCATAAAAAACACTAACCTAAATAGCTAGAATTTGAATAACCTGGAAATGTTTGCCAACATTTAGAAAAAACTCCGCACCCCCTAACTTTATTGTATGTTAGGACTTCTCTCTACAGGAAATGGATAATGTACAATTAAAGTGACACAACCAGCATCATTAATGCTTAAGCACCCTTGTCCCTGTGTGTCATATTTCTAAATAACAGTTTCAGCAGTGTCCCTGCCAAATGTTGCATGTTTAAGGCAAAACCGTTTTTTGACTGTTCCACTTCCCTCTGAGTATGTGTACTACTACACAATACCAAGTAGGCTCATTTGAATGTTAATAATCTCAGAAAGATTTATCTAGCTTGGTTTAGACCAAGTGATGCGTCTTTACTCTTTAGCCACTGACGCAGAGGATTTCTTCCAGACATTAGCACTGGTCTGGATCCAGTCATCATGTCATCCTGTATAAAGGCTTAAACATTAGGTTGGTCTGTCAGGTATAGGGCTATAGTATGAGTCTTGCTTTTACCATATTAAAATACTTACAAATATTAAATATTTAAATAACGATTTCTATCCTTTCAATATTCCCAAAGCTGCTTTCCACTTTTGTTTGGATATATATGTTGAAAAGACCTCTTCTATGGCATTAAGGAGAATTTTGGAGCATGGCATGTATTTAAGGCCGTGTGAATAAATGTCCTCAATGACATGTCATATTCTTTGAAAAATATCTTGATATTAAGGTTGTCTTCTTCTCCACTTATGAGGCTGTAATACTTACACAACCAATGTGGGTAATCCAATGAAGACACACTCAGGTACATTTCAATGTAATTGATACAGCTTACAATAAAGTACAATATATATTTCTTAATTTCAGCTCAAATACATTAAATTACAAAGATATTAAATGACACCATTGATAAATAAACAGATGTTAGGGGTGAATAAAACAACACACTCAATGGCAGATACTAGGTACATTTTTATAATTCCACAGCTTAGTAGAGATTCATTGCCTTTGTAATTCAATGTTAATAATACTTTTCAACAATGGGGTATTACTTTTGATTGTTAATTTTATCAATACTTATAGTGTGAATAAATTCAGGAGGTGCATTACATTAAACTAAACGGTGCCTTGTGACACATAACTCAACAGAAACACAGTGTATCAGTGTGAGATGTTACAGCTGCTTATCTCACAAACTGAAGGATTGTAACCAAACTGTGCTTGTACACCAGAAAACAGTTCTGATTGGCTGGCAGTACCATTCAAAATAGTACACCAAGACAACTCAAACACTTCCACTAAACAGTTGTATTACCACTGTTCTAAATCTGTGTGAAAAACTGAAGCTAACCATAGCAACAACACTTTATTCTTTGAGCTAAATGACAGATTAACTCCATTAAAGAGACATCATCAGATGTGACTTTGAAATGGAGCTTCCGTGTGACAATGGTATAAACACAATGATCACAGTTGTCCTTACACTGAAAACATGTTAACTTCAATTAAATGTATAACTCTATGTCAACAAATTACACATAATTGTATTAGGTTTGTTGAAAGCAACAAGTTAAAGTTTGAATACAGACTATAAGGTTCAACTTAATAGTTCAAAGTAATAATATTAAGTTGAAACTAATATTTTGTATTTAAACTTAAAAGTATTGCTTTCAACTAACCTAATACAATGTGTAATTTGTTGACATAATACATTTCATTAATTAAAGTCAACGTTTCAGTTTCTCAAGTGTACATTGCAAATCTGTGTAAAAGCAGCTGTCGTTGTTTTACACATTTTATTATGAGGAGAAATGAGTCCAAACTTGAAATCCAGGTTGTCAGCTGTCCGGTATCAAACTAAATCCAGGGACTTCACAGAGAACGTGCCGGCCAGCTTTGCTCAACTTTATCATAAAATGTCACTGCATGTTATTTAGTCCACTTAAGTGAAAATTATTCAGTGCAGTCACAATAAATTCGGATGACTGGGACTGTCCTGCAGTGGATATGACGTAACGGTTTGCCGTGCCAGTCTGCGTATACATTTGATTTTGAACCATGGCAGCGGTGATGATTGGTCTTCTCAGTAGTAGTTATGGAACAGCAGTGTAATGTCCTGGTGATGTGTGTGTGTGATCCTGCAGTCACTTCTCTCCCCTGCTGTGCTCTCTTAGAAGCCCTTTATATGGCAGTAGGCCTCCAAGCTGGAGAAGAGGATGTAAAGGAACCAGAGTCCGAAGAGTAGCAGAGAAGTGAGGACTTTGGTGACTCGAGGGCCACCCAGTTCGCCGCCTATAGACGGCCTCCGGCGTATCATCAACACTCCCATAGCGAAGAATGCGAAAATGGTGAAGAGTGTGACGGAGAAGGCCAGCGAGCCGGGGTCAACGCGGAAGACTTTACCTTTGACTTGCCAATAGATGGCAGCCACGGACCAGGCCAGCCCAATGCCCAAAAACACATTGACCGCGTTGCTTCCTGTCACGTTTCCCACACATGCATCCGCATACTGGTCCTGAGTGGCAGCCACTTTACTGGCAAAGGTATCTGGGAAAATAAACACCAAGATCAATACACAGTATTCGAAAAGTGTAGACCACCAAATATACAACAACACAGACTATGACACCGCTGTTGTAAAAATAACACCAATGTGCAATAATGTAAAAAAAGAAAAGCCAAACCAACAAACAAACAAACACTACGACCCCACTGTTGTACAACAACTCTTATGTGCAATAAGTTGCTAGCTAATATTATTATTACTACTCGCTGCTACTCTTAGTTAATTAGTTATTTAGTCCATCCATCCATTACTGTAACAAGAATCTTTATGTAACTATGTGCCATAATATTTTAATACTGGTATATACCACACTTCATTCTACAATGTTACAATTATTTTTATTTTATAAATACTGCTGCTACTTACTTACCTACCTGAATGTGTACATCTGTAAACTGTAATATTTTTTATTTAAAATAATATGTGCATGCCTTTAACATAGTGGTGTTCTATTCATTTCGTCTCTATCTATACTTTGCTGTAACAATGTAAATGTAATAATTCAGTTCTTCTTATCCAGGCTAAGACTTCTGGAATACATGCACTGACTTATACATTTGGTTACCGTGTGCCTCCCTACTCAGTAGTGTCACTTACCAGGAAGGGAGGTCCCCAGCGCGACAAAGACCACCGCAGTGACCGTGTCTCTGAGGCCGACGGTGCAGCCGAAGTGGGAAGCTAGGTCTCCAATAATGGCTGTTAAGAAACCAATGACAGAGATTGACACTATGAAGCACGCCCATCCGTTCCAGTACTGTGTGGGCGGGCAGAAGGCAAACAGAACCTTCCAGAAAACGCACACTATGTGTATGAAATAGTCGCAGCAGTTCGGACTTCGCTGCTCTTGTCCCTCCTCTTCATCTCCGTCACCTGATCGAGGGAGACACAGTGAAAATAGATCAAACACACCTTCCACAAAATAATACGTGAACAATTTGGATGCAGCCAGAAGTAAAAACACAATGGTATCTGACATAAGTGAGCTTGTGATATGAGCAGGTTGGCAGATGTTGTAACATTTGAACGTAGCCAGGTTGGCTGTCTCTCCTCATTTCCACAGTGTATGCCAAACTAGGCTCATCCGCTGCCAGCTGTGGTTCCATATTTAACTGACTGACATAAAAGTGATATCAATCTTCTTGTCTAACTCCGACAAGAAAAGGAATTAGGATATTGAATGTTTTTACGTTAAATCACAGAAGAATCAAACCTAACCAGTACATTTAATGATGAAATAAAAAACAAATATAAAATAGCCACTGACCTGCACAGACTGTGAGTGCTCCAATGAACTGCTCTTTCCATGAGTGAGTGCCGATCACTACAGCCAGATTTGTGTCCTTCAGGAGTTTGTCCACTGTGTTCTGTTACAACACATAACATATCTGCATTTTACCTTTATATAAACAGATCATTTTGTTTGTGGGATTATCAGCAACATGATGAAATAAAGTAAGCTTATATCAGAGGCTAACGATGCAGACAAGTCCTGTTGTGAATTGCAAAACCAATATGGCAAATATGAACACACTAACATTAATAGTATACCCACAAAATCACTGACTTTGAATTTAATAAAACATAAACCAACTGAAACATTCTAACAGCACACATGAATGAACAAATATCTGAACTCAAGATACTTGTAAAGCATATGAAAAGTGGATCATTCAAAAAGGGTATCTATTAATATGATAACGTTAAGAGTATAATGAGAGTATACAAAGATTGAACACGAGATGAGAAATGACTAATAAGTCCAATGACACACAGGATGCAGGCAGAAACTGTACCTGGTTTAGCACTCCATTGGGAGTCTGATGAGTAAGAGGGTGTGAGGCGGTTAATTAACCAATACACACACACACACACACACACACACACATAAATAACAGATTTAAAACCCCAATCCCTCGGGTGCTAATACCTCTTCTTTCGGCATGCCTTCCAATAAACCTTGAGCATGGTACACCTGGAGTACTGCCATTTGTATCGCTATCTCCGACTTTTATTTTTGTACTCTATTTTATATTTTGATTTCTTATTATTATTACAATTATTTGTTTAATCTCTCAAAGTGTATCAGCATCCCTTGTTGTGAAGCACTTCGAGATTTGTCTTGGCAGATGAGAAGCGCTATATAACTTAAATATATTATTATTATTACTTGTTAAAGCCTTTCATATTAATGCTACTGCTTCAAATTAAGAATGTATATAATGTAAGTAACTTAGGTCAATTTAGGCAAACAGTATATACAAAAATGTAGATATACTTGTACGTCTTGTTTTCAGTGATCTATTTGTACAGAGAGTGTTGGTTTACTGCTATTGTCACCCACCTTAAACTCACAGGACTCCTCTATGACGACCTCTAGCCGGCTGTGCTCCCCTAAAATAGGTTTGCCCATCTCAGATATTCTCCGGGCCTCCTCCTCCTCGGGGGTGGGGTTGCCTTTCAGGGAGCACAGAGATGTAAGTATCATGTATATTATTGTATTGATTGTGTAATTTACAAAACACACACATATCCTTAACGTCAGCCAATGGCACAGACCAACACCTCAAGCATTAAGAGATAAACACATTCCGTACGGCACACACACTTTCAAACATTTGTAAAGGTGCGGCATGTGGCATTTACAGAATGTCTTGCTTCACTGACATTGTGAACTTCCTGTTGAACTGGAGTGGCCAAGAGGAATTTTAGCCCTGCATTTAGGCAATTTTCTTCACCGACTCACACCTCAGTCTTTGACTTAACTCTAAAATGTCCATTCTATGACTCAAAGCATATGACTTGCTAAGCTTGTTAGGTGATAGACAGCGAGCTATGCCTGTGAGTTTCTGCTCAGGGATCATTTAAAAGTGTAAACCAGTCGGGTACCAATTCAAAAGAAGACTTGTTTATAATTCCGATGCATACCTCCATGTAAATATTGCACTTAAGCTCTGGGGCCTCATCTATAAAGCCTTGCGTAGGATTCACGTGGGAAGGTTGCTTACGTAGGACAAAGCAAATAAATACGCAGACATTTTTCGATTCATAAAACACTGCGTACCGACGTGTAGGACGTGTCTCCCTTTATAAACACAATCAATTGTTTGATATCATTCCAATCAACTCGAAATGCGGCGCAGCTTTTGCGAGCTTCACGTAACGCTCATATTTGCCTATAAATAGTTAAAGAAACGCCCCGTATTAATATTCATTTTGACTGACTGCATGAAGAAGATCGCAGGAAATGACGACAGAACAGCTAAAAAAGACATCTCACACCCTTTCTCACTTCTCTTCTTTTTCATTTCCTCGCTCCTCGGGTTGCGTTCCAATAGCCATTTAGCTTAGGAACCTTCCTAACGGAGTGAAATGACCCGGAAGTCCCTCAGTGGCAGCCATGATAAGTGCCGTTCGAATTCTCTAGAATGATGAGAATGAAAGGAAAGGAGGTTTCAAACTTCCTTATAACCTCCTTTAGCTTAGGAACCACTGGACCTCCCCTAACCGACAGGAGAAGCGAAAATGCTGCCCCACAATGCCTTGCAGCCGCAGCATTTGCCGTCACTCAACAGTCGGCCGTTCACGGAAACAACCGATTATGACCGAGAAATGATATCATGAACGTTACGGTGCTTATTAAGCATTTTAAAACATAGGTGGTAAGTTGCCAAAGTGCTTTGTTTTGAACGTTCATCAGTATTATAATCAAAAAGAGAAATATGAACGTTAGTTTTCACTGAAATGATCAAATAAAGTCAACATTTCAGTCTTTACTGAGCTGTGTGGAGTTTGTTCAACTTTTAAAAGATGTTTGAATGGTGATGTACACAGTGATAGATGTTAAGGACTAACGTTTATAATAAATACATTTGTATTGATTTTAAGATCTTTAGTTCATACAATCTTACGTATTGGGATCATTTGTATTAATGTGGACCGGAGGGAGAGGGTGACGAGCATAAGTTTCACTTTCCTTTTTTATTTCAATTCCAACTTTGGTCCTGAAGAATATGTTTCTCTGTTGTACACGTTCATAAAGCAAGACAGCAGCATCAGAGCACGGTGCAGAGTCTCTAGATGAGTTTACAGTAGTCCCTCGTTCTTATTATACATCCATGTTGTAGTCCGCTGTATAGAAAACTGTGGTTTCCATAGTTTCCCCACAGCAGCAGACGCACACAATGACGTCCGCTGGCGCATCATAAACACGTCGGATAGTGAAAGTGCATTCGGATTCTCTAAAGCACCGCAGTCTCTTCTCCTAAGTCCTTTTGAATTCTCCTATCCACTATCCCTTAACCCCGTGAATTTTCACTCAGAGGTCAAGGAATAGGAGATAGGGTTAGAACTTAGGAGCTGATTTTTGGATTATCGGAACGCAACCTCGGTCTCGGTCTCACCGGACGTTGATTAGGGTTAGGGTGGCCTCAGTGGCCTTATTATCTTAGGACCGAGGAGCGATAATGGAGGAGCTATAATCGAGGAACCACCAGACCATGGCTGCAGTCGGATAGTTTAAAAATCAGCTCCTAAGTTCTAACCCTATCTCCTATTCCTTGACCTCTGAGTGAAACGTCACGGGGTTAAGGGATAATGGATAGGAGAATTCAAAAGGACTTAGGAGAAGAGACTGTGGTACTTTAGAGAATCCGAATGCACTTTCACTATCCGACGTGTTTATGATGCGCCAGCGGACGTCCTGAATGTGCGTCTGCTGCTGTGGGTAACCATGGAAACCACAGTTTTCTATACAGCGGACTACAACATGGATGTTTAATAAGAACGAGGGACTACTGTAAACTCATCTAGAGACTCTGCTCCGTGCTCTGATGCTGCTGCTTTGCTTTATGAACGTGGACAACAGAGAAACATATTCTTCAGGACCAAAGCTGGAATTGAAATAAAAAAGGAAAGTGAAACTTATGCTCGTCACCCTCTCCCTCCGGTCCACATTAATACAAATGATCCCAATACGTATGATTGTATGAACTAAAGATCTTAAAATCAATACAAATGTATTTATTATAAACGTTAGTCCTTAACATCTATCACTGTGTATATCACCATTCAAACATCTTTTAAAAGTTGAACAAACTCCACACAGCTCAGTAAAGACTAAAATGTTGACTTTATTTGATCATTTCAGTAAAAACTAACGTTCATATTTCTCTCTTTGATTATAATACTGATGAAAGTTCAAAACAAAGCACTTTGGCAACTTACCACCTACGTTTTAAAATGCTTAATAAGCACCGTAACTTTCATGATATAATTTCTCCGTCATAATCGGTTGTTTCCGTGAACGGCCGACTGTTGAGTGACAGCAAATGCTGCGGCTGCAAAGCATTGTGGGGCAGCATTTTCGCTTCTCCTGTCGGTTAGGGAGGTCCAGTGGTTCCTAAGCTAAAGGAGGTTATAAAGGAAGTTTGAAACCTCCTTTCCTTTCATTCTCATCATTCTAGAGAATTCGAACGGCATTTATCATGGCTGCCACTGAGGGACTTCCGGGTCATTTCACTCCTTTAGGAAGGTTCCTAAGCTAAATGGACTATTCGACTTCAGCCCATCCTCCGATGAAATCCTCAGACACTCGCCCCGCCCCCTTACTGTGTATCGCTCACTGATTGGACGATGCAGTGCATGCACTGATCTGATGCTTCTTGACATGAGAGCAGTTTCCCAGCGGAGTGAAGAAAACACATGAACCTCACAGGAGTCAGTCCTCAGTTTATACCGTGTTTTGTTTCAATTAATGTTTCATTTAGTTACAAATATGTGATATATCTGAACAACAAAGTGGTCAAAAGTCATTTTATTCATCTTTTGGAAACATTTTCATGATCGCTTTTTTCGTTTTACATTTTCATTTATTGTCATTTCCATTCAGTCAGTCATTAAGTGCTATTAAAATGTTAATGTGCTACATATCCACACATTCAAACAAAGTGTGCAGTCCAATGAATGTTAATCTAACTGGGTTTTGATAGATAACATATCTCTTTTTCTTCTCTCAATTATTTTATTTCTATTGTGCACTCTAATCAATATGAATCAAACTATTGTTCGTTTATACATTTTAAGAATGGCGTTTATCTTTTTTGAGAATGACTTCTTATTTGATTTGATTTATTTGGGTCTACAACAGATGATACAACTGTTTGTGTCAGTAAATGTGTGGCGGGGGTGTTTGTGAAAACAACGGGGACAGAGCTGCTGTCAGGCGAACAGCTGTGCGGCGTCATCCAACGGACGTCGCTTCACGTGACGCTCCGGAGGAAAGGACGTCCCATTGCTCTTAAAACTCATTTCCCTGCTTCTCGTGGTTTCCTTGTGTCTCTCCATGCTTCCCTGGTGGGAGGGACTAGAGGCAGGGAAAGGACGCAAGTGAGGGACGCAAGGAATCCATTTAACCGAAGTGAGAAGGACCCCGTGTCAGATGTTGGTTATTTTTGGGAGGTGGAGATAAATCATTGATTGGTTATTGGCTACTGGTTACACAAGCCAACAAAACCTTGTGACATCATAAAGCGGCCAAATTCTGATCAGCTCATTTTCAGACAGGTTTTTATAGAAATGGATCAGGACAAAAAGAGAGAGAATCTTTGTTCCTGAAACTTTCAGAGTCTCTTTCCACAGAGGGGACACATGTTGATGTAGAAGAGACATGAAGAAGAGGGGACACATGTTGATGTAGAAGAGACATGAAGAAGAGGGGACACATGTTGATGTAGAAGAGACATGAAGAAGAGGGGACACATGTTGATGTAGAAGAGACATGAAGAAGAGGGGACACATGTTGATGTAGAAGAGACGTGGAGAAGAGGGGACACATGTTGATGTAGAAGAGACGTGAGGAAGAGGGGACACATGTTGATGTAGAAGAGACGTGGAGAAGAGGGGACACATGTTGATGTAGAAGAGACGTGGAGAAGAGGGGACACATGTTGATGTAGAAGAGACGTGGAGAAGAGGGGACACATGTTGATGTAGAAGAGACATGAAGAAGAGGGGACACATGTTGATGTAGAAGAGACGTGAAGAAGAGGGGACACATGTTGATGTAGAAGAGACGTGAAGAAGAGGGGACACATGTTGATGTAGAAGAGACGTGGAGAAGAGGGGACACATGTTGATGTAGAAGAGACGTGAGGAAGAGGGGACACATGTTGATGTAGAAGAGACATGAAGAAGAGGGGACACATGTTGATGTAGAAGAGACACGAAGAAGAGGGGACACATGTTGATGTAGAAGAGACACGAAGAAGAGGGGACACATGTTGATGTAGAAGAGACATGAAGAAGAGGGGACACATGTTGATGTAGAAGAGACATGAAGAAGAGGGGACACATGTTGATGTAGAGGAGACGTGGAGAAGAGGGGACACATGTTGATGTAGAAGAGACGTGAGGAAGAGGGGACACATGTTGATGTAGAAGAGACATGAAGAAGAGGGGACACATGTTGATGTAGAAGAGACACGAAGAAGAGGGGACACATGTTGATGTAGAAGAGACGTGAGGAAGAGGGGACACATGTTGATGTTGAAGAGACATGAAGAAGAGGGGACACATGTTGATGTAGAAGAGACATGAAGAAGAGGGGACACATGTTGATGTAGAAGAGACATGGAGAAGAGGGGACACATGTTGATGTAGAAGAGACATGAAGAAGAGGGGGACACATGTTGATGTAGAAGAGACGTGGAGAAGAGGGGACACATGTTGATGTAGAAGAGACGTGAGGAAGAGGGGACACATGTTGATGTAGAAGAGACATGAAGAAGAGGGGACACATGTTGATGTAGAAGAGACACGAAGAAGAGGGGACACATGTTGATGTAGAAGAGACATGAAGAAGAGGGGACACATGTTGATGTAGAAGAGACATGAAGAAGAGGGGACACATGTTGATGTAGAAGAGACATGAAGAAGAGGGGACACATGTTGATGTAGAAGAGACATGAAGAAGAGGGGACACATGTTGATGTAGAAGAGACATGAAGAAGAGAGGAGACACATGTTGATGTAGAAGAGACACGAAGAAGAGGGGACACATGTTGATGTAGAAGAGACACGAAGAAGAGGGGACACATGTTGATGTAGAAGAGACATGAAGAAGAGGGGACACATGTTGATGTAGAAGAGACATGAAGAAGAGGGGACACATGTTGATGTAGAAGAGACATGAAGAAGAGGGGACACATGTTGATGTAGAAGAGACGTGAAGAAGAGGGGACACATGTTGATGTAGAGGAGACGTGGAGAAGAGGGGACACATGTTGATGTAGAAGAGACATGAAGAAGAGGGGACACATGTTGATGTAGAAGAGACACGAAGAAGAGGGGGACACATGTTGATGTAGAAGAGACACGAAGAAGAGGGGACACATGTTGATGTAGAAGAGACACGAAGAAGAGGGGACACATGTTGATGTAGAAGAGACACGAAGAAGAGGGGACACATGTTGATGTAGAAGAGACACGAAGAAGAGGGGACACATGTTGATGTAGAAGAGACATGAAGAAGAGGGGACACATGTTGATGTAGAAGAGACATGAAGAAGAGGGGACACATGTTGATGTAGAAGAGACATGAAGAAGAGGGGACACATGTTGATGTAGAGGAGACGTGGAGAAGAGGGGACACATGTTGATGTAGAAGAGACGTGAGGAAGAGGGGACACATGTTGATGTAGAAGAGACATGAAGAAGAGGGGACACATGTTGATGTAGAAGAGACACGAAGAAGAGGGGACACATGTTGATGTAGAAGAGACACGAAGAAGAGGGGACACATGTTGATGTAGAAGAGACACGAAGAAGAGGGGACACATGTTGATGTAGAAGAGACACGAAGAAGAGGGGACACATGTTGATGTAGAAGAGACATGAAGAAGAGGGGACACATGTTGATGTAGAAGAGACACGAAGAAGAGGGGACACATGTTGATGTAGAAGAGACATGAAGAAGAGGGGACACATGTTGATGTAGAAGAGACATGAAGAAGAGGGGACACATGTTGATGTAGAGGAGACGTGGAGAAGAGGGGACACATGTTGATGTAGAAGAGACGTGAGGAAGAGGGGACACATGTTGATGTAGAAGAGACATTAAGAAGAGGGGACACATGTTGATGTAGAGGAGACGTGGAGAAGAGGGGACACATGTTGATGTAGAAGAGACGTGAGGAAGAGGGGACACATGTTGATGTAGAAGAGACATGAAGAAGAGGGGACACATGTTGATGTAGAAGAGACATGGAGAAGAGGGGACACATGTTGATGTAGAAGAGACGTGGAGAAGAGGGGACACATGTTGATGTAGAAGAGACGTGGAGAAGAGGGGACACATGTTGATGTAGAAGAGACGTGAGGAAGAGGATTTTGCATAATAGGTCCCCTTTAAGACCAAATAAGAGATTTTTGGTTATTGGCTAATTTGAATATGCTGTTTTTATAAATGCCGCACATTGCACCTTTAACACGCAAGCTATCTTACCCTGGTTAAGCAGCAGGGCTGTGAAGAAAGACAGACACTGATTTATTACAATATAAGAACACTAATATCAGGGTACATTAGCGTGCAGTCAGTTACTCTGATGCAGGCGCCAAACATTCAGCCGCATGTGTTGCTGTTGCATAACTAGACACTAGATATGATATATTACTGCCATCTGTTGTGTGTGCAATGAACAATTCCTCTTTCACATAATCAGCATGACCTTATCATGATTAAAACTAGTCCCTTATGAATAATGAGATTTTAGTTTGAGTAACATTTACCAGAGATGCCCCGCTTCAACCATTTTGGGTCCTCCAGCACGATGAAGAAGTTCTCCTGCTTCTCGTACTCCGCCACATTTATAATGCGCACCTGTAAGACCTGACTGGAGATATGAAAGCATGCACACATGTTTTTTATTCAAAGAAAGAAGCCATAACTACTACGAAGCATAAAGTGCATACAGTTGACACACAATACCTCCACATCTTTAAGATTTGCTCTACCTTCTAAATCACATCACAAATTGAAGTGAGCTCAATAATTCATCACAATGGGCCTTTAAATAATTCATGCTTAGACATAGTGTGCTATCACTCCTCAGTGTGCCAATGAAATGGCGCTGGACATAATGGCTTGGAGCACAACAGCAGCCTGGTTAACCAATGTCTATTAAGTTCATTTGAGGAAAATGGAAAAGGCATTCCTGACTAAACGAAAGGAGAGTATCAAAACACACACAGCTTAATGGCCCCGCAGGAGTCTAATTACCTTGACTGTAACGCATCCATGCATTGGCCATGTTACATAACAGAGTCTTTCACTAAGTGTACACTCAGACCATGTGCAAACACAGCTTATATAACCTGAAAGTTTAATGGGAAAAGGATCTGCCAGTTAAGATGGGGTGACTGGAGGTCCCCCACACCTGATCAGGGATGGGATTATCTTTAGGTGTTAAGTGGTCCAACAGGACCTCCTCCTCCTCCTGGTAATCCTCCGCTGAGGGCCAGGTGCCCCTTCCTTAGAAGCACTAATCGTTTAAAGTAGTATCAATGTGAAAGCACTGAGCGAGCTGTGCGTGAGTACTACTGAGGGGTGGACCGTGAAGCCGGATTAGTGTGTACGCGAGGTTCTCCTTTAGCCTGGCTCGATCAGCATAGCGACGTATGCTGCAGACATAACCTAGTTCGGACCAATCGAGGGAATATATTCGTTTTTATCTTTGTCTTTCCTCCTATCAAGTTGTGTGTATTTTTGTATCTAAGTTGAACCTTCCATAACTGTGCAGGTGGCATACATATATAATTCGCTGCCATTTGAATCAGTGTGATGTCGACTTGCCTATGGAATGTTGTTGGGACTGATTGATGATGTGGTGCAGTCCGTTTAACACTCCTGGTCTATTGTAGCTAATAGAACACTGATTAAAACATTGATTAGTCTACTGGTATTTATCACAGATGAAACTGAATCAATACATTTGATTTATTTTTGATTTAATTTAGCTAATAACAAAATAGATCTCCCCGTGTGCAGTTTTCTTGGCATTGCCTCATGTGTTTGTGTTCATAAGGACCAAGTATCAGAGGCTGTCAGACCATATTTCACTTTCAGAAAATGTAGCAAAATGCGTTCTAAACAACCAACTATACCTACATTAAAGCACCCAAAAGACCTCTCTGTCTTTCTTTGAATCTAGTAACAACAGTACAACTTCTAGTAACTACTTAACATTAGATTCCTGTACTGCATGCTGTCATGTTGGCACAACTGGTTTCAGATGTTCACATTTGAAATGGGAGGAACTGCAATCCGCTCTCTAACTAGAGCCCTGCAGTCCGCTGGGAGACTCAACAGCTCCATTATCTCAGGGTTTAACTCCATCTAGTTGTGTTGTCTCTGTTTTGCTGTTTGGGTTCTTGTGAATGTTTAAGATAACCTAATCTCAACGAGAGTGTCTGAGGAAACAAAGATGAAAACAAACAAGTTACAGTTTCATTCAAAGTTGGAAACCTGAATTTTGTTAAGGGTTTCTTCTTCTTCTTCACATCCTATAGTTCATTTTGAGTCAATCTCACAAACACTCACCAGGGCACCAGACCTTCAACACATTTGCTTCTGTCTAAAAACTACCAGAACTAAATGTTTAGGAAATCATTTTGCTTTTAAAAATGTAACTATGTATTTGTGGCACAGAGAAGCCAATGGGCTTTGATGTGAGTGAACACTTCTGACTGGGCCTTACCTGGTCTGCTCATTGGTGAACTCCACCTCTCCTCTGGCCTCCTCGTAGTCCACCCCCGCCTTGGCACTGCCGTCCTCCGTACGGTACGGCACACTGACGGTCCCCCTGGAGCCCGAGTTCCTCACCACCGTCACTTTCAGCATGCCGGTGCTCTCGCTGACCCGCAGCACGCGCTGGCCGAAGGTGAAGATGCCAGCATGGTCATCATCCAAGATAGTGATGGTGGCCTGCAGGGGCTCCACCAGCCTGGCCTGTGGTGGAGTTCCTGTCCCTTCACCTCCACCTTCCTCTAACCTCAGGTTCTGAAGACGCACAAAGAAATGCTCGTCCTCCTCAAAGACGTCATCGTCCAAGATGCCCACCTGGAGAGAACAGAGTATGGTCACTGTACTGTACTTAAGTACAATGTTGAGATACTTATACTTTACTTGAGTATTTCCATGTTATGCTACTTTGCACATACCACAATTCAGAGGTAAATCGTGTACTTTTACCACACTACATTTATGTTATACATTTGCAAGCTACCATGCAGTATACAAAGTCTTTAAGACTAGCTGCATCTTCACCAGCTTTGAGAACACTTTAATGATCAATCATTATAATCAGAACATATCATATATATTATTCTTAAAATTACCAATTTGCATGATAAGTACTTTTCCTTTTGGTACTTTAAGTATATTTAGATGCTAATACTTTTGTACTTTTGCATAAGTAACATTTTAAAATCAGGACATTTACTTGTACTGTACATGTAACAGAGTGTTCTACACTCTATCATTTCTACTTTTACTTAAGTACAAGATCTGAGTTCTTCTCCCACATCTTGTCACTCTTCATGGATGCAAAAGGCAAGACAAAAAGAACAAAACGTTAAAACAGTCCCCTTTTCCCCTGCTCACCTTGATCTCCTTGCGGCCCTCCCCTGGCTTAAACATCAGTGTTCCCTTAGTGAAGTCATAGTCTGCCCCAGCATTAGCGGAGCCGTTTTCTGTACAGTAGTCCACATAGAAAGTGTTCTGGCCCGTCCCCCCCTCAAGGATCACCCCGATGCTCAGAGAGCCGCAGTTTTCTGTGCACTGGAACTGTGCACTTTCAAAACAAATGTGCGAGCATGTGGCCTTGTCAGGATCCTGGCCTGCGCTGCGCCGTGAGTGCTCGGCAGCGTGTTTCCTTAATATGTTGCCGGCACCAATCATCAGGCGCGTGGCCTGGACTCGGTAGAAGGCGCGGCTCTTCTTCTGGTGGACCAGGGCCGAGTAGTTGGCCATCTCAATCAGCTGGTCCAGGTCTTTGTCTGGGTGCTTCTCCTTCAGGTCCTTCAGGATGCGGACCACCTATCAAAGAGAGGGCAATAATGCACAATTATTTTAAAGGGGTATGTTTGGCAAAATATAATAATAAGTATTTTATTCAGCTTTTTTCTTATTTATATTGAGCATCTGTCACAAAACCAAATGTTTACAGGGGAAAATGTAGAATTCTGATGGCTTAGTTTATATTGACAAAAGTATTGGTGTTTCTTGAGGTAATATTTTCTTATGAAAAGACCTGCCGTTCCTTCTTGCAGACTAAGGAACGGGAGGTCTTTTTATTAAGATAAACTTTGGAAGCAGCTAATTGTCTGCAGTCCAGACATTCAGACCCCTGCTGGTATTAGCTCAAAGGAAACCTGAACATCAAATTGAGTATCTTAACAGTTAGAAAATATGATACACTAGTGGGCCTGACAGTGTCTTCCATCTTTTAAAAGCCTTTAAAAATACTTCAGGATAATTCCCGCCACTTAAAGAAAATATGTTCCGAAGCTAAAATGAAGAAAACAACCATTTTGTATATTAAGGTGCTATTATTACTTTTTTATGAATGACTTTTTGTACCTATTACCGATACAAAAACACACCATGAAACTAAAGGGGACGAAATCTATGATTTTACACCATTTACTCTCCAGTCTAGCAATGTGTGTCTCCAGCAGCGTTTCTCCCACGTGTCTCACCTCGTCTTTGTTCTGGTCCAGCTCATTGCCCGTCTGCACAGAGACACTGGAAGAGTTTCCGGCACACGAAGCACCGTCCGACAACTTTCCATCCATGATCATGTCAATGCCCTTGGGCTCAAGGTCACCTTCCATTTCCACAACAATGCCGTGCCTCTTGTCGGCGCGGTAACGCTTGTGCATGTATTTGTAGAAGAGTAGGCGACGGTCAGCGATCCAAGCCAAGACCACACACACCGGAAAATAGAGTAGTGTGACGATGGCCTCCCACACCTGCAAAAGAGGCACCATGAGCATTACCTGTGTCCACACTTGATTTATTAGAAATGGATTTATATATATATTCATCTGAACCAACCTCCACGATCCCAGGTGAGATGACAGCCAGTATGAGGTAGAGCCAAATGTAGGCAAAAATACTCCAGAAGGCCGTGATAAAAAACACCCGCAGGTGTTTGATCTTGCGAGACTCTCCGTTCGGGATCACCCACACACAGATACCGATGATCACAAACATGTTGAAGGCAGCGCTGCCCACTATGGTGCTCGGCCCAAGCACCCCTGCATCAAAGTTGTGCCCGATCACCTGTCAACATTTAAGGACAGAAAAAGACGAACGTCACATAAATCAATATCAAACATTTCTTATTTTAATTCTAACTGAAACGGAATCCCCAATACCCGTAAAACAACCAAAACAACACAATATAATTATAAAAGAGGGCTACTTTGAAATGTATATTACGTTTTTTGAGAATCTAACAAACAACTGAAAATGAACTATATTAGAGACAGTATAGAGAATATTTATTTATTAGCATAAATAAATCAATGTGTCAATCGGTTAACATTTTTAATTAAGTTAATCACAATAATAATGTAAACTTGTGATTAATCATTCATAATCACAAGTTTAAAATGCTAGTGTAATGTGGTGATGCAATAACTGTTAAGATATAGAAGAGGGTGTATTACCTTTATTATAACATCTCAGCTTTGTTTATTTCTTAGTCTAATTAATAATTCACATGAATTTCACAAATTATAAAAAAGTAACATTTGCCTGTAACAGCTTGTTTGTTAAAGTGCTCACAATTTTTCTTTCATCTAAAGTTCCATCTGGAAGCTTTATTTAGTTTTCATCACACCGGGGACATGTCCTCAGTCATTCTTTACCATGTAATCACACAGGTAAAGAATCTGTGCTGGGATTACGGGAGAAAGCTTGCCCCCGTCTTGGTAATCTGATTGAAGTGTTCAAGAATAATTGCAAGCGTTAATGTGTTAACGTTGACAGCCCTAATAAATATGAAATATGTTTTCTTCACATTGGTTGTTGCAATTGGTTGTTGTAATAATGAACATATTACTGTGCCTTGAGTTTACCTTCATTTGTATTCACTAACAGTATTAAATATTGTATTAATTTGTTCATTGATAAATGTAAAATACACAACTACAAGTCATTGATTTGTTGTGTTATTCTTAGCAGTGCCTTCATGTTAGTAAGAAAGTGACATTTCATATATTTTTAAAGACAAACTCAAAGACAACAGGGATGTGAACGGCGGTGTGTACCTCAATAAGAGAGAGGAGGATCTCAGGGGCCGAGGAGCCCAGGGCCATGAGAGTGAGGTTGGACACGGTCTCGTTCCAGACTCTCACTGTGGTCACCGTGGTTTCCCCGTTAGCTTTGGTGATGGTCACCTCTTTCTCCTGCAATCAAACACGTTTATTAACATATCAAATATGCCATTCAGACTGAATTCATACTCACCTATTCCTGTTATTATAATCAACGTTAGTGTTACAATATGATGACATTTATAAAGTCATTAAGTCATACTCAGCCTCCCATGGAAAGTTTACTGTAAGGTACTCGAAAGGAGGGTCAGGCCGATTGTCGAACCTCAGATTGAGGAGGAACCATGCGGATTCCGTCCTGGTCGTGGAACGACGGATCAGCTTTTTATTCTCGCAAGGATCCTGGAGGGGGCCTGGGAGTACGCTTATCCGGTCTACATCTGTTTTGTAGACTTGGAGAAGGCGTATGACCGGGTTCCCAGGGAGTTACTGTGGGAGGTGCTGCGGGAGTATGGGGTGAGGGGTTCTCTACTCAGGGCCATCCAATCTCTGTACTCCCAAAGCGAGAGCTGTGTCCGGGTCCTCGGCAGTAAGTCGGACCCATTTCCGGTGAGGGTTGGCCTCCGTCAGGGCTGCGCTTTGTCACCAATCCTGTTTGTAATATACATGGATCGGATTTCTACTGCAGTCGCTTTACCGCACCGTTGTGACGAAAAGGGAGCTGAGCCAGAAGGCAAAGCTCTCTGTCTACCGGGCCATTTTTGTTCCTACCCTCACCTATGGTCATGAAGGATGGGTCATGACCGAAAGAACGAGATTGCGGATACAAGCGGTCGAGATGGGTTTCCTCCGCCGGGTGGCTGGTGTCTCCCTTAGGGATAAGGTGAGAAGTTCAGTCATCAGGGAGGGACTCGGAGTTGAACCGCTCCTCCTTCACGTCGAAAGGAGCCAGTTGAGGTGGTTCGGGCACCTAGTTAGGATGCCACCTGGGCGCCTCCCTAGGGAGGTGTTCCAGGCACGTCCAGCTGGGAAGACACCAAGGGGTAGACCTAGGACCAGGCGGAGGGATTATATCTCTTCGCTGGCCTGGGAGCGCCTTGGGATCCCCCAGTCAGAGCTGGTTGATGTCGCCAGGGAAAAGAAAGTTTGGGGCTCTCTGCTGGAACTGCTACCCCCGACCACGGATAAGCGGGAGAAGATGGATAGATAAAGTCATTAAAACATCTTGTACTGTATTATGCAGTTCAGAGGAGTGTCCATTTAATGATTTTAATTTGAGTACTGTAAGGAAATATTTGTATGTATTCATGCAAACTGTGAAGAAGCTTGAAAATGATTTGTGTAGAAAACTGGGCTGGTTTTGGGCCTGCTAACATGTGGTTTTTAGAGGACACAGGAAGAGGGGGAAGGTCAGGAGTTAACATACAGTCATCCCTGATGTGGGGTGTTGATGATAATTTGGGCAGCCAATCACTGGTCTGGAAGGGAGGCGCAGATAACTCCTCCTTGGGTCAGCGAGGGATATAGACAGAAACCCCGCTGTGTTCGGCCTCTTTCTCCTCTGGCTGGCTGGCTGGCTGGCTGGCTCACGTGAGTATCAGGTAAATGTGGGATCCCACAGAACTGTATGTAATTTGTACTGTATTGATTGTACTTGATTGTATTGCATTGTATATTACCATTAAAGTGGATTATTGTTAAACGGTTACTTGTATGATCTGGATTCCCTTCCTGTAAGATAATGGCTTGTGTAGGGACGCGAGGAGATTTGGAAATGCGGCCTAATTAACATTTAAATCTCCTAACAAATGGTGACTCGACGCTGAATAAACATGAGCTGTGGAAGGATTCAGAGGACCACACTGGGTCGGGAGCAAGCACTTTTAGACGCCTCGGACAATAGCAGGGCCCTGTAGGATTGTCTGTAGGCGTTTCAGAGTGTTTTTGAAGTTTGAATGGAGTATACAATGCATATTTTTTACCATGTTAGGAAAGTTATATATAACACGTGAACGTTGATCGCCAGGTATAGAGAGTCCTGCGTGACGAGAAATTAGAGCAGTTTGCGTGGATCTCAGGTATTTTAGTCCTGAAGTGGCGTAGGAGCGGTGCAGTTCGTGGGATGTGGGTGTAAGTCCCACACGGCGAAACCTGGATGATCGATATTTCAGATCGATCCGCCGTTTATAACTGGGGGTAAAATAGCAGTCTGAGACCGAATAAGCGAAAGTGTCAGTGGACTGTTATCTGTTAAATCCTTGGGAGAGAGCGCTAACGTCACCTACATTGTGACGAGACCGGCTCCCGTTTCCCTTGTCTGTAAAAATTAATTTGAAAGGCTGACGTAAACATAACGTTGATCGCAAGGTAGGCAGAGAGTCCTGCGTGACGACATATGTAGCACGTTATCAAGCCGGACAAACTGTACGGGGAATAAATCTGTGTGATTTTTACCTGAATAATCTGTGTGACCGATTGTCTGTGATAATCACACATTCGCTCAGAAGAGTGAAGCTCATTTGTGCTCTGCTGCTGCCATCTAGTGGCTGAAAGGGGGGGAAGCACGTTAATAAAGTCAGATAAATAAAAGCGAAGTCAATATATTGCGTATATTTAACTAAATGAGCTGTCTGTAGGTTGTCATTGTTGATTAGTACAGACCTTGTTTTATGTTGGTAAATGTAATGATACAAAAGCAAGCTATTCATCACAATTGTATTTTTAGGTTATGAATACAACAAAAAGTAGTAGCATAAGGGATAAGCAGAAAGGTTTTTGAACGCTTGTCAGTTATGGCAGAGGTGCTTATGCCCGCTTCGGTTTTCAATGTTCGCCATCACGTTAAAACAGGATTGGTGGCATTTTCAGTTCATTGCTTGCTTCCACACGCCTTCCCCCTCCTTGTCTCTTTCACGACTATAGTTAATGCATTAGAACGATTGTCAACTTGCCGTGTTTCTAGGAATCGGACTCGCTGTTCCGGAACGGCCTTTCAAAATAAAAGCCAAAGGCCGCTGTTCGCCAGAGAGGCCTTCACAATAAAACAGTAATTAGCTTAACAATATATTTAACTTATATTGCGTCTTTAAATATTGATTTTAATTCATTACAGATCTAACCTGCTTGTAACAAAACTTTGATCAAAATTAATAGGATAAGCAAGTGGTTAAAGGGGTTTCCTGTCTGGCTTATTTGATTTAGAACTGAAGTAAGGGAGAATAGTGTTTTATGAGTCATTCCTCATGGTTTCTGAAGATAAATCATCAGTTTGTCTGGACTTTGATATAGAGATAGGATCATGGTGGAGAAGGAAGACCTTTTTTGGTTTCAAATTAAAGAAGAGTTTAAGGATGAAGTAAGCAGGACTTCAACTGGCCAAAAGACATTTTAAAGTTTAATATTCTTGGTTAGCAAACAAGACATCTGATTATTATGTCACACATGATAATCTTGTTATAGAAACTAGCTTAAAATATTGGAGAAAATATGTAGATGTTCTTTCGTAGTGTGTGGAATATGTGATGCTGGATACATGTATGACTTCAATGTATAGGAGAAAATGGTTTCCTGAAAGAGTTATGTTGGGTACATATGTAGCAATGGATGAAACAATTTTTAGAGTGAGTTTTTGTAATATCATTTGTAGACATCAATTAGGTTGTTTAGATGGCATTTAACAATTAAGACAGATAGTATGATTACAAAGAGTCAGAGTGGAAAGGGTTGGATTTATTTAACCTCAGTGTGCTAGATTTTTTATAGGTAATGCGTCCCGAGACCTGGACTCCCCCTCTGAGTTAGAAAAGGCTACGATCCCGACCCTCCAAGCAGACAAAAGACCTAACCCAACGGGAGACTCCTCCTTCTCCATAGAACAGACAGAGAACCAGAGCTGAAACAACAACAACAACAAGACTGCAGCCAGAACTATCTCCACCTGTGGCATCCAGAACCAAACAGCATGCTGACGGGCAGAGATCTACGCTCATCAGTCCCTCAGAGGGGACCATGAAGTTCCAAGCTGAGCACAAGCGCAAAGTGTGGGACATGAGCAGAATCCGCCCTCCATAAAAACAGCAGGGAGACTGTAAAGGAGGAGATGAAATGTAAAGCAGTGCAAGAACATTGGCATGAGGGCGCATGCAGATGTAACTGGGCCAATGGCTGACAGCGGATGAAGTTACAGCTGATGGACTGAAGAGAACACAGAATCAGAGGAGTTGGCATGGTCGATTAGAAGTGAGGAGGCCGGGGTCACGGCTTGAGAAAACCAGAGGAGGAGAAAAGGAAAACGGGAATGAGTGAGTTTGCACATAAACACACTTATTCACAAAACGCACATTTAAAGCATAAATACGTAAAGGCAGAAAGATTTATTAAATTAAAAATAGCAGTAAACTATTAGAGTAAAATGAGAACACACTGAGGGTTCAGAATACAACCACATTCTTCAATCTTTTCATCAGGTTAACAAAATATTCTTTGACATTTTTATTCACGTGTGAATAAAGTAGTGGGATAGTTTTAGGAACCACTCTATAAGACAAATCTTTATCTGTATGGATAATGTTAAAGGGAGAGCTGGTGCCAAGCCAGATATAGTATTCCAATCTAAATAATTGATTTCACCATTGTAGCATAGTTATTACCATAGGAAATATGAAATGACTTCTGTTTTTAAATCCTTGATAAAGGAGGGAGGAATGGTTGCATGTTCGGACATCCAGGGTTCCACACACTGCTAAAGAGTTTAACATTGGTTTTTGGGTGGACCAGAATGGATGACATGTGGTTGTTATACCATTGTTATCGTGAACAAAACATAGATAAGGACATAGTATCTGCTTGAAGATGAATGGATTTCATATCCTAGAGGGGATTAGTTATTGTGAAGACTCCACAAGGTATCTACTAATGTATTGTAAAGAACTTGAATTGACTTGATAAATAAGTGAAGATAAGAAGACGTATGGACCATAAATTAGTCAAGTGGTAAATAAAAATAGCGGAAAAGAGGGGAACTATTAAAGGGAAGTGGAAAATCAGTCTAATACACACTGAAAAAAAAAAAAAAAGGGGGGGGGGGCATGAAGGAAGTATGCACTGGACTTTTTATTCGTGTGTGAATTTGGTAGTGTTTTAATTTGTTGCAGTATTGATCAGTTCAAAGGGAGAGTTTAGTAACAGCTCTATAAGATCAGATAAATATGTATTTATATAGGTCATGTTGAAGGGAAAGCTGGTTCTAAACAAAATATAGTATTTCAATTTGAGGTACTGGTTTCATGTTCAGACACCCAGAGTTCCACGCACGGTTAAAGAGGGTAACATTGTTCTTTAGGTGCACCAGAATTGAAGATAAATTGATAGAATGAGTTATGGAATAAATAGCAGATCTTTACAGATCCTAGTAATGTTTTGACACAAGATAGTGAAGTACACATGTTTCTGAAATAGATCTATTAGTCATTTTAATACTAATTAGGTGTAAATGAATTGCAGTAATAGTAATAGTACAATAAGGAAGTGACATTTTTTTGGCTAGACACTTTTCAGGGAATGTGGGAAACAGCAAGGAGGGGTTGGAGATATCTTGAACATTATAGTTGTAATTGTGAATTAATAAATGATGGCGCTCCATATATACAGATTTGTATAGACGGAGGATGCTGGCCTGTGCTGGAACATCTCTGCAGGGCACGACACATGGCCAAAAAGACTGAGACCAACTGACTGACAGGGTAACTTGGGAAGGCACTGTCAATGACTGACTCTGCGGTGAACCTGACCAAACCTGACTTTACAACCTGACAGTGTGAGTGTGAGTGAGTGTATGTCTGCACCTGATCAGTGCAATTGCATGATTTAAAACGATGACTAATCAAGCATGTTTTGGACTAACACATTATTTTTGTGTGATAATAATGTGTGAAATGAGAGGTTTCCTAACATTGCACAAAAGGGGAAACCGTATCTAATCTGCTTCATGATGTTTCACTCCCACAGGAGGTGGCGGTTTGAAGAATGTGAAACTCAAACTATGACATTTGGAATTCTGTTTCTTTTAGGACTGAATGATGGAGAGAAACACTCTCAAGTGTTTACTGGGAAAAATGTTTGGTATTGTCTTATAATCCATTATGACCTGAAGGTTTTCTTCCCATACAGGTTTTTGTTTACACATGAGAATGTGTAAAAAAGGGGGAGTGTAAACTTTACAATGTACATTTTTCATTTAGGGACTGAAAGGAACCGGCTGGCACAACTCGATTGTTCAATCTGACCATTGATTGACAGTTTTAGAATTGACCTGCTCCATATTTGGGGATAAGAGACTGTTTGATGAATGTTGACATGTCTCTAATATTGATTGAGTTATAGCAGGTAACACAGATAGAGAATCCGTGGCCAAGGGGCTGCCAGAGAGATGTAAGTCCAGAATGGAATACTGGAGAGACTGACCGGTGAGTAATGTTTCAACAGACAACATCATGTAACTAGCCTGGTAAAGAAGTAAGAGCCATAGACTTTATTGTTTAGGTCATTATGGGGATATACATTTCATCTACATTTGTAATAGAAAGACATTTGATGACAGTTTGTTGGAATTTTGTATTCATTTTTTAGTAGGATAATATCTAAGAACTGACGGGTAGAAGCAGTATCACCAGGAAGCCATTCACTTTGTTAGTATTGTGATTTTGGTTGTTTTTGAATCCATAAGATTAGTGTGTTTCTTTACCAGAAACATTAGCAGTTCAAATCATATTTTTAGACTTTTAATGGGATCTCAGGGATTTCATTTAAATAAATACAGATGCTTGTCAGAAATTCAGAGCTATTGAAATATGTTATTTAGTTTACCTAAAGATGTTGTGGTTCTTATTTAGTGGGCACAGTCCAAGTATTAAGATTCTGAAGCTGCACAATTAATTTAGAAAACCTGTGCTCAGACGTCTGTTATTGTAAGACACCCCACCAACAGGCTCCAAGTTGCCACGCACTGGTGGGTCAAACAGCCGAGGGCCCCAGAGCCCGGAGCGTAGGCTTGAGGGATTTGTATCAGATTTCTCCACACAGGTCGCCGAAAGGGGGACCCGAGACGCAGGAGGCTGACTGTCAACCCCAGGCTCTCCGGCCCCGACCGAGTGACCCCGAGGACATCCCATGCCGTCCGCCTACAAGGAAAGGGGGACAACTGGTACCACGGGAGCCAGTGTGCGGCGGGGAAAACACCTGCGAGGACCCTAGACGACATCAGGACAGATCTGGCTCTCGTCATGGAGGTCGACTCGGATGCTGTCATCAGCGGATTGGAGGAGAAGGACCTCGAGGACATCCATCATCCATCCAGCAGTCGTCCCGGGAGGCATCATCATCGGACCGGAGAAGGAAGATCGGGAGGACATCTATTCAGCATCGACTCGGAAGCCGCCGTCAGCGGATCAGAGGGGACAAAGACACGGCAAGCCAGGATGGCACAGGGGACTCCACTCTCCGCTGAAACAGGAGTGTGTGTTAAGTGCAACAAGACGGTGTATGGAGCCAGCCAGGCCTGCCAAGCTATGGGCAGCCTCTACCATGACAGCTGCTTCACCTGCAGCTGCAGCTGAGAGGGAAGGCGTTCTACTATGACGCAGGAAGGGTTTTCTGTGAGGAGGACTTTCTGTACTCTGGGTTCCAGCAGTCTGCAGACAAGTGCAACGCAGGTGGACATCTAATCATGGACATGCAGGCCCTGGGGAAGTCTTACCGCCCCGGTTGCTTCCGCTGCGTCATCTGCAACGAGAGCCTGGACGGAGTGCCCTTCACTGTGGACACTGAGAATAAAAAGTATGGAGACTCAGCAGACAAGGATGCAGTTTTTTGCAAGTGCCTTGTATAAATTGCACTCTCTTTTTTAAGAGTGCAAAAGAGGGAATTGTAAGGAAATATTTGTATGTATTCATGCAAACTGTGAAGAAGCTTGAAAATGATTTGTGTAGAAAACTGGGCTGGTTTTGGGCCTGCTAACATGTGGTTTTTAGAGGACACAGGAAGAGGGGGAAGGTCAGGAGTTAACATACAGTCATCCCTGATGTGGGGTGTTGATGATAATTTGGGCAGCCAATCACTGGTCTGGAAGGGAGGCGCAGATAACTCCTCCTTGGGTCAGCGAGGGATATAGACAGAAACCCCGCTGTGTTCGGCCTCTTTCTCCTCTGGCTGGCTGGCTGGCTGGCTGGCTGGCTGGCTGGCTGGCTGGCTGGCTGGCTGGCTGGCTGGCTGGCTGGCTCACGTGAGTATCAGGTAAATGTGGGATCCCACAGAACTGTATGTAATTTGTACTGTATTGATTGTACTTGATTGTATTGCATTGTATATTACCATTAAAGTGGATTATTGTTAAACGGTTACTTGTATGATCTGGATTCCCTTCCTGTAAGATAATGGCTTGTGTAGGGACGCGAGGAGATTTGGAAATGCGGCCTAATTAACATTTAAATCTCCTAACAGTACCGGTAGATATAACTTAGAGCAGTGGTTCCCAACCTGGGGGGCACCAAAGATCGCAGGGGGGGCGCCAGGCCTCAGATGAGTTGAGGCCAAATATCATATTTATATATATATTTTTATATATATATATATATTTTTTTACATATAATTGTAACGCAATACATGATTGTCACTAAAAGCCTTGTCTCTACATTACAATAACATAAAAAATAGATGATTAATTTATTTGAATACAAATTCAAGTTAGTAGCTATTAAAGGCATAAAAAGACAGAAATGTATAATTCTTTCTTTAATAGAAATGTTTCTTCTGCCCGTAAAGTGTCCAAACCGGGCTTGTCTGGATAAGCGCATTTTTAAAACATAGTCATTGTCCATGCCGGTTTCAGTTGGATTATTTGTCACAGTTGCTCCGATCAGATCGGTCTCCTCCATTTAGATTATTTACGACTTTTGAATCCACATAAACACATCGGCAAAATCCGTCTTACTTTGAGCATGTGTTGAACAGCTTAATCCCTATGTGAATTGTTTCCACTTGCGCCGTCCTTTAATTTCTTCACACAGCGGGAATCCAAATGAATTAATCCTCCAATAGTGCTCCTTAATTATGCTTTTATCCTCCTTTAACAAAATACTTCACATTCATCCAGTTTGTGACAGTAGTTGTAGCATTTTTTAGACTTTTAATTACCGCTGCTGTGGTCCCCCCCTTGTGTGTGTGTGTGTGTGTGTGTGTGGGGGGGGGGGGGGGGCGCAATTTACAACAGGAGTCATTTGGGGGGGCTCTTGGGGAAAAAGGTTGGGAACCACTGACTTAGATCATTTGATGTGGAGTTGATTTTAGACGGTTACATCATGAAGTGGTAATAGATCTTTAGCTCCTAAAAGAGATATCCATTATAATTAAGCAATAGCTCACGACAGGCCGTGGTATATGCTCATTATATCACAGCTAAGGGGCGTGGTTCGGCCCGACGCGAAGCGGAGGGTCGACAACCCCCTTAGCTGTGATATAATGAGCATATATCACGGCCTGAAGTGAGCTATTGCTTTTATAAAACGGTTACCAAGTGTGACAATATGAAAAAAAAATACACACTCTAATTTAAATAGTTTTTATTAGTAAATAATGATGTTCCAAATAAAATAGTCCCTCCGTTGCCTTCTGCGCGAAACATAGTGCGAGGTGGTTGCTATGCAACAACACTAACAGCTAGCGAACATATTAGACAGAGAGCGTTGATTCATTATTTGGCTATTTATTTACATTCATTTGTATGTTGCCGTTTATTGTGCACCCACTGAAAACCTGTCCAGCATCAGTAGCATGGCTTACGTGGTTACTTGTTGAGGTTGTTCTAGGCTGTTGCTTGGCGTGGTGAGAATATTGCTCCACTTTCTCCGGTCCCCGAGATTTGGCTTCCAGTAGCTCTGGAGAGAGCTTTCGCACCTATGGCCACTAACGGTCATACTTTCTCTGCTTTGTTTCAAGACCCGCATCAGAAAGCTTTTGAATGGTGGTACTTCTCCAGTTGGTCTACCTGCTCTTCACGTAGCTCTGCATGTCGTCGTTTAGGTGCTTTTTTTTCTGGAGATAGGCACTCCTCAATCCACTCCTCCATAGTAAGACCCCCCGGAGGTCGAAGTTAATCTTAAATGTTTCCATCTTATGCTTTGTAAATTTGTTTCGTAACAGAAGAAATGTAAATATATTTATAAAACTGACAAGTCAAATCAAGCAATCTGATTGGCCGATAGTATTTTTGCGGACCTCTTTGATTACAGATTTGAAAACATCATTGATTGCTTTAAAAGTAGCTCAATTCATGATGTCAGACCTTGGAAAGTATCTAGATATCCCTGCCCTAATGCCAAAGGAACTGCACACTGAATATGTTTTGCCGTTTGATGTGTATGTCTGGACCGCTGCGTAAAAAGGAGGGTTTCTGCCCCGTTACTTCTCTTCTGCTTTCTTGTTCCAGTATGAAAAGCAAACTGCAGGCAGTTTGCTTTTCAACCCAACGGTATACTGTTTTTCTCAGACGCGGAGGGATACTGACTTGTTGTGAAAAGTAACTTACAATTCTACCCGTGGTATACGCTCAGTATATCACGACTAAGAACCAATCAGATTGCTTGATTTGACTTGTCCGTTTGATAATATGTTTTAATTGATGTGAATAACTGTATAACGTATACTGAGTGTAGAACCTTTAAATGGTGTTACTGGATTTGTTCCTCTTGCTTACCAGCTACCACTTTGGGCACATTGAAATGGGTTCTTATTGGGTCAGTCACAGTCATAGAGAGTAGAATGGGACTAAAGCACTCTTCACTATCGAAAAAGTAGCGACAACATTGTTTAATAATACCTGGGAGGTGATGACTTCTATGGATGCCATGAAGCGATCTGCGATGACGGACACGCCCAAGAAGATGTACATGAGACACGCAAAGTAGACAATAGCTCTCCCTGTCTGCTCCCCCAGCGGAGGGTTGAGAGGCAGCCACACCGGCAGCAGGACCCCGGGTCGACACACCACCTCGCCCGCACACACAGGTTTGCCCGTGGTGTTACCAGAGGGCTGAGGCTGCTCGGGGGAAGACGCTCGCTCCACAACCTGAGGCCTGATGGAGGAGCAGGGGTGAGCCAGGAGGAGGAAGGAGAGTATAGGGGTGAGGAGCGGGGAGAAGTGTACAGGGAGGGGTCCCATGATATCCCTGAGTCGGAGGGGCCTGGGGGTCACTGTGTCAGAGGACTCTCCTGGAGGGACAGAGGAAGGCACATTGTTACTGTGGAGAAAGAGATACAGAGGGGAATAACACATTTAAATAACAAATGATGAAGGTATGTTAATATTATATTTTCAATATGTCTTCGATTCCCTTTTAACTCGTTTGAAAAGGTTTATTCGATTTTAAGCCAATTCACCAGCATGTCTGTCTGTGTGTCTGTCTGTCTGTCTGTGTGTGTGTGTGTCTGTCAGTCTGTCTGTCTGTGTGTCTGTCTGTCCGTCCGTCCGTCCGTCCGTGTGTCTGTCTGTCAGTCTGTCTGTGTGTGTGTCTGTCTGTCTGTCTGTGTGTGTGTGTGTCTGTCAGTCTGTCTGTCTGTGTGTCTGTCTGTCCGTCCGTCCGTCCGTCCGTGTGTCTGTCTGTCAGTCTGTCTGTGTGTCTGTCTGTCCGTCTGTCTGTCTGTCTGTCTGTCTATCTGTCTGTGTGTCTGCCTGTCTGTCTGTCCATCTGTCTGTCCGTCTGTCTATCTGTGTGTGTGTGTGTGTGTGTGTGTGTGTGTGTGTGTGTGTGTGTGTGTGTGTGTGTGTGTGTGTGTGTGTGTGTGTGTGTGTGTGTGTGTGTGTGTGTGTGTGTGTGTGTGTGTGTCTGTCTGTCTGTCTGTGTGTCCGTCTGTCTGTATGTGTGTCTGTCTGTCTGTCTGTGTGTGTGTCTGTCAGTCTGTCTGTCTGTGTGTCTGTCTGTCCGTCCGTCCATGTGTCTGTCTGTCAGTCTGTCTGTGTGTGTGTCTGTCAGTCTGTCTGTGTGTCTGTCTGTCCGTCTGTCTGTCCGTCTGTCTATCTGTGTGTGTGTGTGTGTGTGTGTGTGTGTGTGTGTGTGTGTGTGTGTGTGTGTGTGTGTGTGTGTGTGTGTGTGTGTGTGTGTGTGTGTCTGTCTGTGTGTCCGTCTGTCTGTATGTCCGTCTGTCTGTATGTCTGTCTGTCTGTGTGTGTGTCTGTCTGTCTGTCTGTCTGTCCGTCCGTCCGTGTGTCTGTCTGTCAGTCTGTGTGTCTGTCTGTGTGTCTGTGTGTCCGTCCGTCTGTCTGTCTGTCTGTCTGTGTGTGTGTGTGTGTGTGTGTGTGTGTGTGTGTGTGTGTGTGTGTGTGTGTGTGTGTGTGTGTGTGTGTGTGTGTGTGTGTGTGTGTGTGTGTGTATGTTACAGCCTTATTTCAATTTGGAGTACATTCATTTGTTTTCTCAACATTCTACACACAATACCCCATAATGACAAAGTGAAAAAAGTTTTAAAATAATTGTTCAATCCGGTTCAAGTCTGGGCTCATATACATGTTAGGATAACGTTGCCTTGGTTAAAGAGCCTGTTGTTTATTGCTTTGAATTCTTTAAAACAAATATTATCTTCTTAAACTTGTATGGTAGTCAGGAGCATCACATCCTAATGTTTATTGATATATTTAGAGGGAGGGAAGGAAGGTTTAAAAATTCTGAATAGATACATTTCTACCATTTCCTTAATTCATGGTGGTTTCAGTAATCCCATGGTAATTGAGGACATAAATTATCTAAATGACTAATGTAATCTTTATGACTTTCAGAAAGGACAGGAGACCGACAGGTGACTATCAAAGGACTAGCAGCAGCATGATGATGATGATGATGATGATGGTGATGATGATGATGATGATGATGATGATGATGATGATGATGATGATGATGATGTTAAATGTGTTGTTTTAGGAACATCCATTGTAAATAAATGGAATTCAATAAACATTGAATAGCATATCATGCAGTTTGTCTGTGCCTTTTCCTCTGTGTTGTCCTGGCATATAGTCTCCCCCATGGTTTGCTCCAATCGCTCAGAGAAAGGAATACACATGTAAAGTTTCCCCACTGACACAGAGAGGAAGAAAGAATGGCTGGCTCAAGTCAGCAGGAGCAATTTAACTATCACAAAAGACAACAACAACAGCAACAACAACATATGTGAGGTAATCATATTTTTCACAAAACGAAGACCACACTATTGGGAAGCTTAACGTCTGTTTAATGAAAAATAAGGAACAGGGAGAGGCTTGCAAAACTCTGGGAGTTGAGACTCAGGTGCAGGGTGAGGGTCTCATTGCAGGTCTTCAGGCTCCATTGAATCCCCCTGGGGTTCTTGTGCTGAGAGAGGGAGACAGGAGAAAGGGTTAGATACATCTAGCAACCTATAGGATGGGAAATTTCTGACATTACCTTGAAACTTACCTTGTGTTTTCACTCTCACTTAAGTCCCTCTCCCTTTGCCATCAATCCAAAATCAGCTGAGCAGCAACATAATACAGACAGGTAATAATCAACAGAATCACAAGGACATTATATGGCTCTGCTCAAAACACTCACCCATAAATTACGTTTTTGTTTACTGTTTGGAAGTCTCAAATATCCACTCTAAATCCATATCAATAGCGATGTATCACAAAAATAGCTCTCTTCCTTATTATTGTGTAACGTGAACTATATTATACTAGCTTGAACTCCAAGATGGATATCCTCATTTCACCACCTCCACCCACTACAATCACACGCCCCAATGTTATATTTAACTAATATTTAACTCCCTCCACCCCGGATAAAAGCATGTTAAGAAGCCCCTTTTCTCTAATTCCACAACGTTGGGTTGAAATAACATTAAGAGAACGGATTAATAGGCTGTTCGTGGTTAACGTGTGTTGCTAACGTTATCCGGAATCCTAGCCTAATCTGTTATCTGTAAACGTTCCCTAAATATCCTGATTTAGGGATAATCTTCACGGAATCCACTAACATCCTTTAATACACATGTTAATTTGACTCAGATGTGCTGATAATATCCGCAATATACATCTTTAAACGTCTTCTTACCTTTCAAAGTCCAACACGAACTGTATGCTGCAACTCTACTGTGCTGCTAGCCGCAGATAGCCCCGCAAGTCAGCGGCAAACTAACTTCCGGGGAACTATTGAGAGCTCCACGATCCGCCATTGCTGTAAAAAAACTGGTCCATTGGAGTGAACGGAGATGTCGTAACTCTTCTATCTATATGGCGCTGGTGTTGGCCAGGTGATGAGCGGTGCCTGAGCTCCTCCAGACATGATGCTTGGCATTCAGGCCATATTTGGTTTCATCAGACCAGACAATTTGGTTTCTCATGGTCTGAGAGTCCTCTCGATGCTCCATGGGGGCTTCCATGTGCCTTTTGCTGAGGAGTGGCTTCCTTCTGGCCACTCTACCATAAGGCCTGATTGGTGGAGTGCTGCACAGATGGTTGTCCTTCTAGAAGGTTCTCCCATCTCCACAGAGGAACACTGGAGCTCAGTCAGACTGACCATCGGGTTCTTGGTCACCTCTGACTAAGGCCCTTCTCCCCCATTGCTCAGTTTGGTTTGGGCGGCCAGCTCTAGGAAGAGCCCTGGTGGTTTCAAACATCTTCCATTTGCAAATGATGGAAACCACTGTGCTCGTTGGGACATTCAATTTTGTGGTTTTCTACACGGACCACTATTGCGGTAAACATGTTGTAACTTCCGGTTGTTGTCATCTCCGGGTATCCCGTGTGCCTGTTCTGTTGCTGATAGCTTATTATCTTAACTTAATCGATCGTTTTAAAACTCTTGATCACGGCAACTGCCTGACATTGTAATCACATGTTACTACAGCTTAAGCACTCACAACTCTCCTTCTCTTAGCGACTGTAACTCCACAGTTGCCTACACTCTTTTCGGGTTTGCTAACGGTAGCTACTTTAGCTTGATAGCTAGCCATGGCTCTTTCCCCACCCTCGGGTGCTATTTCCTGATCTAACTGTCTCATGTTTGGTTACTTCCCGGCCTCCTTTACTGGTACCGATACATGTGTTAAATGTAGTATAGTTGTTAGGTTGGAGGCGGGAATCATAGCCATAGAAGCCAGGCTCTGCATCTTAGAAAGTAACTCAGCAACAGTAAAGCCCATGTTAGCCGGTGCGGACTGGCAAAAGGTAGCTCCTCTTAGCCGTCCCCCGGCAACTCCCGAGCAGCAGGGAGACTGAGTGACTGTTCAGAAGGGGCATAACACGAAACCCGCAGGTCCCTACCAACCCGTTCACGTATCTAACAGATATTCCCCACTCAGCGAGACACCCGCTGAGAAGCCAACTCTGGTTATTGGTAGCTCTATTATGAGACACGTGAATTTAGAGACCGAAGCCTCCACAGTCACATGCATTCCGGGGGCCAGAGCGGGCGACATTGAGGCGCATCTTAAACTGCTGGCTAAAAATAAACGTAAATACAGTAGGATTGTTATTCACGTCGGTGGTAATGATGTTCGTTTACGCCAATCAGAATGCACCAAACTTAATGTGGAGTTGGTGTGTAGTTATGCTAAAACAATGTCAGACACCGTAATCTTCTCTGGTCCCCTCCCCAATCTGATCAATGATGACATGTATAACCGCATGTCATCATTTCAGCGCTGGTTGTCTTGGTGGTGCCCAGCAAACAATGTGGGCTTCGTAAATAATTGGACAGCCTTCCGGGGAAAACCTGGTCTGATTAAGAGAGACGACCTCACTGTTGCATTTAACTCTATATTAGATTCTGTTGGTTTCTGTCAGAGTGTAAATAAACCAACCCACTGCTATAATCACACTCTCGACCTTGTTCTGATTTATGGTATTGAAATTGAGCAACTATTAGTCGAACCGCATAATCCTGCTTTATCCGACCATTTCTTAGTAACTTTTGAAGTACTATTACGAGACTACAAAGCATTAGTCAAAAGCTCCTGCAGCAGAAACCTGTTAGTGCTATAGCCAAATTTAAGGAAGAGATTCCACCAATACTTAACTCGATAGCATGTCTGCATGTAAGGGAGGAAACTTATACAAAATGTACACCACCCCAAATTGATCATGTTGTTGATGGTGCTACAGATGCGCTGCGAATAAAATTAGACTCTGTTGCTCCTTTGAAAAAGAAGAATGTAAAACAACATAGATTAGCTCCATGGCATAATGCCGAAACCCGCAAAATAAAGCAAAAGTCGAGACAACTTGAAAGGATATGGCGTTCCACTATACTTGAAGAATCTCGTTTAATTTGGCATATTACTCTCAATGAATATAAGAAAGCAAGATTTCTTTTCAGCACTGTAGCCAGGCTGACAGAGAGCCATAGCTCGATTGAGCCTTCTATTCCCATAGCGCTCAGTAGTAATGATTTTATGTGCTTTTTTAACGATAAAATTGTTACTCTTAGAAACAAAATTAATGACCTCTTGACTTTGACCAGTAGTGTTAGCAACAGCTCCCGGAAACGTAAGTTCTAATATTACACTAGATAGTAAACTAGAATGCTTTTCAGCCATTAACCTTGAACAATTAAATTCAATGATTCTCTCTTCTAAACCATCAACGTGCATGTTAGACCCAATTCCAACTAAGCTGTTGAAGGAAGTTTTTCCATTAATTAGCACTTCTTTATTAAATATTATGAATATGTCTTTATTATCAGGCTATGTTCCACAATCATTCAAAGTAGCAGTGATACAACCGCTTCTTAAAAAGCACAACCTCGATCCAGAGGTTATAGCCAACTATAGACCTATTTCTAATCTTCCGTTCTTCTCAAAAATTCTTGAGAAAGCAGTCGCAAAACAGCTGTGTGATTACTTAAAAAACAATGATTTATTTGAAGATTTTCAGTCTGGCTTTAGAACACATCATAGCACAGAGACAGCTCTGGTTAAAGTCACAAATGACATTCTAATAGCCTCAGACAAGGGATTTGTCTCCATTCTTGTTTGGCTCGATCTCAGTGCTGCATTTGATACTATCGACCATGATATCCTATTGCAAAGACTAGAGCACTTAGTTGGCATGAAGGGAACTGCTTTAGGCTGGTTTAGGTCCTATCTATCTGAATGTTCTCAGTTTGTACGTGTCAACGATGAATCTTCCACGCAAACCAAAGTTAGCCATGGAGTGCCACAGGGCTCAGTACTCGGACCTATTTTGTTCACATTATATATGCTTCCGTTAGGCAATATTATAAGGAATCATTCTGTAAACTTTCATTGTTATGCGGATGATACTCAACTATATTTATCAATCAAGCCTGATGAAATGAATCATCTAAATAAAATTCAAGACTGCCTCAAGGACTTAAAAACGTGGATGACCTTACATTTTAAGTTATTGTACTTGGCCCGAAGAATCTACGAAACAAATTATCTAAAGATATACTAACTACAGTATGGATGGCATTAATTTGGCCTCCAGTGAGACTGTAAGGAACCTTGGTGTTATATTTGATCAGGATTTATCCTTTAACGGCCACATAAAATCAATTTCAAGGACCGCCTACTTCCATCTACGTAACATTGCAAAAATCAGGCATATCTTGCCTCAAAACGATGCAGAGAAACTAGTCCATGCATTTGTTACTTCAAGGCTGGATTATTGTAACTCTTTATTATCAGGGAGTACCAAGAAGTCAGTCAAGTCGCTTTAGCTGATTCAAAATGCTGCAGCTCGTGTACTAACCAGAGTTAGGAAAAGGGACCACATTACTCCTGTTCTGGCTGCCTTACACTGGCTCCCTATAGAACACAGGATAGAATTTAAAATTCTTCTTCTCGCCTACAAAGCCCTTAATTGGCAGGCGCCATCTTACCTTAAAGAACTCATTATACCCTACTGTCCTACGAGGGCATTGCGTTCCAAGAATGCAGGGTTGTTGGTTGTTCCTAGAGTCTCTAGAAGTACAATGGGAGCCAGAGCCTTTTCTTATCAAGCTCCACATTTGTGGAATCAGCTTCCAGTTTGTGTTCGGGCGGCAGACACCCTATCCGTTTTTAAGAGTGCGCTTAAGACCTTCCTTTTTGATAAAGCTTATAGTTAGGGCTGATTAGATTCAGCCCCAAGTTTTGCTGATATAGGCTTAGTTTGTCGGGGGACATCTTACTTCTTCCTTCTCTCTGTCTATACCTGTGTACTCTCATGATCCGATGAACCCAGCTTCCCAACATTTCTTTCTTTTTGGTGTCTATATACGCCGGGATCCGGAGTCATGGAGGATCCTGCGGTCCTGTGTCCTGCATCGCGAGCCCTGGATCTTGAGTCGTGGCTGTGGTCCTGGATCATCGGTCCTGGATGGATATCCTCGTGGATTCATCTTCCTATTATACACACATGCATTTCCAAACATTTGGACTACCTATGTTGCAAATGTATTATCTTTTCAATTTACACACGGCATCTATTGCACGTCTGTCCGTCCTGGGAGAGGGATCCCTCCTCTGTTGCTCTCCCTGAGGTTTCTCCCATTTTCCCCTTTAAACTGTGGGTTTTCGCCGGAGGTTTTTCCTTGTACGATGTGAGGGTCTAAGGACAGAGGGTGTCGTATTGTCATACTGATATGACAAACTGTGAAGACCACTGAGACAAATGTAACATTTGTGATATTGGGCTATATAAATAAACATTGATTGATTGATTGATTGATTGATTGATTGATTGATTGATTGATTGATTGATTGATTGATTGATTGAATGCTGCAGACATTTTTCTGTACCCTTCCCCAGATCTGTGCCTTGATACAATCCTGTCTCTGAGGTCTACAGACAATTCCCTGGACCTCATGACTTGGTGTGTGCTCTGATATGCACTGTCAACTGTGGGACCTCATATAGACAGGTGTGTTCCTTTCCAAGTCATGTCCAATCTATACATTTAATTTACCACAGGTGGACTCCAGTCAAGTTATGATCAGTGGAAACGGGATGCGCCTGAGCTCAATTTTCAGTGTCATAGCAAAGGGAGTGAATACTTATGTACATGTGATATTTCATTTGATTATTTTTAACACATTTGCGAAAAATTCTTTAAAAACGTTTTCTATTTGTCATTATGGGGTATTATGTGCGTGGAATGTTGAGAAAAAATGTGTTTTAATTCATTTTGAAATAAGGCTTTAATACAACAACATGTGAAAAAAGTGAAGGGTTGGTGTCTCCAGGTGCACATTTTACTGTTGCAACAGACACACAAGGTGAACAAAAATAACACCAACTTCACTGCCACGGCTGTTCATTTTTTATATTAATAACCTACCTTCTATTTTTTTTTACCTGTGCTGGACTATGGTGATCTGGTCTATATGAATGCACCTGCCTATTGCCTGAACAAGTTAGATGCCGCCTATCACAGCGCACTGAGATTTGTCACAAATTGTAAAGCACTTACACATCACTGTACCCTGTATGCCAAGGCAGGTTTGCCATCACTTACTGTACGGAGGCTCAGTCATTGGTACACGTTTATTTATAAAGCTTATTATATCTGCTCTCTAATAACACAGAGAACAGCTTTTATGTGCGCAGCTCCACTTGCTTGGAACAATCTTCAGCAAGAATTGAAACTGAGCAATCTCATTCCTCTGTCAGGAGGGTAGTGATGACAGCTTGTAGGATTACTGGTCGTGCTAATGTTGTCTTGTGATCACCTCTGCATGTGTGTTCTGTGTTCACCTCTGCATGTGTGTTCAGTGCTGTGTGTCCGGCAAATAAAGTCAAGACCCCCTCAAAAGTTACGGTTTATTTCATTTTAAGGATGAGCACCAAGCAACATCTCCAGGTGCTCCTTTGAGAACCAGGGCAAACAAGTTATGGACACCCCTGGTTATAACTATATAAATGTAACCTGTAAATATAATGTCCTTTATTGTCCTATATGCTGCAGGTCTCCCTTGAAAAAGAGATCTATGATCTCAATGGGACCAATCTTGTTAAATAAAGGTTTGAAATTAAATGAAATGAATTGAAAATTAAGATAACCTCACATTGTCATTGTCCTGCTCAACAACCATCACTGGTGAGTTACATAAGCATTCCCATAGCTAATTGAGTCATGATGTACTTCTAGCAACGTCTTCCTGTTTAATATACTCTTTAACTGTGATATACTACTTGATATTGCAAAAGCAGTTAAATATCAACCACAGGCAAGGTAATACATGTGTTTATATTATCTGAACACAATAAGTGTTGATGCTAAAATGTATTACTTATTATCTCACTTGAAAAATGAGCTATTTGAGTTGTATGTGAGTATTGGATTGAAGGTAGGCTGCATGTCAGAGCAGACATCAACAAAGCAGACGCGTGTTCAGCTGCACCGTGAGGATGTTTGGGTGTGAGTACAGCAGGTCATTGAAAGCTTTCAGTCTATCTGTGCCCACCCCACCCCCCCCCTCCTCCTGTACAGGTGACACTGCACTATTGTGCAGCGTGAGTTGAAACAGATACTGGGGTGCTGCATCTTTGATGCTGCTCGGGCTCTGCCAGCTCATTATGGAGTTGTGATTCAGAAACTCCGCCGCATCGCATTTCACTTTCCAAGGCCTGCTATGGTTACCACGACCTCAGACAGAGGGCCACCTTACACCAGTGGGTGCTGGGGGGGGGGGCTCACCAAAAATAACTTCCTCAATGGTCATATTTGGATAACAATAGTGCACAAGAGTGATGTTCGACCAAGCAGGGAGATAATAATAGTTATACATATTCCTGTTAAATCAATTATTATATGCTCAAAAGATATATATATATATGATTGTTGTTGCATGTGGCTTGAGCACCGGGTTTTTGTTGTGGTTCTTTTGGTCGTACAACCTGGGCTGCAGGAAATCATCTCTGTGAACATCCTGTACTATTTGCTATTTGTCACGAGTGTGACATGTGAAAGGTCCAGAAGCAGATTTGTTATGTATATTAAGAGGTGCATTCTTTTCATGGATAACCTGTAGTAAGAAGCTGAGGCAATACATAACTGCTAGATAATCAAGGAGCCAGTGCTGGAAGAGCTGGATGAATTATTGATGGATGCATCCACCTAAATATAGCAGGATATCTCTTCCTTTCATGTTACCTACAGGCAGCACAACATCTTTCTGAAGAGGAACACATTGGAGTTATCAGCCGGAAGGAAGGACTTCTTAAGTCTTTCCCATAAGAGATGAAATGAACAGATCAGAGCTTTCCTCTGCCAAGTTTCAAGTACATAAGTTTAGATTTTTCTCAAGGAACAATTTTCACTGGACATTTAAAAGTCTAACTATTATGGCTAGAGGTTCCAAATATGTTAAAAACCCATTCAAAGTCAACCATGTTCATGTATAAAGTTGAGGGTGGTAAAGGACATTCTGCCTGCGTGGTAGAAGGGGGTTGAGGGTTGTTGACATGTCTCCTTGTCCTCTCAGCACACTGGAACAGTGGACAGCTTCTCTCCTCTTTCTGCATCTGACACTTCCATATCTCTCACCACCACTGATAAGTGATTGCCTGGGGTCATCTTACACTGATAGGACTGCCACAAAAAGGGGAGTTAGCACCTTTTACAGTTTAATATTTCCTGTACCCTGAAAGTCGGTTAGTGTCAGGATGCTGCTTTTCACAAGCCAAAAACTCAGGTGTTAGGGAAACACTGATTATTTGATCAAGCATAAATAAATAGGAAGTACATTTGCTTCTGATGTTTAACGTACAAGAATATTTGTGACACACGGTGACTTAAAATCATTCGCTTTAAAGTAGTGATGTGAATTACGGCTCATTGAAAGTGATGGGCTCTGTTCTTTTCAGAGAGCAGTTCATTGTACTGTTTTTTGTTTATTTAAAGGGGCAGGTTTTTTGTGCTACTTTTCGTAGGGGCCAAACCATGGATTAACAACGTCTGTGTCAGTCACATGATGCCATAGGGCAGAAAACGAAATGTTTCCTATTGACTGTCTGACATTGGAAAAGACATGTCTGTAAATCAGTGTATGTTTTTTTGTTTTAGGTAATACAACCTTCCAGAGTGACACTTAAATTGCCATTATTTATATAATGATATCCTAATAGTTGTAAAATGTGCTGGTAGCCAAATTCAGAATTTTCACTCCTCTATTTTATCTAAGTAGGCCAAGAACTGAAGTGCAAAGCGGATGGGAGGCGGGTAGGGATGTCCCGATCACCTTTTTTTGCTCCCGATCCGATTCCGATCATTTGATTTTGACAATCTGCCGATACCGATTTTTCCCGATCCGATCTTTATGCAATGCATTAAGAGAAAAAAAAGGTAACAGATAACGGCTGGTCATCCAACGCGATGAATTCAGCTATCTTGGCTGTTATCTTTTTGGCATTTTCACTGTTCTGGGGCAGTTTCTCTTTCCTTTTAAAAGTCTCTGAAAGTGCCGGTTGTGTCAGTGCCGTTACCTGAGTGGCCGCAGTGTACTCGTCGTGTTGTTGTTGGTGTTTGTTTCTCAGGTGGCGTATTAGATTGGTCGTGTTGAACGTAGCTCTGTTCTTTCCACCACGCGGAACCTCTGTCTTGCAAACATTGCATCTGGCTGTTACACTGCCTTCGCTTTCAATTTTATAATACTTCCAAACTGCTGACATTTTCTCTGTCCCGACTCCCGAGTCACCAGCTGAACGTAGCCTCTCGTTAGCTTACTGCTACTATTAGACACTGCGCACACTCTGTTGCCAGATTTCAGAGAAATAAGCAACCAGGTCTATGAAAACAAGCCCAACAGAAGCAACACATACATGATGTTGTGTAATTTTAAACCAAAACTAAGTCCTCAGGATGACTTTAAGACGTGAACATGGTCATTTTTGTTTTGTAACATTAAATGAAAAAAATTATATATAAAAAAAAAAAAAAAATCCCGATCCCCGATTTTTTTCTCCCGATCCCCGATCTTTTGAAAATCACGTGATCGGCTCCGATCTCCGATCACGTGATCGGATCGGGACATCTCTAGAGGCGGGGCTTAAGAAGGCCTATTGGCCCACTGGGTGCAGAAGATGACCTGAAGGTTCAGAGCATTGATGTATAAGGAGAACTGGACACAGCGTTCATTCCTACGTATGAAAGTTGCTTAGTGGTGCATGAAGCCTGCCTCGATAACTCGTATCTGGGCCCAAAGAGCACGCACATCGGTGTTTTACTCACTTCCTGGGGACTTGGGCCAGAGAATACTGGGGTAATATTAAACCTGAAAGTTGAGTCATTTTGGCCTAGTGCACATCTTTCATTGACTAACTTGGTTATATCTTGAACTGACAGACCTAATGTTAATGATGTGCATTGTAAACATGACACAAGGGGATGCAATATCGGTCTGCTTTGTCATTGAACGTACTGAATCTGATTATCTACAAAACGTAAAAAAGAATAATTTCCCAAATAGATAGTAAAATAAGAATTCTTAAAAGAACTTCGGATCAATATTATCAAAGTATTTTAAACATAGAAAACAAGTGGCTACTTCTAAATGTTCACGGACAACCCTTGCTATTTAATCCACCTTCTTTCAGCTTTGGTTACATTTGAAATAAGATGTAACCTAAGCATTATTTGTGTGTGAAAAAAGGGTTAGGAAATAGATCTAAATTGACAGCTCGATCAGAAACACAGACCTGAAATGTGTCACACACTCACACAACCGTTCCATCAGCAACCCATCAGCAACCCATCAGCAACCCATCACCCACAGCAAGAACTTGGCTTGAACATTAACACTGACAAAGATCACCTTTCCAGGATGTAAGCTCTATGCACAGGTGAACCAATGACATACCATGTATCCATTTCACAGGCGGCCAATCAAAGTGTGCGTTTTCTACTCAATCTTAAAAACTCAATCACCAAGTAAGGCCCCATGCAATAATTCAGAGAGTGTAGCATTACTGAAGCTCTCTACAAACACAAAGGTTAATGTACACAGGACCTGAGTGACTCAATTGCCGTCCACAGCGTTGTCTTAACCTTCTCTCCTTTTACCTTATATATCCTAAAGAGTCGAGGTGTGAGGTGTGTGAATTGGGATCATTTAGGCTATTTCACAGAAAACCCTGCCTGCTACTTGATGAGAACAGCCGTCAAACCAAGGCAATGAGATGATAAATGCTTAACCACATAACTGTCAGTGGTTTATTTTTTGATTCATTGTCAAAAATATTGATTATTGAAGCTTTAAATAATTCTGCTGGTGCGACAGATAGGGCTAACCAGGCCTTAGCCTCTCCTTTGTTTCCTTTAAAGGTTCCATGTGTAGTTGAGACACCTGCTTCAAAGACAAAAGGGCTCTTCTGCTGGCATCCATCCACTGCTGGCATTCAAACACATTCATTCAGACGCGGCAATGTCTGTTCCAGCCAGACACAAGTCAAGACAGTTAAACAGACGCTTTTTTTGCAGTTAAAGATAAGGAAGGAAAGCGATCCTTCTCTTGAATAAGTAAAGCCGGCTTTGGCTTGCGGCTATGGGCCGATCAATGAACCTGATGAATCAGACTGTAAAATAATCCAGCGGGCCACACAGACACAGACTGGGCCAAACCACTAATGTGGCATTAAAGGTATCTTCATTGTAAACAAACACTGTTCTGTTTTCCTTCCTCACGTTTTTGTTGGATTGTGTTAACATTACCTTATGTCACATATATTAACTTCAAATCCCCACACTGTGCCACATCTTTTCTTAAATTGTTTTCCCCTTTTTAGTTATGTCTCTTTCAACAAGAAGCCGTAGAGGACAAGTATTAGCCTTTTCAAATGAATACAACATTTGGAGAGTCGTCCACACATTCCCTACATCTTGGACACCTTCTGCAGTGTGCTGTGAACCAGCGTGTGTTAAAGAGTCGTCAAGTTAACTGCCAAGTGTTTATCCAAAGAGCACCGTCTCTGCAAATGTTTATACAAGTTTAAAACATGTCACACACACAAGTTATGTTAGTCACTGGGTACAGGAGTGAGTGTAACAATTCACTTTCATTGTAGCGAGTGTGCACATCAGATTACACATTAAACATCAGATCCACCCAGTTACTGTTGCTTTCCTAAAATCATCCCTAGCTCAGCCTAGGTTGGTTTCTCAGTTGGACTTCCCAGGGTGTAATTTACATTACGGCATTAGTTCATCTCAGACATGCTTTAATAACACTGATATATTAATTATAGCTTCATCCACACATGACGGCATATTGATAGAGCTGCAGGCTTGTTGGATACTTGGCCCCAGAAACAGAGAGGATCAAGGAGGGAAATTGTTCAAATTGGAGACTAACAAATCGAATTATTCACCAAAAGAAGGTGTTTGCCAGTGTTGACATTTTAGTCCAACTTTATTGAACGTATATATAAATAAGATCAATGTGCTTCACTTGGCCTTAATCTTTCTTAATAGAATGTTGAAGTGTCTGTTTTATGTTAATAACCTTGTTATATTGTCTCCTAAGGAACTACTACAACAACAGCTGGACATAGTAGAAAAGTACTGTGACAACTGGGCCGTGGCAGGAAATAGTTTTTCATAAGTAACCATCAAATTGACCAAAGCGTGAGTTATACAATAACGATAACAGCATCAGGAGGTATGAGACTATTTAATCATTTCCATCTCGACATCCGGCCCATGGTGCTGTCTGGGTCTATCATTCATTATAGCTCATTTGCTGGCACGAATATCCAACAGAATGTTTACATGCAGAAAGCTGCAGATATATTTGACGCGTTTCCAGAAAAAACAGATGCATGTATAGCAAAATTAGGCAGATCCCTATTTATAATAAATGTCCAAAAGCATGCCCTCCAAAGTTAAGAGATGGTCCCAGTATACAGAGCCCCTATGTCAGCTGGTGCTGCGGCTAACTGCCCCCTCAGAAACAGTGAGTGCTCTCAGAGCAAGACTGCCATCAAAACACCAATCAGAGTACAACTCATTATAACAAAATGAAAGGAAAGCTATTTAGAACATTGGAGAGAATAACTAAAAGCTAGAGTAGATTATAATGATAACCAGGGTAGGAATTGTCAGAATGTCTCCCTTCTGTCAGAGATAGAAAGAATAAAAAACAGAGAATATTTATTTTGAAAAATGAAACTCTATAATCCCAGGAACTTAATGAATTGTCCAATTTAAAATAGTCATAGGAGAAGGAATGACGATACCTTTCGGTTTCCCCTCAGGTGAGCACTAGCTCTTTCAGTACTGTTTCCTCTGTTAGCACCATTAGCTGCTAGCCAAAAGCCTAGCTGGCGCCATTTGTTGAGAGCTTTGTAGAATAGGGCTGTACCCGAATATCCGAATATTAGTTCGTTGGAGTACTATTCGGGTTTCAATTTCGTTATTCGGATATTTGTATTTGTGAAAATTGAATTGATTGAAATCTCCAATATCAACGTAAGAGCTTGTGCCTCTTCGGGGCGTGCTAACACTTAACCATACACGTTATTGTTTACTTTCTCCGTCTTTATATGTAGATATGACTTGTCTCCCTTAATCTCCGTCACGTTGTTTCCATAGTAATATTTATCAGCCTCGAATATTCGCTGCTGATTACTACCGAATATCCGGAGCCCGAACAATGGTATTCGGGACAGCCCTATAGAGGCATTTTATTAATTATAAATATGCTCTAAATTCCATGTAGTGGACTTTTCAAAATGTAACCTTTGAACCAGGTTACACTCTCAACGAGCTTTACCATAACTCTGCCATGAGTGAAGTCGCATTAATGAACTACACTGTTCCAATCAGTACCAGTGTATTTAATTAATAATAAGAAATTATTTATTACCATCAATCTGGACTGCAATAGTGCAAGCTTGGCTGAGCACGAGGCTTAGTTTACGGCACAGTTCCTCAGGTACAGTGATCTACTTTCAGTCACCACGGTTCAGCTCCGGTTCTCTGGTTCATGTGCAGTGAAGTCAATCGTGAATTTTCAATGATGACTTTACTTTTTAAAACTTGTGGGAAACTGTGTGTTTGCTGTCTGGTTTTTGCGCCTACAGTCTCCAATAGGCCAAAACAAAAATGCAATCATCACCACTGCAAACTACAGGATTCATTATAAATGTGTGCTGAAAAACTCAATACCTACTAATATAATGGAGTATATCGTTTTTAGATGTCAATCAATCAAGTTTTATATACAGCCGAATACCAGAAAAGGAGAATTTGTCGCAGCGGGCTTCTTGTTAAAGAAATTAAAAATAACAAAAATAAAAACATAGACAATTCATATGACAAAGATATGTGAGGTATATGAAAAAGATGGATCCAGGAATATGTCAAATAGCATGCAGGTGCCGCCAACAACAACAATAAAGATTTAAAAAATGAGGGCGCAACAATTCATGATCCAGAAGCAACCAACAGACTGTGTGAGTGTGTATTCTCATACCTTTTGTTATGTTTATGCTATTTAAATAAGCCTGTTTTTATTATTCTCGGACGTTTAATCATATATTGCATTTGATTGCATCTCTATGTATCTCACTAAATAAAGATATAACATAATATTACATTATCTCACGGGATTATATGATATATATATAAGAGTGATTGTAGATTCAATTACATACCATGAGATTTAAGAACAATCCACTAGAGATATCGGGGTAATTCTTCTCTTATCACTTTAATTTAGGGGTAAATAATCCATTTGACATCCCTAACCCGTTCTGGGCTCTCGTTTCTCCCCTTCGAGTCATTCTGCCCCTGCTGAAAAACCTAACACTTCCTTTCCCTAAGATTTCTCCATGCGTGCCTCAGACGGGCTCACTCACTGTAAAGGAAGAAGTGGGGGGACAGAGAGGCTGCAGGGGGCCGAGGTGAGCTGGACAGAAAGGCTTCAGGAGACAAACAGCTGACAGCCAGCAGACAGCGGCTCCTGAGGTTTCCATTACCTGAGACACTGTGCCCAGCCACTGGCAGCCTGTCACCTTAGGAACAGCGGTCTCAGCTTCAGCATGAACTCACAGACAAGGACACCAGTTATGCAATATTCAGGATACTGTGAGAAACACCAATAACACACAGAACATAAAACACATAGTGCAGGCTGTGAGGAGGGATATATGACAATGTAGTGTGTTGTGAAAAAGTGGAACAACACTGCTGCTCGCACTTTGAGGGAACTGCTCCATTGAGTGGTGCAGGAATACGTCCTGAAGCGAGGGAGTGAGTTAGCATTTTAAGTCAACAGTTTTCTGTAAGTGTTTTGAAGTTAAATGGCTAAAAAAATCTGTATGTGGTTAACACAACAAGATTTTTACGTTCTACGTAGTTAGTTCTACAACATAAAGTAGATAACCCACTTGTGAATGTCTGAAGCTTTTTATGTGTTTTAAAGGTCACCTATTGTACTGTGTTTCATGACTTTATAATAGGTCTCAGATATATACAAAACATGTCTCTGAAGTGATTGGCTGAAATACCAAACAGATCATTGCAGCATTCCATAATCCCCTCTGTTTCAGCCCTGTTTCCAAAGTGCTGATTCTCTGTCTGTTACGGCCCTTCCACACTACAGCGTCGAAAACTCCAATCTTTGAATGGGGTGACGTCACGTTGCCTCGCTTTTTCGCCGAACTGAATTGTGGGTAGCAGAGCGGTCCGTCTCCGCCGTAGCCAGGAGTAGCCAGTAGTAGCCAGCGCCAGCCAATCAAATCCCGTTTCTGAAAATCTGACAGCTGAAGCCGTAGCCAATCAAACCGCGTCTAAGCTGGGAGAGATATCCCGCCGTTCATTTCTATATTTCAAAAAAAGTTGGAGGAGAAACTAACTATCGCCGTAGCAATCACCCGGTTTTGTATGACCAGACCCTCTTCACCTACCGGGATACAAACCGGAGGAACCAGGCATGGAGGGAGGTGGCAGAGACAGTGGGTGAAACTGGTAGGTTTTCGCCTGTTTGGGGAGTTTATATATATATTGCTCCCATAAAATCCCCGGGGTTTTTTGCTTTGTATGTCGGGGGCGGGAGATTCATGTGATTGGTTGTTGGTCGTGTTGCTTGAATAAAATCCCCAAGCTCCAGACACGCCCAGCTCCAAGCTTTTTTTGAAGCTGTAGTGTGGACGCTCCGTTACTTTAGGCCCTGACACACCAGGCCGAAATCGGCCGTTTTCGTTAGTCGGACGACGAAGCGTGCCCTGTCGCCCAAACTCAATTTGGTGTGTCCCGCACCGTCGGCCGTGACACGCCTTATTTGGCCTTTCATGGCCGACGCACGGCCGATTCAACATGTTGAATCGGCCGTGCGTCGGCCACAGGCAGTCGGACAAATACATCACTCTGATTAGCTGTTCACCTAGCGAATCAGTGCATGAGAAGCGAAACGGTTGCTTTAGATTGTCTTCCACAAGCAACACTCCAATGGCTGATAGCTCCAGTACCGCACAAAACATGTTTTCGATGGACGAGAGTGAAAATGGAACGCACACGCTATTTGTTGTTTGTTTATATCACGTAGTCTGTTCTTCTTCTTCGTCTGATCAGCTCATTTTCAGACAGATTTTTATATAAATGGATCAGGACAAAAAGTACGGATGCTCCGATCAATCGGTCACCGATCGATATCGGCCGATACTCACTCTCTACCGATCGATCAGTGCTCTCTAAACATGCCGATCGCCAGAGCCGATCGTATGATGTAAAATACATGACACTTTTCTCTGTGTGCGGCAAAACAAGCTCGCCAAAATGGCTTCACCGGTCTGGCATTATTTTAAGGTGTCCGAAAAAGACAGTAAAATAGCGGTATGCAACGAGTGTGAAGCAGAAATCCTGCAGCTCCGCCCGCTGTGACGGACCGGTGAGCGGAGCGAAACACACAAGAGTTAAACCTAACACACTTAGCTATTTTATCTACCTCTGGAACAAGCTCAACTAGTTATTATAAATATATTTATTCTTCACTGTCGGGTCACTCATTACTGGATCAGTGAGCTGCATGAGATACTGACAGGCTGTCAGGAGAGGGAGAGGGGGAGAGAGGGGGGAGAGAGAGGGAGAGAGAGGAAAAGAGAGCGCTTCCGCTCATTTCTCCCGTGTTATTATCCAAAGTGAATGTAAACTTGAATAATGTACATCATTTGAATGTAATAATTAAGTTGATTGTTGTTTGTGGAAGCTCCAGTGAATGAGCCCCATTAACTGAGTTTTAAACACCACTTTAAGTGGAAGATTTAAAGTGATGTTTAAATCTTCCATTTAGGCCCCGCCCACTCGATCGGATCGGCGATCGGTATTGGCCGATACTGATTCCGGCGATCGGCCCCGAAATTGGCGATCGGAGCATCCCTAACAAATAGTGAGCAAATCTTTTTTCCTGAAACTTTCAGAATCTCTTTACACAGAGGGGACACATGTTGATGTACGGCCAGGCGACTGTAATCTAGTTCTTATAGAGCCTAACGTTAGCTTTTATACTTTGGCAACTACACGTACACTTCAAAAATCACAATGTGGTGTTAATATGTGGAGATTATAGAGTGGTGCAGTGACGAGTCCTAAAACCCGGAAGTGAGTCAGCATTTTAACACTACAGGTTCCCTCGTCTCAGAGTCAACGGGATTTCTCCATAGGATTTTGGAAAATAGCTGGAAATAAGGTCTGTGTTTGACACAAATTTAAGAGACGGATCACATTTTGTTCTACGACATTAAATACATCAGCAGTGACCCCGCTGGTGATTCTTGAAGAGTTTGCGTGTCTGAAAAACAATGGTTGTTAAAAAGTGGCTGAGTAGGACTACAGAAGTTGTGAAGGACGTTGTACGTCATTACGCCGAACATGTAAACACTCCCGCTAAGTTTGTTTCCCCTGTTCTGCTTGAAAGCAAACCTGCGCTCTTGCAAACAGTTAAAACACTTGTACAATTCTCAATCTGTATTTGTGAATATGGATCTTAAGTTGGCGTGACGTTGAAGTTGTGCGACCCTGCTGTACTCGGCTGTAGTTCGTTTATAGCATAACGTTAGCATTTTGATTCTGGCGATTAGATTTATGATTAGAAAATTATAAAAGTTGGGCAGACATGTGGATATTATCCGGCTGAACAAAACGTGCATTCATCAAACAAGTTCGTTTTCCACAGACCTTATTTCGAGCTCTTTTCCAAAATCCTATGGAGCCCCATGCGCAGTTTATTTCCGGGTCGGCCTACAAAAATATGCCATTCCTGTAACACTCTATGATACCGAACAAAACCTGTAAGTATCATAAACGTCTGTTAGCCATATATTTTATTTTCCAAACTCTAATGGAAAAATCCCATTGCTTTTTGTAGATGGGAGCCCTTGCGATTCTAACTTTGGGGACTGTTGCCAAAAATACGTAATTACTGCGCCACTCTATTGCCAAACTTTCCCTGCTTGACCCCCTTGAGCAATCTTTGAAATGGAATTATTTTTCTAACGTGACTCATTAAGTTTGAAAATCATTACTTATTACCCAGTCTATGTAACATATTTCTTACAATGTTCTTTACTGGGTGTCATCACGCCCCAAACACTCACATATATGGTACATTACAGCTAAGGTAAAAAAAAACAGGTCAACTACATTTTTATTTATAAAGCGTCTCATGATCCTTTTCGTATAGAGCAAGTCTAGACTGTGCTTTATACTCACAAACTAATATTTCAGTTTGAAACATTTTTGGGGCGCCTTTTATTCTTCACCACCATGACAATCAAGTTTAGACCAACACATGTTAACAAAATGTGCAGAGGCAGCCGGCTGGCCTGAACACACAATAGGGAGGCAGTCAATGAAAACATAACAGAACCCCACGGGCTCCTCGCTCATATGCAAAACACACACACACACACACACACACACACACACACACACACACACACACACACACACACACACACACACACACACACACACACACACACACACACACACACACACACAGACAGACTCACAGGGCGGCTGGTAAATAATTGCTTAGGCCTCACGGTATACGATTGTTACACAAAGTAATCCAACCAGAGATGAAACAATGTAGTAACTGATAGTTGTGAAATATAACTACATTATATCTGATACTATTGTTTTTGTTTCATTATAGTAGCATAATGAAGCTATGACCAAATGAGTAACAGTAATTCATCCATAGGTTTTGACTTCCTTAAAGGTTTCACTAGGAGTCTGATGCGCTGTACAGTTGGACTGAATGAACGTAGGGGAAATGTGAGGTGTAGTATGGCTCTTTGTCCTGTGGCACCTGTAATGGCGCGCATTTTGATGCTGCAGCATTGGTTTACTTGAGCCGACACATACGTGGGAGGGGGGGTTGCATTACAGGATAAGTGTCAGTGAGCTCCAGTGGTGGACGACTTGGATTTAGCCTCTAAACAGATTGTCTTCCTTGTACTGAGAAACTACCAGGACAAGCCTGTCCTAAGTATCAGATACTGCAAATAGCAATTCTTCATATTGTGGATAAATCTGCAGATTATTTTCTTGCTTAATCGATTTGGTTATATGTCAAAGTATTTCGAAAACATTCCCATTACTGTACATCTACATCCCAAGGACTCATATGTCCAATGTCAACAGTGCCATCTTTTTATCTTACAATGATAAAAGCACTCAAATAAGTTCTGTGTTAGAGGACAATGACTCTCCTTATTCTTTGTCAAATCCAGGCTTTTGTTTTGCCATTATTCTGTTGACTCGTGTGTTAGGTAACTGTTCCGTAGTGTTCATTCTTATTCATTCCTAAGCACCACATGTGTAAATATAAGCGACCTATCAAAAGAAGAGCGTATGCCACAAAATCATGCATGAGCGAAAGACAGCAAAACCAACAGAGTGATCATAGTGCCTTAGGATGCTTATCTGAAAATGATATCATGTGCGTAATGAAATGTAAAGGGTTGGCACTGGGAGTGTATCAGCAGTCATCGCCTCCTGTCCCACACATCAGCATCTCCTAAAACGCCTGTTGGCAGCGGCAACCTCGGCTGACATGAGCACAAGAGGGGGGCAAGTGGGAAACTGTATGAGCCAACCAATCAGCTAAATTAAGGATGCTTCATGTCAGTTAAATGTCAGTTAAAGTTCAACCTTATCAACAAATTTCAGGGAGAAAACAAGGTGATCTTTCAGAATAAAATCAATGGGTTTTTCTAAGCAGTATCAATTCACCTTATCCAGTTTAAAATGCTTCCTCAAACCAGATAAGCTGATGCTATTTATCAGAACAACCAAACAGGACAGAAATAAGGTTAATTATCAACAAAATGTCAAATGATGAATAACAAGTAAAGTTTCCAGTGCTGATCCACATGTTACTTATTCCAGTTGTGGATGTAGATATGAGAACAAATTACCATACCATTAGAACATTACATATATTACTATATGGTAAAGATTTTGGTGCACATTTATTTTTACCATAAGGTGTTTCAATTAGCTCTGCCAGTAACACTTCTATTTAACCTTTCTCTATATACTTTTTACATTTCTGCACAATACCACCTCTACTATAACTGCACTGCTCTTTCACTTTACATTTTAAATGCTGCACATATTTCATTTTTAGAGTAAATTGACAAATATTCTTGTTGTCTTGTAAGCACTTGATTTAATTACATTTATTGTAAAATAGTTTAAATAATAGTTCTATATTTGCTCCTTTTTCACAACGCGGTACCTCTTACTGTGTTTATGTATGAACCATTGTACACAAAAGCAAATTCCTTGTATGTGTATACACAGTATTTCATAAACTTGATTATAATAATATAAAAATGTGAATTTCTTTGGTGAAACTTCCCACCATATTTATTGAGATAGTGTATTATAAGTGTTGCTGTTCTTAGTTTGTATTCTCATGGTTAATTCCAATTTTGCTTTGGATAAAAGCTACTCTCAGCTAGTGTCATGTAATGTGGTAAAAGTGAAAGGGTCCTTCCTTGTCCAAATTTAACTTCGTAAAAAACGTTAATAACTCTGAGAAGCCACAGATAATAGTCTAGTATTTGAAGTCTGTAGTTAAGTCCATAGGATATAGAGTTGTGGGGACCATGTATGTACATACAGTATTTGATATCGGGCTGCTATTAATCAAAACTACAGATAGCTCCTGAGGGTGGAGCTTTTTTAGCAGTCTCCCTAAACGCCCGTTCTCCCGCCGCACCTGCTCCTCTCTCCCCGGCCCGCCGTCTCTTACCTTCGGCTTTATGGCACAGCTCCACCAAATCCTGGCATTGCTTCTGGAAGTCTGGAAACGCACGCCCGGTAAAACTATCCCGGTCCGACACACAGCTGAACTCACAGAATGGACTTTCCCGTTAACTAACGGAGATGATGCTGCGAGCCCACGCGGGGTGATGATGTGCTGCGTTCAATGTCTACTCCGAAGTTTCTAGTTTGGACATAATTAAGTTGAGAAGCGGCTAGTTGTCGCTGAGTTACACGTTTATGACACGGAAAAATAACTGAAATGTGTGTTGGTTGAAAATGTTGTAACAATTAAGGGTCAAACATCTAGTTTTGGTTCCAGCAGTGAGGTGCTGTAGGGCTATTTATGGTTTATGATATTATTTATTCATGAACATCTCGTCCGAGTTGGTTTTGGGAGCACCTGAAGGCGTCACACGCATTTGAAAGTGCAAAACTGCATTTAGCTGCAGTGCCAGTGCTCACTCACTCTGCCCTGCTGTGCAGCATGGTTTACAGTTTGGCCGTATTTGACCACGCTACACTGAGAGAACTGAGATGTTATTTCCTGAATGTGTAAAATATGTTTGAATTTTAAAATAAGGGTTAGTAGGATCAAACAAGTTTGATATATATTGCCTAATATCAGGATATTCGTCCACTAGGGGTTATTACGACCTAACGGTAGTTCAGTAGATTTGTTGGAAATCACATTATCAATATTAAAACTTGTTTTGTTTGTAAGTGCCACTTTCATGAAGACAGGCTTCATAAAGAGTTAAAGTTGTAACTCACATCTTTACGAATGGTTAATCCATATCATTAGGTAATGCTTTGAATATTTAAGTATTTTACATTTTGAGTATGTGTTTGCTGTATTTGTAGAGCCATGATATATGAACAATTGTGTGGTTTCCCAATGAAAGTTTGTGATTCATTATTAAATGCTAAATATAATGCTGTCAAATGGAGTTTTCACAATCTGGAACCCAAACGTTGTTCTATCAATGGTGTATAGCTAATTCATTAGGGCATTTGTCAAATTATTTCTTAAGGCTAATTGACACTGAATAAAAGTACAACATTAGTATAATGTTAATGCCAGAATCTTTCTTTAATTTCAAAAAAGAAAATACATGTAACCTGCCATAGACTACATTTTCTTGTATGGTCAAATACAATGAGTTTTTAAAGAGTGAGTTTACTTAAACTACCTCTTATTAATGTTTTACTAACTAAGTGGTCTTATTCCTTGACAAAGGCCAGTCTCTATATCTCTTGATTTACAAGTCTTAGGTAATTCAGGCCGCAGTAACATGAACTGTGAGTCTGTCATGTATTATGTACACAGAACCCACCAATTTCCTTCGACAAAATACGTTAGTGAGAGTGCATAGAGAGGTTTATATAGTTAGACTTTTTCAATCATTTTTAAGAGACAGGTTTCAGTGTTAAAAATAAAATGAACTGTAAGGTTAAAAATGTGTTTTTTTATTACACACAACAGTGTATGGTGTCCTAAAAAAAAAAAAAACTTAATTCCATTTGCCTTTTATTTTGGAAATGCAAGGGAATGCAAAATAAAACAATTGAACTAAATACACATACATTTGCAAAATTATTAAACACAATCCATTATTAATTATTGCAAACGCTGTAATGTGTAAGCACATCAAAATCTAAAATATTATCACTTTTGTAAAAGACAATATTTGTATGTGTTGTTGTATGTGATGATGACATGGAATATTCGAACAACTAAGTCTTTACATTTTCAGAAGAGTCAGCCTAGGAGCTGGTTTTGGTTGGTCTGACCATCACCGAGCTGCCGGTGAACAGCGTGGTGTAGAATTCCATCATGAACTGGCTCTTCAGGCGGTGCTGGAAGTGGACATATCTCACCCCTGGTCCATAACCGGAGAACACATGTGACACCTGTAGGCCATACAGTGAAACTTTTAGATATAGGCTGAAGTCGAATAGTCCATTTAGCTTAGGAACCTTCCTAAAGGAGTGAAATGACCCGGAAGTCCCTCAGTGGCAGCCATGATAAGTGCCGTTCGAATTCTCTAGAATGCTGAGAATGATAGGAAAGGAGGTTTCAAACTTCCTTTATAACCTCCTTTAGCTTAGGAACCACTGGACCTCCCTAACCGACAGGAGAAGCGAAAATGCTGCCCCACAATGCCTTGCAGCCGCAGCATTTGCCGTCACTCAACAGTCGGCCGTTCACGGAAACAACCGATTATGACCGAGAAATGATATCATGAAAGTTACGGTGTTTATTAAGCATTTTAAAACATAGGTGGTAAGTTGCCAAAGTGCTTTGTTCTGAACGTTCATCAGTATTATAATCAAAAAGAGAAATATGAACGTTAGTTTTCACTGAAATTATCAATTTCAGTCTTTACTGAGCTGTGTGGGGTTTGTTCAACTTTTAAAAGATGTTTGAATGGTGATGTACACAGTGATAGATGTTAAGGACTAACGTTTATAATAAATACATCTGTATTGATTTTAAGATCTTTAGTTCATACAATCATACGTATTGGGATCATTGGTATTAATGTGGACCGGAGGGAGAGGGTGACGAGCATACATTTCACTTTCCTTTTTTATTTCAATTCCAACTTTGGTCATGAAGAATATGTTTCTCTGTTGTCCACGTTCATAAAGCAAGACAGCAGCATCAGAGCACGGTGCAGAGTCTCTAGATGAGTTTACAGTAGTCCCTCGTTCTTATTGAACATCCATGTTGTAGTCCGCTGTATAGAAAACTGTGGTTTCCATAGTTTCCCCACAGCAGCAGACGCACACAATGACGTCCGCTGGCGCATCATAAACACGTCGGATAGTGAAAGTGCATTCGGATTCTCTAAAGTACCGCAGTCTCTTCTCCTAAGTCCTTTTGAATTCTCCTATCCACTATCCCTTAACCCCGTGACGTTTCACTCAGAGGTCAAGGAATAGACGATAGGGTTAGAATTTAGGAGCTGATTTTTAAACTATCCGACTGCAGCCATAGTCTGATTATTTCCTGTCATGGGGACTCAGTGGATTAGTGTTTTTCTTTCAGGAAGGTTCCTAACGGAGTGAAAAGATTAGGAAGTAAGTGGCAGCCATGATAAGAGGGAGCCATTTAAATTCTCTTGATGACAGGAAAGGAGCTGCAACGCTTCCTTTGATATCTTAATTAACATAAGAAACACTGGACCATCCTTTACAAAAGTGAAAGGGATTTTAAATGACCAACTAACACAGTTCATGTAATTGACGGTGTTTATTAAGAATTTTTATCTTATGCCATATGTTTCTAAAATTCTTATATTTTTTGATCGTACAACAATATGTTAAACCAAAAGGCAAATTATGAACATTACCCTTGCAACTGTAAAACTATCAAATACAGTTTCACAGTGTTTACTGAGTTGGGTGGTTTTTCTTAAGCTATTTTTTTATATCACCATGCTCAGATGGTAAATGTGTAGGCCAAACAAGTAATGCATATATTGCAAAAGGCACGCATGCAACTTTTATTTCAATATTTTCATACAATCCTAAAACTAATTGGGTTTGATGTGGGATTAATGAGTGGACAGAAGGTTAAGGTAGAGTGCGAACATCCATTTTATTCTATCTAAGTATACATGGTTACCATTAAAGTATACATGGCTACAGGGACGTGCACAGACATTTTGGGGGGCGGGAGCTCAAGTGAGAAAAAGGGCACTTCCCATAATAATTTATTAAAAAAAGTTTAAAAAAAAGTTAAATGTAGTTGCACATCTCTGACTTACTGACCAATTAATTTTAATACACTCACGCAATTGTTTAAAGGTCCCATGTCATTTCTAGTGATCATAATTCCATTATTGAGGTCTACTAAAAAAAATTACATTCTGCAATTTTCCAAACTCACATTGGTTTCTCACACAGCATCTCTGTATAGTATGTGTATTCACTCTCTGTCCTAAACGGCTTGTTGGAGCTCCGGCCCCCCCCTCCCTGTGAGCCCAGTGGCCGTCTGCGAGACAGCGAGACACAGCGAAACCTAGCCCGAAACACACACACACCCGCAGCCTGGCTGGGAGTTTGTGTGTGTGCCCAGGCTGAGTTCCGCGGTGTCTCGGTGTCTCGCTGTCTCGCCGCCCCCACACCCAGCTCACAGTGTCCCGCTCCTCGCAGCAGCGAGCCTCGCAACGTCCCGCCGAGTGTGTGAGTGTGAGGAAGTCCGCGAATTGGTCCGAACCAAACGTAACGGCTCCGCGGACGTTACGTTACGTCACTATACCCGAAATACGTCACTATACCCAAGAAGTAAACAATGGCAAAAGAGAAATGTCCAATGAGGCGTTCTGGGGCAGCATAGACAGGTATTTTCTGTGTTAGAGTTTTACTCGCTACAGGGTGTACTTTGAGGTTTGTGACTCTGCAGACCGTTTACATGCATAACAAGCTACATAACACACAAGGGGATGGGTAATAACCGGAAAAGCATGACATGGGCCCTTTAATACTCAACAGAATTCTACAAAAATAATCAGCTAACACAGAGACAATGGTCTTTTAGAACAGTGGTTCTCAAACTTTTTTCAATAATGTACCCCCTTTGAAAAAAAAATTGATCAGCACAAACACTATTTGTTAAGGAAAAAATGCCTATACAAAAAGAGGTACAGCACAGTGCTGCACCATCGGGGTCTGATTTATTAAAACAACAACATTGTAACTGAGAAACACTTAAATGCTACATTTCAAATGTTTACAATCCATCACTAAATTCATGGAGAACCAATTTTAACATCATGCAATAACACTAAGACGACATTAGTTGCATTGAACTGATCTTTTTAATAAGTTGTACAATGTAGTGAGAAACATGGGCTTGTGCTTCACTGAGGATCTTTGTCATTCTGACAGGGAGGCAAACTGCAGTTATTACACTTCGAGTTTTGAAATATGTGTAACTCTGTTCATATAAAACCCACACTGCTCAAACTTCCTTACTTTTCCTAAAATTGGTATATTTATTTATTTTGGGGCGTGGGGAATGAAGAGAAAAAAATATATGAGCATTTTATGAGCATGGGATTTTGACCCCTCATATAAACATATGCATAATGCTGCGCTATACTCTGCGGCCACACGCCGTTGCCAAGCAACGCTTATTGTTTAGGTGTCCTTTGATAAGCAGGCAGTCATATCATTAACTAGAACTAGCTAGATCTGATCGATTTGGACATAAACGCGAGTGAAGTCTAACCGGACGCGAGAGAGAGAGAGATCAGAGATCAGATCAGCTGCTGCTGACGGAGAACACGCAGCTCTGAATGATCACAGCACCGCCGCTGTGACGGACCGTTGAGTGGAGCAAAATGAAATACACTGAGTTAGACCTAACACACTTAGCTAGTTTATCTACTCTGGAACTAGCTATACTAGTTATACATATGTGTATTCTTTCTTTACTGTTGGGTCACTTATTACAGGTTCAGCGAGCTGCACGAGACTGACGGGCTGTCAGGAGAGGGAGAGGAAAAGAGAGCACCCCGTTTATTTTTCACATTGTATTATCCAGAATTACTGTAAACCTTTGAATAAAGTAGTTAATCTACTATTTGTAGTTTGTTTAAATGCATTACTTATGTTGTTTTTTTCATTAACATAAAATAAATCTCACGTACCCCCTGCAGTACTCCAACGTACCCCTAGGGGTCTGCGTACCCCCATTTCACAATTCACAAGAGCAGACAACAAACTAGTAAAATGAAGTTATTAAACGAGCAGCCAACAATCAAAATTATGAAGTTAGGACATTACAGGCGAAAAGATCGTTTTTTCATGTACTTGTTATTTTGGTCTATTTTGCTTCCATGTTTTCTTTCACTCTAATGGAAATAAAACTTCCAAAAAACACATAATGGTGTTCGTTTTACTACCCTGTCTGAATTCATCTATAGATTTAAAGCTAATCTGCATTTAAACATCACATTTAAGGGGAAAATACTGACTTGACGTAAGTAACATCTGGGGAAGTTGTGAGATGATACGTTTTTTTGTTTGTTTTATGTTTTATCCTTTTCACCTGCAATGCCTTGGTAACTGCATGCAAATTAGCGCATTTTAATTAAGCCTAGTTAAGGCCCAATTTGCATATCAATGTGGCGATTGTGATGCCGTTATTAGATACACATTTGACTGTATTCTCCTTTAGTGTCTCCCCTTAAGTACAGTACATTAGCCTGTATGCCATTGCCCAGCCCATGATAAATTGCCTTAGCTAAACCTTGAGCTAACTTATCCATTAGCTAGTAGCCTATCTAGTTAACTATATTTGTTTTTGTCTTTTAACTAATTAGCTGTAAACTCGAGGCACTGGCAGTTTAGTAGTGTGTTCATCACCAGTCACCACTCACCTTCAAAATAAGCCGAGAAAAGCATAACATGGGACTTTAAAGTGGGAGGTGCTGCTACCTGTCTGTCTGAAGTGACTGCCGATGGCTGTCTGCACCGCTGTGCAGGAGACGGGGAGGGAGGGTAGCGAGAGCATCGGAACTTCACAGTCTAATCTACCGACCTGATCTTTTTATTTTGTATTCAATCAATATATGTTTGGAAAGGGAAACTGTGCGCAAACAGCAGTAGATACAGTATATATTCATTTATTTATTTTAAAAAAGGGGGGAAAAGGGCACTTTCTCTAGAGGAAGACAAAGAGCAGGGGATCAAGCCCACTTTGATGTCTATGTGTGCACGTGCCTGCATGGCTACCATTAAAGTATACATGGTTTCAATAGTAAGTTCATATACTGAAAATTGTAGTTTTTCCTATGACGTTTTCCAGTGAGATTAAGAGAAATTGGTTAGAAAAAGACATAAGAGCTTATTTGTATTCGAAAATTGGACTATAACCAGTGACTCACCTCCTTCCAGTTGTGTGAGTAGTTGCTGAGGTCCTCACTGGGGTTGACACTGTGCTCTGAGATCACTGTGCTTTTGTCAGCACCCAGTAACTTCACCTGCAGCTGGTAGATGGAAGCATGCAGCTGACTCTCCTCATACCTAACAAAATACAGATAATTACATTTTTTGTATCAAGAGATCATCTCACATTTGGCAAGTATAAGAGTTGACAGGTGGCAGCCCATTGATTGCTGCCACTGCTGCCAGATATAGAATAAAAGAAGGATAACGATTGATTCTACCAACACATCCTCACTCCCAGGTCGGCCTATGTTGACGTTATGTCAAGTCCCCTGCCGGCTTTTTCCAACGCAAGGGGGGGGGCCTTAGCGTCCATTTTCAAAGCAAGGGGGGGGGGCCTTAGCGTCCATTTTCAACGCAAGGGGGGGGGCCTTAGCATCCATTTTCAGCTTTCCGGGATGTCCATGTGCTTCTATGGACGCTCATGGAAGCACGGCATTCGTTTGTGTCGACTGCCCTTAAAGGCAATGTGAGCGTCCATTCTCATTGGATAGCGGAGAATTGTACACCCGGAAGTAAATATTCCCCTTACTGACGATTGATTTTACAGTGATATCTGCACTACTCATCGACTAAAAAACACCAGATTATCCTTGTTAATTACACAACATTGATTGGTTTAAATTGTGTGCAATGCTTTTGTATTTTTCCCCTTCGATTCGGAGAAACAAATCTGTTTTCGGAGTAAAGGATGGCAGAAGACACTACACTACCCAGAATCCCCAGCTATCATTTCTCCCTGCAGAAAAAGAAAATATGGCCGAACTTCGTTTTATTCTGGGTGTAAAATGCCTATTTTAAAGTTAGTTTGGCCATTAAAATGCGTTTTGATGTCATTTGATGCGAGAAATATGAGTTGTTATTTCAGATTATGTGTGCAGTGGATGTACATGATCTTTAGTTTGCTAGTTATTACGAAGATTACTTCAGGAAATTGCGTCCAACGTTTTCATTGTTACCAAGGTGGTTGCTAGGGACGCTGCTATCGATATTATTTCTGTTATGTTGTGTAACTGTTTAATGGTGTTATCTTTATTGCTACCCCCTTCCCCGTCAATGTATAGTGTTGGTCCACAGCGCAAACATATTAGTTTAACAAAATCCGCATCTAAAGATACGTTATTTCCCCCTCTGCAATTCCAGTCTCACATCTCACAGCACATCGTCATTAACAAATACCGGAAACAGACCGAAAACATTTTTAAAAAATAAAATAATACCTTATTCCGAGTGTGCTTGCTTTTCTCTTTGAAAGTCATCACATAACGGCATTGTAATACACGGTTCGGCTGCATTAAATATTACATATCTGCCGTAGTTCTGTATTTATAGAGCCCTGATGAGAAGACAAACATGAGGAACTGAAAACGTGACGTGGATCATAAATATATCAGCCATTAAACAACATCTTACATTTCTTTTCACACAATACGTCTCCTTGCCGTATCAACACTAATTCGGCTCACTTTTATATTTGATCCAATTGGTAGATAGGCTGTATTTACACCATAAAGGTGCACAGATGATATAAAGAGACACCTGGTGGTTAAAGCATGTTATTGAATTTCATTATTTTTATTATTAGATATTAATAGGATCCCTATAAAGTATATTCATTACTCGTTATTCTCTACTAATAGTTAATTAAAGACTGTATATAATGACTATTTTGCACATCCCGTTCAAGATTTCAAGATGTTCTAAGGTTTATTGACATATCATATAGGCCTACACAACTATGGTGTAGTTCTGCACTGAATGAAAAACTTGGGTCGCAGGTTCCTCAACAGTGCATTACAAGACATCTATCAATATGTGTGCATACCTCCAGCAATATTAACTATGTTGAAGCACTTATTTTAACTGATATTATACATAATGTATTATACTCTTATGATGTATGCAGATATTTCATCTCCGGCCTTGTCAGGTATTGAACAATCAATAAATAAAGAACACAGAATTGTTAAATATAAAACACAGAATTTGTGTGATTATACTAAATGATTTTCAAATAAACACCACTGCATATTTAACTGTTACACATGCTGATGTAACGCAAATGTTCCAACTTGGGATCAATAAAGTATATCTTATCTTAAGCTGATCGATGGCTATGCCATATTTGCAAAATGTGCCTCTGAACCTTGACAAGTGCATGTTTCAGGCTTATCAATTAATGTAATGTAATGTAATGTTATCAATTAACAACAGGAGGGGTCACAAACATAAGTCCAGCTGTTAAATAAAGCTCTTCTGACCTTAGCTGGCGTGTGGGTATATATATTAATACTGCCCATTATGGGCACCAGCAATTTTCACCCATTTATTAATTATATGTTTTAAATGTGAGTGTTTCCTGTCCCCTAAACCTCCAGGGATGTACACAGTTTAATACTGGCAACTTCTTATTATGGGAAATACGAAAACGTCTTTTAAAACTACAACTCCCAGTAGAGACGTGCCATAGAGAACATGTTGCGAAACAGAATAGCCAGAATGTGTAGTTCTGGGTACGGGGTGGGGGAGGGGGGGGACGCGGTGGACCCGTTCAAATCCAGTTTTGAACAGTCTGCCGTGGTTCCATCCCATTTCAAGTGCTGTTCGAGGCTCGGTAACCCTCGGAGCACACTCTCCAATGACAGAGCTTGAGGACTATCACGGGGTTTGTCAAACAGAGCACATGGTGTAGTCCAAACGATAGCTGGGGATTCTGGGTAGTGTAGTGTCTTCATTGCCTTTAAGGGCAGTTGACACAAACGAATGCCGTGCTTCCATGAGCGTCCATAGAAGCACATGGACATCCCGGAAAGCTGAAAATGGACGCTAAGGCCCCCCCCCCCTTGCGTTGAAAATGGACGCTAAGGCCCCCCCCCTTGCGTTGAAAATGGACGCTAAGGCCCCCCCCCTTGCGGTTGGAAAAAGCCGGCAGGGGACTTGACATAACGTCAACATAGGCCGACCTGGGAGTGAGGATGTGTTGATTCTACAGGTCTGCAATCACTCATAGATTTCCAACTGACTTCAATGTAATGTGGTATTAGTATAACGGAAGCAGTATAGAACATACTCTTTGTGTCTTCTTAGCAGAAGCAATACAGTCATTATTAAATGAAAATGTTACTTTGTTTTAATTAATTAAATTACTAATTACTTAATTACTAATTACTTAATTACTTTGTGATAAAGTCAGGCTTTGTACAGCAGAATAAATATACAATAAATGTTAAATAGTCCTATATGATTGTATATCTAATGCCTTGTCTTTTATCTATGTAATGTCTTGTCTTTTATCTGGACCCTGAGTCTGTAACAATAAAGTTTTCATTTATTTTTTTCATATACATGTATGCTTGTTTACGAGCAAACTATTTTATTTGTCAAAAGAGATATGCACGTTTATACTACAAACTAGTAAATTAGTCATATCATAACACTATCTTCTATATATTATCTACACAAATACACACACTGCAAGCAGGACATGTGTCCATGCCCAACATATTCAAACAGTCCATGAGGGAAGCCTAAATGGCACATTGTGTATGATTAACTTTGAAACACACAGTACAGTGTCAGCTTCATGTGTAATAACAAGCTGATAAGACCACAGTGATACGTATTCACACATGGGTGGGTGAGGTGGGTGGTGGTGCTCATTAACCCACCAGTCTTGGATGAGGATTTCAGGCTGAAACTCATCCAGCAGCTCATCCCACAATCCCTCTGCCTTCAGGTCCACTACCTGCTCCATGGTGAACCAGCTGAGGACCAGAGAGACAAGAGTCAAATCACAACATGCTCATTATTAATCATTACGTTTACAATGATAGTATTTACCACTTATTTAGGGGGGAGGTAAACAAAAACCTGTGTGGTGTTGTCATAAAGACATGCATGACAAACTGGAAAGAGAAATCTGAGGTTTTTTTTTACTTTATTTGAAAATATCAGCTTAGTTCTGATGATTCTTGACTTATTGTCATAAATTGCACTTAATTAGCAGACAACCACATAAGCAACATTTAGAAAGTAAAATCTGCTACAAGTCAACAGCTTGCCTATAAAATAACATTTCACTGAAATAATTATACAGTGAGCAGGTATGTCTAAGAAACCAAATGCCATTTAGTTGTATCTAAAATATCTGGAAGCTTTTTAGAATAACATTTGTCCACAAGAGGAAGTTTGGATTGACCTTGGTAATGTAATCCATTTATTTTAATTATGGCTTTATATGCACCAGTTCAATCTATTGATGTCTACGATCATTGGTAATCACTGTTAAAAACATCTGCATGATTAACAGGGAGACACTCACCTGCATTGAGGTAATTCACAGACCACTGCACCTTCTGGGATTCCACTCATATCATAGGGGAGGACTTCCAGGCTCGTGGTCCAGTCACTGAAGTCGCCTATAAATTAAAAGAGATTTGTACTAAAACTGATTTAAATGTCATTGTTGTCATTTGTAGCTAATTATGCCACTTTCTCCTGCCTCTCACCATCAGGTTGGAATCGTGGAGGTCCATGTGTTGGAAATTCAGGCAGATCAGGTTCAGGTGGAGGGGTGTCCTTACTCAATCCTGAGTAGGAAATGAGACAAAGAAACAACTGTTATTGGTACCACTCCTACTAAAGACACTGTAGTCACACTGTAATACTTCAAAGCCAAAGAATATATCTTTCCGACTGGTCTGGGTCACTGGGTGTGTCCAACTAAAGTATCACTCAGCAGCTCATAATGCTCACCAGGCTTGGAATTTCGTCATTTGGCCTTTGGTGTTACACATTTTTTCAAGGCGCAAAGGCCACAGGCCATGGCACAAAGGCCATTGAGGGAAACATTTGGATTTGGAGCTTACAAATAAATAACTTCACTTTTGTATAAGAAAAACACACGAATTACATGGAAAACAAATAACTTTTTTAATATCAATAATCAGTATTTAGTTACTTCGGCATCATTTTGAAACGTGTATTACAATTAAATCACGGTAAAATATTATGTTCATTTTGTCGTAGTTGGTTTCCACCACAGTATTTACATGGAAATAAGCCCCGCCCCCTCTCCAGCGCGTCCTGTTTGAATGACAGGAGTAAACACAGCTGACAGCCGCGGTGAAACTCCAGTGGTTAGAGCGATGAGAATATTCGCATCATGTCCGTTGTGAACGCAGCATAATGCAGTTCAGAAAACACTGTTTTGTCGCTTTTAAAGCAACTTCGAGAATTTAACAGTATCAGGGGCACACAGGCCATGGTGGCCGTAGGACGTACAATTTGTGGGGCATAACGGCCAGACCGAGGGGCTACGACGGCCATGGCCGTCATGGCCGCCGTGAAAATCCTACCCTGATGCTCACGTCAGCATTTTGAGACACTTCCAGTGAAGACATGTTTTATAACGTTCAAGGTTCAATGCTAGTTTATTTGTATAGCACATTGTAAGACACACAGGCAATTCAAAGTGCTTCACATAAGCATTCAACACATAATAATAAAAAACAAAACAAACCAAAAAAAAGACAATTAATAAAAGCGATAAAACACTGGCTGCAACTAAAAGTGCAACGATAAGGCACGGTTAAAGGTTTAAAAAGCTGCATTAAAAATAAAGGTTTTCAACCTTCATTTAACAAAGAAAAACAGGGTTGGGGCGGACCTCAGCATTTGTTCCAAGCTTGTGGTGCATACAAACTCAAATACAAACTAAAAGCTGCTTATTTAAGCTGATAAGGCAGAACAAAATTAATAATGTTAGTAAATAGGCCACAATGTAAATAACTGTAGACCCTAAAGAAGAATTGATGAACTTGCAAACCAAACCAAGAAAAGCAATAAGTCATGAGTATAGTTTTGCATCACAGCAGGTATTCATGTTGCTCAAAGCTGCCCAATGATGCTGAAAACATCTATGAGGAAGCCTGTCCCTTATTGGCTGAATTGTTACACTGAATAAACTGAAACCACTGCAGGATCAAACTTTGGAAGCTACTTGGAAACACCCATTCTCAAGTTGTTACTGTAACAAGTGAGCTACGTAGCCTACATTAACATGTGTATCAGTATCCTGGTATGGAACTTCGATCAACTCAATGAAAACTCCCTGGACAGTCATGTTTGGACAGTGTTGTGTTACCGTGAGGTGAAGGGTTCTTCAGTAAATTCCTCCCCAGCGGTCTGGCGTCAAACACTGACTTCCAGTCAAGGCTGCCGGGCATCGGTGCGCCTTGCAGGCTCCACTCAGATTCACATCTCTGCTTCCACTCAGACATGGTGTTGGATAGAGACTGTGTAATTCTGATTCATCCAGGAAGTCTGTGAGTATTTGTATTCTAGTCTGTAATCTACGCCACACCCCAGTGTTGCAATGGAAGCAAGGCAATGCATTGCACGCTGCTGCCTAACCTCTTAAAGCCACAGTAGTTAAATCATTTAAACACGCTTTCAATAGGAGTCACTACTGTATGGAACATTCTTATTATACATCCATGGTATGGAAGCCATGCAGCTCCATCCATAAAAACCAATGGTTTTACATTGGATTTTGGGAACAATGCAGAAAATAATATCTGTAGTGGCAAACACACATTCATGATACTTACACGTTTTGTTCAGCATGATAATAAATCTATACATATTAACACAACTACACTTGTAGCCTACAGGGGATTGTTGTTGACTTGTTAGCATCTGGTTAGCTATGCGCTAACGGATATAATACAGCTGTTTGTACAACAAGTGTGGAGAGTTCTCTCCTGTCTCTGATACAGCTCAGGTGAGGTAAAGGACTCTCTGAGTGTTTAGATACTTAAGTTATCTCAGTGGGTCCAAACGGTTTGATCACGATTTATGTAAACACATATTTCCAAGGCACTCCTTTATAGATATAAAAAAATAAGAGAATACATGAAAAACAGGTATGAAATCTTTCCAATTCATACTATGACAGTAAAACAAAAACAGCTTAAAAGGGGGGTGATTTGTAAAATATGAATAAAGAAAAAGAAAATCTGTTTACAGTTCTGTTTCATATGGGTGTTGAAAGATGTATCCATAGATCTAATCTCTTAATTTTGCCTTCAAAGTACACCAGATTGATGCTTTTAACTTCAATATTTAAAAAAAAGAATCTTCGCGGACCAGGATATTATCCACATCCCACTTAAATTATGTTCACATGGATAGGACACTAAATACAATTTGCACACTTTTTATCTCAATATGTTTCTGTTTTCATGCCACAACTACGCGCATGCATGCAAGTCATAGGTGCGCCACTCTATAATACTGAAGACAAAACAGGTGACTAATGAGTCCACATTTCAGACCCAGGGACCACATTTTCTGCATGTCATCATCTCTCTCTTCCCTTTGCATTCTATCTGCCTCTCTGTAATGAAACTCAAAAGAACTGTGTGTGTAAAAACAAATACAAGGCTTTTTTCCTGTAATACCAATCAGTTCATAAAAAATACCATTATTTTACTTCTCTGTTTATCTATCAATAGCTATATCATTGTTTTCTCCCATATTTAAAGCAATTGAGGAAAAGTATAAAGCTTTATATCCAATAGTCTTAGTCCGTGGGGCTCCACAGAGTTCATTTGAAAGTTATACACCAGAAAACAAGTTAAGTATTTGAATTGGAACTCTATTCTATCTTTTCTTAGAATATCATTACAATGTTATAGATCCCTGAACACACCTTATCACTTATAGAGTGACATCGGTCAGCGTATTGTTTCGTTCCTAGGAACCCCATAGTAACGACATTATATAGCTACTACAGCCCTGAACTTTGCAATGCTTACATCAATGTACCGAATGCTTTCTATAGGCAGGGGACATTTATTGCACTCAAAATGCAAGCCTTATCTGTTGAAATGTACAAAGTCAAACCTATATATATTTATTTCTGTATGTTTTATTTTCAGAATGTTATCTGTTAATAAAATACATAGAAGCTCTGACAAAATAGAGATGAACAACTTTTATCTTTGATGACATAAGGTGTGTGTCGTTTATTTACACAGCTAACAACCATTGAGACAAACGTTGGAAACCATAACTACCCACAATGCATGTCACTCTCCAACTGTAACAGTTTAGTAAGAAGGTAAAACAGATAAGGCTCATAAGATAAAAGCACGTTTACTGCAGACAATGGGGTATTATGTGCACTTGTGATTTTATTGCCATCAACATAGTTGTGATGTGTGAGCTCATTAATAAAAAATAGTAACATCGCTCAATTGTAAACAACATATTAAACAGTATAAAACAGATACGTGACATCACTACCCATACAGTACAACATGCAGCGAGCTTCCCGCTGCAGTGGAAACGCGCCATTAGTTCCTGTCCCCCGCTGACAGGTTTTCAAACCAGAAAGTTATTATTGTGGGGACATATGGATGCTCTCCCCTTCTGCTTAATGAAACTTCACCAAACCTTCCCCTCTTTTACTGGTACTGTATTTGTACTGTAGCTACTTCTATATATTTGTAGGATTGTAAAGATGACTGTGCCTTCATCAGCTTGATCTGGTCCGACTGTAAACTGTGTTACTGAGCCGATCCTGTCATCCCAGACTTCCCAGTATACAGTACGTACGGTGTCTTGCCATTCATTTACACATGGCTGGTGATCTGCATTGACATGATTGTTCAATTAGAAATCAGGTTTGTTTTTTTATTCAGCAAGGTCACAGGATCAACACAGCAGATACTCTTCAAATGTCTCCCCCTTGTGGATTATAGCTGTATGTTTGACAGTGCAGACAGTAAACTCAACTTCAACCGGCAACATATTGGTAAAATGTCTACATTACAGTGTGTTACAAACCTGCTACTGCCAATCGGCTTCTTACACCTCACATGAAGATGTAGAAAGCTCCAACATAATAAAGTCATGGCTGTGTGCTGACATCAGGACAGAACATCTACACACCTTCCATCACAGACTGCAACTCATGTGTCCAGACTTAAACAGATATTTTAAATAAATACACTCTCTATTGCCTAATGTTTAGGTTTTGGACTTGCTGGTTGAATGCACTTTAGATTTGAATAAAACTGTGATGCATGATACCTTAAATGGCTATGCATAGTTTATAGAACGGGATTGGAACCTTAAAGAGAATGATATAAATAAATAATATGGACTAAGCAAATAAAACGCCTGGCAATAAAACAATTTACTGTGGAAAAAGACGTGTATTATAAATGAACAGCCGATGACAGATAAACTACAATGCGCGCTTTCCTTTGGCTTTTTTAACTAATCTTTAAATTGTTGAAATATGTTTTATAAAATAGTCTTAGTTGTGTGTTATCTTCAATTCAATAAGTGTTACCCAAATTAAAAAAAACAAAGCTACTGCATACAGTTGAATTATTGTAGATTGTGAGTATACCTTCTATCAGTGTCTGTTTGCTTGGCTAACTCTGTACAACATTTGAATGCTAAGAATGAATAATGTGGATTCTTTTTATGCTTTAACCACTGGGAAGTTTTAAGGCTGGGACCCGAGGAAAAAAAGTGTCTTCCAATTTCCTTTTTTTGTGATTTCCTACCTATTTAGGGTTAAAAAAAATCTTGCAATTTAGACTTTTTTTATTTTATTTTATTTAAAAAATGTTACAGTATGTCCACTGTAGAGGACGTCGGGACCATTAGTTTGAAAAGACAGCCAAAATGAACAGATAGACTATGTAACGTATTATGGTTATAGAGTGATATTAATACAATAATACATTCACCTTTATTTAAAACATAAATAAGTAATTGATCTGAACATTGCTGTTTATTTGGTCACTAAAAAACTAGTTTGTTTTTTGGTGAATCGTTCCAGATCTTCAAAGACTTTGTAGTCGATGTAGTGGGAAAGTACCTCATCACTGTCGGGTCATCTTGACTAGTTTATGGATGTGGTCTCCATTTGACCTGCTCACAGAAACAAAGCTTGCATTCCTGAGGCAATTGTCATTTGTCATGGCTCCACTTAAAATAAAAACAACAATAAGACATGCGTGCTACTCTTGGCCCACAGGGGGCCATGTCTTTCCAGCTCGTCCCTATCTGCCTCTCTGTCTGTATCTGTGCGCTCAAGGAGCCTCCTGCATCTTCCCCCCTTCTTCTTGACCCTCTTCTATCCCAGGTGTGAAAGCCTCACCTCTCTCATCACCTGAGAGCTCAACATCTGAATCTCCCTGAACTATCTGGTACAGAAAATGTCTGCTTCAGTTCCGTCTCCTGCAACAATATTGAGTCATAAAGTCCATGAAGACGGTCCTGACGTCCACTAGAATGGACATTTATAAAAGGGCTGTTATTTGAAAACTTGAATTATTTAATTGCTTTCAGAACCAATTATATAGTTCCTCACATGTTAATACACAAGAACATATATGATTTTCATGGTAAAGATTACAATTATTCAACAATATTTGACTTCTCCTCCTGCTTCTATAACATTTTGTTTTTGGTATGCCAGCCATTTTGGATGAAAAGAAAGAGCAACTTCCCAGCATGCAATTTTAACCAATGACATATCGCTGGAAAGACCAGGATGTCCTCTGTGCAGTACATCAGGGACTGATAGAGTAGCTCAAAAGAGTCAAAGGAGATGCATGTTTCAATGGGCTGGGTCCCAGGAGGTTAATGTCTTTACACAATAAGGTAAAGACAATTGAAATGCAGTTGTAGCCCCATTCATGCCACACACAAAATAAATGATCATAACCAAATCGTTTTTTTTTTGTATTTAAAAGAAATAGAATAGAATACTACAGTCAAATAGGTAATACAAAAGAACAAAGTAGTTAAAAATGATGACACATTTAAGAAGCTGCAGCAGATGGATGTTTTACATATTGAAAACTGCACATACAGCTCGATGTTATGAAGGTTAATTTATAGTTCAGCTGTCCATCATGACATAAGAAGGAGGCAGAGCCCGAGTCAGGAGGGTGAATGTGTGGCAGAGAGCCAGAGAGGCAGCAGGGGGCAGCAGACACTGTCCACAGAGCCAACTCCTGCAGAAAACACCCTCTGCCATAGTAACATGGTTCTTAATTCATACACAGAGTACACAACAGCGGGGGGCGTACTGAATTAAAATGCAAAGGTTTTGCTGTTAGAGTATTTTTTGATAGTGCAAAAGTAGGACAGCTGAGTCGTAAAGTTGTGAAACAGACATTCAGTAATATGATCTCAGCTTCCAATGGTTAGACATGTGTTATTGTACTGTACTGACAGGTGTTTACAAAATGTAGACTGTCGTGTAGACTTCTTAAACCCTAAGGATCAGTGGCAGTAACAGAGTCTGTTTTTAATGTTTTATAGCTGCTCAACGCCATTACAATTAAAAAAGTAATACAACAAGTAGCATATGTGTGGAGACTGCTCTATTAATATTGCGAAAATTACAACCTGAGGCTTATTTACTTGAAAACTGTTTTGAGCACTTCATTGCAGACATATATGGTGTGATAAATCCCCCACCTGTTTATGTCAGTATGCTGTTGGCACACCTGTTGTCTACCCTCGTGCTCTTGTGCATTATGGGTTTACTGACCACTGTTTGTTGAAGGACAGTGTCAGCATCAGCCTGTTCATTGGACTGTCAGCTGTGAGGAGTACCACCTGCTTTACGTTGATGAAGAAGAATCCTCTCTGTGAGGGAATCATTTTGTCTTTACTCCTAGATATTTAACCTTATTGCCTGTTGACGTTAATAACCAACCAATATTCTGTTATCTCCTTTAAGGAATGTGCTCCAGCCTGAAACCTGAAAAACAGGCTCGGGGCTTAACAGGTTGGTGGGGTAGGTAAGTTCGAGAAACCGGCTCGAGATCGCTAGAATTTGAAAATACACAACCGGAAGAAATCTGCCACTTCCTTATAGAGCCCCTCCTCCAACACACACGAACGCGCACATGACCAATGAGGGCACGAGATAAGTGTGTGCCCCGATGGAAGGCTGACAGGCAGGTAGGCCATCCAATCCGTTTAGCCGGCCCGGCTGTACTTTTTACAGTATTACGGCTTCTACAGATGACATTTTATGGATTTTTTGTCAAAGCACTTAAGATATTCATTGCTATCGGGATGTTAAGAACATTCCATGGAATATAACAAAAAGTGTATCTCGAGCCGGTTTCTGAAACTTACCTACCCCACCAACCTGTTAAGCCCCGAGCCTGTTTTTCAGGTTTCAGGCTCGAAAATGACATTCCCAGAACAAATGACTATAACTTCACTTCTAAAAGGTTTATATGAATATTTTTTGTTATCAAAGCAAGGTTACATCTGTGAGTTGGATGTAGAAGTGTCAGAATCAATATAGATTTTTCTGTGTCAGAGTAAATTCAGATGGAACATGGCAAAAAAATGTAAATTCCTGTCTCCGCCTAAAGAAAACCCATTACTTATAGTGAAGACCAACCTTGAATGATGGGTTACTAGCCTAAAAGCTTTAGGAATCCAAAGTATAACATATAATAAGTACCCTGTATCAGGATTGAGGCAAAACAAGTGACATTTGACCTTTTTAGAGAGGTTTATGAAAATAAAGTCCAGGCGGAATAAGCTTTGGGCACATTTGGTTCCATCAGTGCCATTTGACCTTTTTCAGGTACCAGACTATAAAAATCATTGTATTACATTGAATCATCACTATAGGTATTCATTCCACTCAAAAAAAAATTCTTAAAAAAAAATTACAAATATTTGTGTAAGTGTAGGTGTGTGTGTAGGTGTGTATGTGTAAGTGTAGCTGTGTGGGTATGTAAGTGTAGCTGTGTGGGTATGTGTAAGTGTAGCTGTATGTGTAAGTGTAGCTGTGTGTGTATGTAAGTGTAGCTGTGTGGGTAAGTGTAGCTGTGTGTGTATGTAAGTGTAGCTGTGTGGGTATGTAAGTGTAGCTGTGTGGGTAAGTGTAGCTGTGTGGGTAAGTGTAGCTGTGTGGGTAAGTGTAGCTGTGTGGGTAAGTGTAGCTGTGTGGGTACGTGTAGCTGTGTATGTGTAAGTGTAGCTGTGTGTGTATGTAACTGTACCAACGCACTCTACATTGTGTGTAGGTGTACTTGCACAATAAAAAAAACGGAAACATGTAACATTTGACTCCAACTGGGGCAGATTTATTTCAAACATTTTACCAACACACAATAGGCATGTAAAAACAAACATTTTACCAACGTACTATACAATAAAATCACACTAGGTATATAAAAACAACAAGTTTTTTTTTTTTAAATAAACACTCGCAAAATGTTATACCTACCTGAACTTTATACCTACCTGAATGTTCCAGTATTTAGGTCGTGCCACTCCCTGAAACAGTTCTTTTTGACAGTGAAGCACAGAGGGACCTGGCACTTCCTGCAGTACACAGGTGTCTTCACCCTTTTGAGTCTAGCATCTAGGCACCTCCTGCAGTTCTTCCTGACCTTGGTGGCATCTCAATTAATTCACTGGCTTATACTTATAGGATAATATTGGACTATAAATGAATAATTTTATACATGTATACATGTATTCACTGGCCATTCATTTAGAAAATGTAACTCCAAAAAGGCAAGTAACACTATTTAGCATTTTGGCTAATCATTCCTGTTGGCTAAGCTAACACTGTGATGCAGGTCCACCAAACACAAAAGCAATACATAAAAAGGATAATATTGGACAATAAATGAATAATACAACAAATAAATAAGTAAACATATATATATATTAATTCACTGGCCATTCATTTAGAAAATGTAACTCCAAAAAGGCAAGTAACACTATTTAGCATTTTGGCTAATCATTCCTGTTGGCTAAGCTAACACTGTGATGCAGGTCCACCAAACACAAAAGCAATACATAAAAAGGATAATATTGGACAATAAATGAATAATACTACAACAAATAAATAAGTAAACATATATATATATATTCATTCACTGGCCATTCATTTAGAAAATGTAACTCCAAAAAGGCAAGTAACACTATTTAGCATTTTGCCTAATCATTCCTGTAGCTTCTTGGCTAAGCTAGCACTGTGAGGCAGTTCCACCGACCACATAATATATAAAAACAGAGAGATTACATACCTTTCCCGTGGTGGAAGTTCAACATCCGAGTCACTACTGTCCGGATCCAGGTCTGGCTGGAGGAGATCTTCATCATCCGACGAAGAGTCATCTGGTATGATCATAGCTATCGTCAGCTAGCATCTCTTGCAGCTGCTCTGTGGTGAAGCTCTCCCTTCTGGCTGCGTAATGCGTAATGGAGCCGGAGCAGGCGTAGTTTATACTACGCAGGATCATATCTTTGGAACCCATTGGTCGATTTGGGTGATTGACACCTTTTCTGAACCGTTAGAGCCAATAGAATCGAGTGACAGTTAGTAAGTCCCGCTAAACACTTACGTCAAGTAAAGAGAGGTTTGCGTAAACAGCATGTGAGACAGCATTACCTCCGGACTGCGAAACTTTTTAACTACTCTGCTGCCATGAATGTAATGATAGATTATCAGGAACAATTCTAAAGTGACTAAGAGACATTGGATTAACCTTAAACAGCGTTTTTATTCCCTTGAACAAGAGCTTTGATCACAAAACAGCAACGGTAAGACATATTTATTGTTATGGTTTTGAAAATTGCTGTTTTTTCTCTTCTCTGTTCTGGCTGCTAGCTCAGTAAATTTGTGTCCTACAGTGATGATACTTATAACCAAATAATCTGTGGAGTATCAGCTTTCAGATGATATGTAGTTTGTGCAGAAAATATTAAGTTGTAAAGATCGTTTTTGCTAGTTAGCACCGGAAGTAGCATCTGCCCGTTTTAGCTAAGGGCTAATGCTAACGCTTCTTGTGAGACTTGTGTTTTGTTTCTGTAAAAATGGTTCATATAGTCAGTTAGCTGAGATTATTCTCGTTAATCTGGTATAAGACATTAATAGGTTTTTAAATATTAAGATGCCCTGTGGCACAGTGTTGTGAAAAAAAAAAACAGGGTCCCCGTCGACGGGGACCTTCGGCCTTAACAGGGTGTCAGTTTTATGGCCTGATGGGGGGGTTTACGACTATGAGAATGCTGGCTTCTAAACACCACTGACAAGTGATTGAGTATTTCTAGTTGGGGGATAATCTCCTCTAGCTCCACAGATGTTTACGCCTCCCCCAATATGCTGATTAACTCTCTGTAAACTAGTTAAAAGGTCTATCGAGAGATAGGCTGATCAGAATTGACATGGCAACCCACCCGTGCAGTCAGAACCTTTTGCTGCTGTGACTTGTGATATGAATTCTCCGGCCGTTGACTTGTAATAAACTACCAGTGTTTGACATCAAAGCTCCAACTCCCCTCGTGTCTCTCTGAGTCCTGACTCTCCATTGCCGCAGAAGTTTCCCTTGCAGTCTCTAATAATATTACTACTGTTGTGTTGTATAATTTCTTCTTGAGCGTATATTTGAGAACTTTTTTTGTTTATTTAAACATTGACAGGTTTACAGAACACAACAGATTTGATAGATAAAATGCATAATGACAATGCTGAACTGGAATGTACAAACACAATGCACTGAAAATAAAACATCTATTGTTCCCATGCCAGCCAGAGCCCTGCTGTTATTGTCCTTACGCAATCATGTTTTGAGTTGAAGAAAGGACAACTGAAATAGTTCTTCTCTTGAATAAAAGCTGACAGCTTCAAGATGAATGCATCTCCTGGCACAGATGATGAGTTTTAATAGATGTTGAGGAATATGTGGGGGATTATCTGACCAAAATGCATGATGCAGAATAGATGTTTACTGTCTTACCAATACTGAGAGGTAATGTATGTGCCTTCCTTTATTTTGCACGTAATACAAACCTTTGATACAGTAGTGTTAATCATAATCTATGAATTATCTTAAGTATAAGTCATCATTTTTCTATATTGGTAGTAAAACATTGGGATAGGTTAAGCCACATATCACCCAACTTTTACTCCTCAAAAGTCACGATTGCATTGTCTGCTGCTGGTACTGTCGTCAGTTTCTCTAAACTGCATACTGTAGCTATTACACTGACAATGAAATAACTGATACAACCCCCTTTCAAACAATCAGAAATATTATTTTGATTAAGTGGTATTATAACTCACCTACTGGTCCGCGCTTTGATATTGAATTCATAGGACTTTGTCCATTTACAGAGAGTTATAAGGGAAGGACATTTTAGAGTCCTTGCAGCCTCTCACACTTAACTAACATACATCTGGGAGGGTTCAGGGCGTTGGCCTTAAAGGTTACCTGTTATGCAAAATGCACTTTTTTATGTCTTTTATACATAAATATGTGTCCCCGGTGTGTAAAGAGACTCACAAAGTGTCCGAAAATACAACCCTCTCTCTTTTCCTCCGTACCCACATCTCTAAAAACAGAGGTACAATGGAGCTGATCCAGATTTGTTGAGAACTTGCCATCATTACTAAAATATGGGCTCGCGAACATTGAACTCCGAGCAAGGTCCCGCCCACGGCCCAACCTACTGTCTCCCATATACAGTCGGATAGCTGAATCGCCTCCTGCAGCTGTGTGTCTGTATTCAGCAGGAGGTCTACGGGACTTAGAGTAAAGTTGTTATATAATACATACAATGGCACTGTTCTAGCGGTAAACACAGAAGAAAGAACATGTCAAGCTATGTGCCATCAGAAACAATACGCAATGTGTTTTGGAAGTAATATGGTCAGTCTGTGTTGTAGTGATCACTGATTGACACATCATTCACTCATGGAACTACAGGTTGGGGGTATGGTTCCGCACGGACACCTTTGTTGACAGTTCCTCCTGTGTACTTACTGTGTGCCCTTCTTTTCTTCTCTCTCTTGTCTTCCCGGGCTTTGACCCAACAATATGTGCATTTCTGCTGCTCAATAAAGCCAGCTTTGTACTTTCATTGCACCGCCTCCCTTCTCTCGGCACTACAGTGTTACATTAACGCTGTACTGGAGAGTGGAGAGAGTATTCTTTCACACACACATACGGGTATTGGGCCGAGGGCGACACCGTACTTCTGGTATCTGCCATTTTACTCGAGGTGCAAGCAGGCTGAGGGTTTAGCCGTACACCGTCTAGGTGTTGCTAAGCTTCCTGTACTGAATATCATAGTCTATTGCCTTAATCAATATCTAGTCAACTCTAAAATACCACATATATGCAATGGCATGATAATATTATTGTGACAAGTGGGGTATTCACCTGGTGTTTCCAGAAATTAGACGTAGATGCAGCCAAAATCGACGAAGGCCACTTTCAAGGTTCGTTTTTCCATACATCTGCATCAGTCTGTAAGGGCGATCCGACGACCCACACAGCTCTAGTTTACGCTGGTAACGACCTAGAGCACACCCCTCCAGTCCAGAGATGTAATCCGAAGACATGCAGCGATTTCTTCGGTCGTTAATTCAGAAAAAAAAACTAGTGCGCTCTGCCTGGCTACGTTAGCTAGCTGTTTATATTTGCACCTCCAGGATATTTGCACCTCCAGGAAAATGGCGTATTTATATATATATATGGCGCGCGTTGCATTGTGGGTAGCTTGTGACATCACCGTGTGTGAAAGAATGTGTAAAGAAGCCAGATATAAAAGATACTGTCCTTGTGGTAAACTCGCGAGCGAGAAAGCATTTGAGCTCCATACTGTTTCAGAAATAATCTTTGATGTGGTTTGGAACATGAGATTATGTTAAATCATGGCAGCGTTTAGCTGAGTTTCTGTAGACAGCCTGCTCTTCACAGAGCTCACTTCTTGCATGCGGACGCTCCAAAGGGGCGTGGCCAGAAGCTGCTCGGTTACATTTAAAAGGCCAGACCCAGAATCAGCAATTTAGTAACAGGGCTGAAATAGAGGGGTGTGAGGCATGCTTCAATGGGGGATCTGTTTGGTATTTTGAGAAAAACACTTCAGAGGCATGTTTTGTATAGATATGGCCCTATAATATAGTGTTCAAATATAGCATAATAGGTGAGCTTTAAAGTGAAGATTGGGAGAATATATATATAATGTAATTATATTACTGAATTTAACTATCTCAACTCTGTCGGAATGAATGATGATAAATAAAATTAACCGTCAAACACAATTTGATGTAGCCTATCATGTTTTTTTGCCATGATACAGACTTTTTTGCAACATAGATGTTCATTTGTGGGCCTTTTCTTGTTGTTTTTTGGTAAGGTCTGTGAATTTAATCGACCAGCCACCTGTCTACAGTATATTTTATCCTAATATAATATTATATATTCATGTCAGTCAGCAAGCTTGGTTGCTTAGCTTGGTTGCTAATGTCACAGAGTTCACACAGTGGATTCAAAAGAAGTAGGTTTCAGCTTATTGACGTTTGACCAAATATCAGGAGCCAGGATATAGTATCCTCTGCTGCTCTAATTTTGACCATTTAAAAATATGAAGTCATAGAGTTAAGATATTAGAGTGAGTCTAATACCTTAACTCTATGTAAGTGATAAACTAAAACAAATCCCCAGAATACCACTTTCAATGTTACGAGAAGTGCCAATAAAAACCTGAAACCAGCCGATTTAAAGTATGAACATCATGGGTAATTGTGAAAGCAACCTTGTGCAACACAAACTGAGGACAAACCTATTTAGGTGAATCTTCTGGCCTTCACTGTATTTTTCCACAGGGCTATGGCACTGGGCCAGGTGTGGATGCATGTGACATTGCACCGTACACCATGTGCACTGATCCATGGTTACACACTGTACCCACGTCTCTTTATTCATTCAGATGCACTGACACATATTTGATACGCTTACATACATATTTTCCAACTGGAGCACATTGTGGTCATGTGTGCACTCCAGTTAATCATATTGAAAGGGCTATATCTATTTACATTGCACAGTATGTGCATGACTCACTTGTTAAACAGGAATGAGGTTGAGGACAAATGCCACATCCCTTATCTCAGTATACCTATGCTTTAAGGAATGGAGTGTACACTATTAGTTTAGTTAAAATAAATAATATTAGGTTAAACCTAATATTTTGTATCTAAACTTAATATTATTGCTTCAAACTAACCTAATACAGTTATGTGAAATCTAATTTAAGTCAACATTTCAGTTTTTTTTGTGTATAATTCTGCTGCACATCTTTAAATATATATTCATTATGGTGATAAATAGTATGAAAAGAAAGCTATTGTTCAGTATTTCCATAAAGAAATAAATGGTATACTATGTCGCTCTCCTGTTGTTATTTAACCTGATTCAAAATAAATCCACATTTTTGCAGCAAAACCGCACTGCAATGATCATACTTTTTGCAAAGTTTAGTAAATGGGTTCCACATATGTGGCCAAAGCTTGGAGATGTTGGGACAAATCTGAGATGGAGGAGCTGACTCTATGAAATTGAATCTGGGTCCTGGGTGGGAGGGGGCTCCTGTTTGACCATGCAAGCCTGTGATAATTATAGCCTCCCCCTGACCACACTGTGTACACGCGACCCAGGCAGCTTTCATTTCAATGGAGTTAGACCAAACACCAACTCTCCAACAGGACTGCAACAAGTAAACCACCCGGGTCTGAAAAGAAAAAACACAGCCTGCATAATATCCAATTAGCCAATTTATAATGTGCATCGCATCTTTCAGATAGTTGTTCATCAGTCAGCAGTGATTTCAGACTTTAGTCTCCTAAAATAAACATAAGCAGTATTCTTTTATTTCAACTCAAACCTATATATGTATATTTTGAAAATGGATGTTAAGGAACATGTATTCCCATGAATGCTGCTGAACTGAATCTCCCTGCTAGTTCTCTAAAGACAGGTGTTGTCATAATGTCAGAGAGAGGCTCTAAATATAGTCAGCCATAAAGGTGTTAAAGAGGCTCAGTTTGTGATGATATATGGTTGCCTAGCACATCATGATACTTATCCATGTCTTATTTTAATTGTTTCCTAAAGAAGGGACTGCTGACAATTGTCACTACCTTTGGTAAAGCTATTGAAATGAAACATTTCCCCCATTCCTGACCAAGATGCTAACCTAATACTCTGCAGCTGCAGCTGCAGCTTGACACTGTGCTATTCCGACACAGGTCAGTGCACTCCGTGTATATTCCTGTCTAAGAGTGAAGCTGTGCATGTTTCAGAGTGTCCTGCAAGGCTTCAAACTAAAGCTCACTTCCTCCGACATACACTGCGGGATAAGAAGACAGAACATTTTGAAATTCAACACTTTAAGGTTTCAGAAAATTCAACCCCGCAAACTATTTATTGGACCATTTAAAAATACTCACACCCACCATTTCATGGCAAACCGATGGTGTACCTGTCAGCTAAGAAGTGCTGAAGCTGTAATGCGTGAACATTGTATTGGCCTGATGACAGTCTCAGGGAAACCTCCTAGCCAACATGAGCAGAAGGCCCATCATAATGTCACAGCCCTGTTGCATAACTGTTCCAGACTGACATTATTCAATCGCTCTGGGTTAAAGGACAGCGGCCAGCCGATCTCTGGGGGGTGTCGTTTGCAGGTGATACCCCTTCCTTCTGGAGAATTCATTTAGTTAGCTAAACTTTTATGAGACTTACTTTAAAATATACCTGAAATGTATAAATAAATGTCTCTTCCAATGCGGGCATCCAGTGCTTAAAAAAGACGGCAAAAATATAACATATTGCTTGCAACATTGTTTCACCTGCACTATTTTACTATCTTATTTATTTGTGTTTTAGGTATATTACATACATACTTAGGTTGCACTGTTGGAGCAGTAGTTATTGGACTACATTTATATTGCACTTTTGCAGTCTTTGCAACAACTCACTTTTACATATACATTCATCAATTCACACATTCATGCAGAGGCTGTCATACAAGGTGCAAAACTAACATTCACACACACTCACACACACATTCACACCCCGCTGGCCACTGTTGGCCATGCCATCGGGAGCAATTTGGTCTTCAGTATGTTGCCCAAGGTTGAGTTTTTTTTACAGCAGGGCTGGGGATCAAACCACCGATCTTCCAATTGGTGGAAGAGCGATCCACCCCCTGAGCCAAAGCCACACCTCTGATAGGACAATGAAACCATGAATCTTGATTAAGACGAACCAGTTTTGCAGAAAAAGGTGACATATTGGAGCCCGGGGGGGTTGCTGGAAACCTGCACAGAGACTCGTTTGGTGACCTCTCTCTTGGAGCAGGACAGGCAGCAGACAGCTGTGTAACAGGAGATGGGATTTCATATCAGGGCAGGGGCTCTGTGACCAGCTGACCCTCCACTCGCCTACAACTCTGGACCCTGGCGGCACCAAAAGCAGAAGAAGATTTAAGAGAAAATACAACAGGAGTAGAGTGAAAGAACATACATGCGTGACGAATAAGTGGCATAGTTGGGTTGGATATGAGGGAGGGAGGGAGGGAGGGAGGGGCTGGCTGTACAGACGGTAAAGTTACCGGGGACTGGAAGGAGCAGGTGTGAGCCGGTCAGCTGCCTGTCAGAGACGCCTGGGACACCCCCCAGACAAAGCTGCCTGCTGGGGTGGCCCCCCCTCTGGGAACAGCGCCTGTGACAAGGCCCCATTTAAACATTTACTACAACTTAAGCGTTTCAGCATTTCTTATGCTTGCAGAATTATATCACCAGTAGTGTCTTCATAAACGTTTTCTCCAATTGCGAAAGAGTTTGATTTGATAATGTAATATCACTTTGGGTGCAGGTTTACTAGTTCGGTGTCCCTTGAAAAGGTGGGGGTGGTGGAGATGGGCAAAAACATTTGGCAGGTGTTGATCCCTGTGGAAAAGTGTCTTACTCTGATCAAACTGAAATGTTAACTTTCATTAAAATCTCAACACATGTCACATTACTGTATAAGGTTAGTTGAAAGCAATAATAATAAGTTGAACCTAATAATTATTTAATATTATTGCTTTTAAATAACCTAATACAGTTATGTGAAATCTGTTGACACAATGCATGTATGTAAAGAGTTGCAGGCTGATGTGACTGTATTATTGCACAACCTATTAACAATTCAGATACACATTGGAGTTGAATTCACTAAAAGAACACCAGTCTGTATTAAGCCATGCCTGCAGCAGCTGCAGAGCATACGCATCGGTCAAATAGTGTGAGACATCGGAGAGAATGTGGAATCAAAGAAGCGAGGCTAATGAAGCTAATGTCAACAATGGCATCACCTTTCTTCATCAACGTTCCATGTGACCGTCAGTATTCCCATCAGAGATTCAATGTCTGATCATTGCCATATCAATTAGAGCCCGACTGAGCGCGTGGGGGTCGACATGGAGAGGGTGCGAACACCAAACAAAACAGTACCCTCTAGCACTATCCGAAACAATAGCTTGGTCTCTTTTCTCTTCCTCTTTCGGGAAGAACCAGCAGAGTGGAGGTCACCAGAAGGGTTGGACTGCCTCAATCTAGTCTCCTTTCTAAGTTTTCAGAACGCAACAATCACCAACACACTGATGGTACTGTTTTCACTGATTTTGACAATACAAATAAAATGAAAAAAATGTCATACTTGACATTTGTCCGGCACACACAGTGTTAGTCAGATATAAAGCAAATCAACATGGCATCCGTTTGCAGTCTTTCCCCCTTCCCCATGATCTCCAACGCCAAAAGTGAAGCTCGGCTTTTTTCAGTTCCTTCAAGTCCCCCCCAACACCACCTCTGACCTACCCTTGTGACCCCTGCCCCCCCCCCCCCCTCAGATACACACCACCATTTGGTGTTATCTATGAGCCAAGGGTGGGTGGGGGGGGTGAGGGCACAGCAGCAGTGGCCGTCTTGGATGTCTGAGATGTAAATGCGTCCCTTTCATAAAGTGTTCAGTACGGTGGGTCTAGCCAATAAGGGCGCGGCAGGCACTAAAATGGACAGCCAATGGCTGAGGGTCTTCCCGGTATATAAACAGGGGGCAAAGCCTTTCAGAGTTGGGTGACCCTATTTTGACTTTGGTGAACAGGATCTGATCCCAAGGATTGTTACCTCTTTCTTGTCGGCTGTGAAGGTAAAGAAATATCACAGAGATGATATCTTTGTAGTTGGGAGGTGGTGCAGATATTTGGAGACATATTCGGAGAAGCATTCAAACAGTTGGATGGAGAACACTTATTGTTGTTGGCTTTTTACCTCTGTGATGAAGAGTTTGGAAATTAAAGGATAAATGCACAACATTTCCGGATGTCTGCATCCATATGATGCTTTTTAGGATATAGAGACCTACTGGGTTCAGAGGTCATTCAATTTGGACAGTTTAGTCCTATTGATGATATTAAATGAAAATATGCAAGAACATGATGTTTTAAAGTAGATATATCTGCATTGCGGTGCATTAACTTATCAATACATATAGTTATGTTCCCTGCAAATGGTTCTTTCCTCTGGACGCCGATTTATGGGGACAGGTGTTTCGCAGATAAGAGTAAGAGACTGCCTGAACTTAAGTCATTACCTTTCAGCTATAAGAGTCATTTAAAGATGGCATTTTGGGATTCAAACGTACAAGATAGTTGCTGCTGCGATAGAGCTGATAGCTGCATCAAAAATGTTACATGGTTAAAAAAATTGGCTTATTACCAAAATGCTACACTGCAATTTCATTTGATGTCGTACGTGCGTCATTGCATGCGTCAGTCAAATGTAAAGCTACTCAGAAGTGATTCCATCTGGTTGGAGCATGATGGCATGGACTGAAGGGAAGACATGGGCAGCTGCTAAGACTTCTGTAAGAAGTTCAGCATAGTGACAACTTTAAGTGGTGCACTAAGTGTCTGAATATGCACAGTAAGTGTTGATTTTTTGTTTTTGTTTTTAAAGGGGATGCATATCTAAAACATGACAGGTTAACACTTGCATATGTATGTGTCAAAATGTAAATTGGAGAACTGGGATTGTGCGTGTAAGAATTCAAATACTTCTTGTACATGTGAAGGACATTTAAAAAAGAAAAGAAAAGGGTATGCCGTCAGATGTTCTGATGCTAAAAATACACAGCCAACACATGTTCCACCCCCAACTCGATTTCAACGGGACATCTGAGCCGTCGAGAATTGAGTGACACTTGTTACCACGATTCCTCGGATTCCACTAAACCTCTGCAGCTGTCTTGCAACATATCCAATAGCTCCAAAGTGTTGTTTTTGTGGATGTCCAGATCACCTTCACAGAGAGTGTCAGATTAGAATGATTTGTTTTTCATAATCCAAAGCCTCTGTTCAAGTTCATTCATTCTGTGTTTTCCTGTCTTTGCAGTGTTAGAAAGCAATCATGCCTTTCGGTAACACCCACAACAACTTCAAACTCAACTACAAGGTTGAGGATGAGTTCCCCGATCTGTCCAAGCACAACAACCATATGGCGAAGGTGCTGACCAAGGAACTGTACGGCAAGATTAGAGACAGGCAGACGCCTAGTGGCTACACCCTGGATGACGTCATCCAGACTGGTGTGGACAACCCCGGTGAGTCAAGAGAGAGACCTCCATTCGGATGAAACAAAATGATCAGATACAACCTGAAACTTGTCTCACAGTCTTCTAACATCTGCTTTCCTCCGTGTCTCCAGGTCACCCCTTCATCATGACTGTTGGCTGCGTTGCTGGTGATGAGGAGTCCTACGAGGTCTTCAAGGATCTGTTGGACCCCATCATCTCAGACCGTCATGGTGGATACAAGCCCACTGACAAGCACGTGACAGACCTCAACTTCGAGAACCTGAAGGTGAGAAACAAGCACTCGATGGATAAGACTGTCGCATGTGAAACTGAACACGACACGGGATCATTTCAATGATTTGCACAACTTTAAAAAGACTAATAGTAACTTATCACCATGGTGATGCTCACTGCTGTACATGTGTGGCCTGTTGTACTTCATAATCACACGTGATCCTTTTCATTAGGGCGGTGACGACCTGGACCCCGCCTACGTTCTGTCCAGCCGCGTGCGTACTGGCCGCAGCATCAAGGGCTTCACCCTGCCCCCCCACAACAGCCGCGGCGAGCGCAGAGGCATTGAGAAGCTGTCCGTTGAGGGTGAGTTATTATTAGTTTTAGTACATACGTATGCAAAGGGTTGTGGAGGCTGGGTTAGGATCAGAGTTGGGCTGTTTTAAGAGAAGAGAAGTATATGCTTCCCTTCTTTTAATGCTCGATCATGTCATGTACATTTAAGAAGAAGCTTCCCTTGCTTAGTCTTTCCTGTTTAGATGGATCACAACAGCTGGTTACAACTGTGCATCTGTCTCTGCAGCTCTGACCAGCCTGGATGGCGAGTTCAAGGGAAAGTACTACCCCCTGAAGTCCATGACTGATGCCGAGCAGGACCAGCTGATCAACGATCACTTCCTGTTCGACAAGCCCGTCTCTCCCCTGCTGACCTGCGCTGGAATGGCCCGTGACTGGCCCGACGGCAGAGGCATCATGTGAGTGTGACCAATAATAAGATAATGTGTTTTTGTTGCCAGCAGCATGTTAACACAAGGAATTGCACACGTGACAATATAGAGTAGAAAATAAACAAACATAAAATGTAAACATCTCAAAATAGAACAGAACTAAAAAGTAAAATATATACACGTTGACAGTGAAAGTTCAAAAATCTGTAGACTTTCTGTCAAATAAACACGATGAAGGGGCAAATTACAGCTAACAACATTTAAAAGTAGGATATTATTTACATGAAGTGTGCAAGGAATAGCATATTATATTCAAAAAAGTGTGAAGAAAAGTCCAGTTATAAGTTATAATGCTGAGCAGACCAGCTTTGAAACACTTGAAACTCTCATTGAGGATTATGTTTCTCCAACAACTGCTTGCTGATCCTTCTTCTTGCAGGCACAACGACAACAAGACCTTCCTGGTCTGGGTGAACGAGGAGGACCACCTGCGTGTCATCTCCATGCAGCAGGGCGGCAACATGAGGGAGGTCTTCAAGCGCTTCTGCGTTGGCCTGAAGAAGGTAGATATAAATAAAAACAAACTGAGTTTGGATCGCTGCTGGATGTTTCTCTGACTCTTCCCTTCACTCATTTCCCAGATTGAGGAGATCTTCAAGAAGCACGGACACGGCTTCATGTGGAACGAGCATCTCGGCTACATCCTGACCTGCCCCTCCAACCTGGGAACCGGCCTGCGTGGTGGAGTCCACGTCAAGCTCCCCAAGCTGAGCGTACACGCCAAGTTCGACGAGATCCTCAGCAGGCTGCGTCTGCAGAAGCGCGGCACAGGTACACATATCCTCCACTCTTCAGTCTGCACCGAACAATGTGAAGGTTTACTTTATTTAAAGGTGGGGTAGGTACGTTTCAGAAACCGGCTCGAGATACGCTTTTTGTTATATTCCATGGAATGCTCTTAACATCCCGATAGCAATTAATATCTTAAGTGCTTTGACAAAAAATCCATAAAAAAATGTCATCTGTAGAAGCCGTAATACTGTAAAAAGTACAACCGATCCGTTTAGCCGGCCCGGCTAAACGGATCGTGTGTGTTGGAGGAGGGGCTCTGTGAGGAAGTGGCAGATTTTCTCCGGTTGTGTATTTTCAAATTCTAGCGATCTCGAGCCGGTTTCTCAAACTTACCTACCCCACCTTTAAGTGTATTATGTCAAATCACATCACTGTATCAGGCTAGTTGAAAGCAATATTATTAAATTGAACCAAATCTTTTTTATTTCAACTTAATATTATTGCTTTCAACTAACCTAATAGTTATATGAAATCTGGTGACATAATACATTTCATTAAAGAAAACGTTTTTTCAGTGTGGCAGAACCATGAGGATCTGACATTCTGCAGCATTCTGGGATGTGTAACCTGACCCTCATCTCTTTTCTTCATCCTCTCCAGGTGGTGTGGACACAGCCTCCGTGGGTGGTGTGTTCGACATCTCCAACGCTGACCGTCTGGGCTCCTCCGAGGTGGCCCAGGTGCAGCTGGTGGTTGATGGTGTCAAGCTGATGGTTGAGATGGAGAAGAAGCTGGAGAAGGGAGAGGCTATCGACAGCATGATCCCCGCCCAGAAGTAAAGAGGGACAATCTTGCATTTACCTCACGACCATTCATGTGCAATGGAACCAGCTGACGGGCGTGCAGAGGAGACAGAAGCTCACCAGAGACTATTGAGTCTGCTCGCCTGTGTCTTCCTTCCAGCTTTGTGGTTCACATCCTTCTTTTTGTTCTCGTTCTCCTGTGTTGGTTGGTAACATCCTGGGATCAGCCTCCACTGAGCTGGGCTCGCCTAGCAGACGTGGTATCACCTACTTTTTTTTATGAAAAGTAATGATTATTGACGCTGTTCATATTGCTCAATAAAAAAAGTACCCCATGAAACAACTAAATGGATCATTTTGATGATTTGTGTGGCAACATGAAAATAAGAAATAACAGTCACAGTTTAAACTTCATATATTAATACTTACTTTGCCAGAATATCAAACGCTATGACCAAATATTCAGATTGAGACACCAAAATAAAGAAAAAAGATGCCAACATCAGTGAATTTTATTAATCTTCAGCTCCATGTTTTCCTTATAAACCACAACCACTCAATCTAACTTTACAGTTTGTTTCTGAAGGGAGGAATTAAACAGCAGAGCAGTGTAAAATTACTCATACAGGTCAAACTGCGTGTGTTCTTCAGTCTCTTCCTTTTGCATAAAACATTAACTGTTTCCAAAATCAGTTTTGAAATGACAGTGCATGTTAAATACTGCGCCCCCTGGGGTCTTAATACTGTACCAACCACCATCTAAACCAGACCAGGGACACACTGTCTCTGAGGTACACACACGTTTACTCAACAACATTTTCAAGAATTTTTCACAGTAGATTCCACCTTAAGAAAATGTTCATCCGTCTTATACTAAGAGTGAGTTGTTACACTAAGTTATTTACTGTTGAGCTATTATCACTTCAATATTTTCCACTGCAAGTTTTCGCAAACAACCTGTTCATATTTGCCTTCAGGAGACAGTGACATTTCTATGGCTTGAATGCAACTCAACATTTTAGGGACTTATTGGGATCAGTTTAAATTCAAGTTGGAATAGAAGCAAACGGCACAATTTATTCCCAATGTAAGGGTCCTTGCTGAATCTACAACTGAATATTTGTATCTTCACACTGCACGTCGTGATACGTTCCAAGGCATGTCTCAATACTTGTCAGAACTCAGAAACCCATCTCGAGTGTACTAAACCTATCCTCTAGCAAACAAGGTGGAGTGAAATCACTGCATGTCACCACAGCCTTCCTGTTTGATTTTGTGAGCGGGGAAGGGCCAGGTGCTACATTTAGCATCATTCCCTCGTATTAATTCATGTCTATAAAACAAACGTGTCTTCCAATCCTAGGTGTGCATCATGTTCAATGTTTTCCCCTAAAACCCAAACTCTGAAGTCATGCAGGATTGCAGGTTGGTTTTGTTTCCCATTGTCACTGACATAATCTGTTTTAAACTAGAATTACTTCCCTTGCTCTAGCTATAAATAAACCTTGAGCTCTAAGATATATACTATATTCATATATTATATACAGCCATCAACTGACTGATATAAATCCTGTTTTTTTTTTAAATTATATAATTCTAAAAAATAAATAAAGTACCTGTGCAAATATCCACAAATTGAAGTGTTTCACATTTAAGACATTGGCGCCCTCCAGTGGCTAGTTATCGGTATTACCTGTACAGGTACACTGGAAGGAGCTGATTCAAGTCAAAGCAAAGTGCATTGAGGCCTATATTACCTAATGCTAATATACACCACAATGAGAAACGTCCAGGGAGAGGACAAGGACAGACTCCTGGTGTCCATATGGGTGTCTGCTTCTCACCCTGAGGAGGACAGGTCGACAGCCCCCCCTGTTGGGCTTCATGAAACAGCACACACTAACAGAACTGAGGAGATGTCATACATGGGTCTACAATGTGAGATTATGGATGATGGCCGAGTGTTTCTCAAACGAAGAGCTGAGGAGAGCCACATGTTCATCGTGACGATAGAAAAAGGTCGGTGGTACATACCAAGGTGGTGGACAGCTAAGGTTGGCGTCCCTTTAAATGGAGGGAGTCGGGGGGGGGGGGGGTTATGATGGGTGGGAAAAGGGGGGTGGGGTGTTTAGGGGCACCATGAGCAAAGCCACAACTGAGAGATAGTGTTAACAGTAAATCAGCAGCCAGACAACATGATCTCTGTAGCCTACGTAAATATCACAGTACGTTATTCACTAAAAACAGGGAGGGAGAATAGAAAGCCGTCTCAGTGTTTCTGTCACTCTCTATTTTTCTTTAACATTAAATATGAAGGCGCTGGGGGTTGTTCACTTAAAAGGCAACAGGACTAACAAGAAGAACACACTGTGCACTGCCTTCATCGTGCCTTACCAGATTCAGAACCCCCCCCCCCTCCTGCAGACCAGACACCGAAAGAAGAGGGCGGACATTAGAAGTGCATGTTTCTGTGTGTGTGTGTGTGTGTGTGTGTGTGTGTGTGTGTGTGTGTGTAAAGGTGTGTGATCTGAGAGGTCTCGCTGTTTGCTTTTGGTGTTTCCCATCCACATACTGAGAAGCCTGAGGTGGGATCACATGGCACAGAGCAAAGAATTCCACTGATAATAAACCAATCCTACAGTACCTCAGTTATTCTAGGGAGGGAAAGCGTATGGATTTGGCGAGGGCTTGGTCTGCACAACCAACACGTTTGTTTAAATCACCTGAAGCAGTGGGGGGGCTTCTGTTTAGAAAGATATTCTCAAGTATGTCACGTCTGCAATATAATGCTTTTGAAGAAAGGTATGAGATGAAAAAGGGGGAGGGGTCATCAAGTCTAAATGCTTTACCCAAGTCTTACTGACCAACACTGACAGACAATGAACCCAGCCAATCAGAGAGCAGCACCTGTGCATGTAGTCTTTAAGAGAAAAAAGGCATTCAATGAAGACAATGGTATTGAACTTATACAACACTATGCAGTGGTGTAAAGTAACTAAGTAGATTTACTCAAGTACTGTACTTCAATACAATTTTGAGGGACTTTAACTTTAATTCAGTATTTCAATTATTTGCAACTTCTACTCCACTGCAATTCAGAGGTGAAAGGTGTACTTTTACTCCACTACATGTATTTAATATATTTAGTTACTGGGCCAATCTGCAGAATGAGTACTGTTAGTTTTGGTACTTTAAGTAGATATTGATAATACTATTAATACTATAGTAGAAGATGTAAGTACTTCTTCCACCTTCTGACCTTATACTATTTAGCTAAATCAGCTGTATAATATAATGTTGATATCAGTGTAGAAAGAATGGCACCACAATATTCCCTTTTTCTTGTTTGTATAATGTTTTTGCAAACCATGGGGTTTGTTTCCCAATTGTAAATGTCTGCTAGTCCCATACAGAGAAGTGAATGTGATGGAGTAACGGCATTCTATTGGTTCATGAAGCGGAAGAGGCCCCTGTGATTGGTTGTTTCAAAGGCCTGTCACCCCTCTCCCACTGACCTTAATCCAGTGCACTCGTCACTGATGTATGTTCGCTAATCGGAGCAATGCAACCCTGTGTGGCTACTGTGTGATCACTGAGTCGGACCATATCCGCGATTGTGCATCTTCTTGTCCCTAGGTGATGACGAGTCAGCATATAATCATTGGTGAGTGGAAAAATGCTGTGACGTATAAAAGAAGAAGTTAAAGGAAGGAGATGGCTGGTCAGGAGATGACGTTTGTTAACAAAGACCAAGGACCAGAGCAATAAATAACAAAATAAAGAGTCATTATGGCTAGAGTAGCAATAAAAAATATTCAACTAGTATCCATCTGATCCAGGTCCAGTAGGTGCAGGTGCAGGCGCTCAGCTGGCTGAGCTGGGGGGTTGATTGGATGGAAGGGGGGGGCCGTCAGTCTGTGTGACTTTACGGGCCTGGTGTGTGTGTGTATTTGTGTGTGTGCAGGGGGGGTAGTCATGAAAGAGACAGAAGTCTTTTCTTCCGGGTCCAGCCCCTCGCCTATTATTTTCTCCAATATTTCCAACCCCCCCTCCCCTAGCGCAGTCACATCCACCCTCATTCACGCAAAAACACACACTCAAACACACACTCAAACACATCCTCCATTCAAAGTTCAAGGTCCTTGGAGATTTGGGTGGCAATGTCCCGAAAAGCTAGCGGTGTCCCCCAGAGTCTCGTGTAGCGCACCCCGTTAGAAGTCTCCGAGGTGCCTGTGGAGAGATGGCACACCTCGGCCTCGAAAGCAACGCGGCCCTCCGCCACCCCGTGGCTGCAGGAGAGCAGGAAGGGGCCGGCGTGGTGGACCTGGCAGCCACAGCCGAGCGCCGCCTCCCGCAGAGCCAGAACCACCTCCGCAGGGTCCCGCCGCACCCCCCCCCTCAGATCCCAGCCACGTCCGACGGCCCGGGGCTCGGACGCTTTTTGATACCCAGGTAGATGGCAACTGGGGAGAGGGGGAGAAAACAGAAAAATGTTGATGCTTATTTTTGGAGATATTCATTGATCTGTATGATCCAATCAGAATCAAAAGGCCTTTGTCCTACAGTAGGGAGATGTACAGTGTCCAAGGCAGATACAAAGGCAAAAGGAAAAATAGCAGACTTAATTATTAAATAAAAAGTTAAGCAAATGTTATTAAGAATAGAAGCAAATAAGAACACCATGTTAAAAAATGAAGTAGCATTTTTTTTCGTTTAAAGGTGGGGTAGGTAAGTTTCAGAAACCGGCTCGAGATACACTTTTTGTTATATTCCATGGAATGCTCTTAACATCCCGATAGCAATTAATATCTTAAGTGCTTTGACAAAAAATACATAAAAAAACGTCATCTGTAGAAGCCGTAATACTGTAAAAAGTACATCCAATCCGTTTAGCCGGGCCGACTAAACGGATTGGATGGCCTACCTGCCTGTCAGCCTTTCATCGGGGCACAAACTTATCTCGTGCCCTCATTGGTCATGTGCGCGTTCGTGTGTGTTGGAGGAGGGGCTCTGTGAGGAAGTGGCAGATTTTCTCCGGTTGTGTATTTTCAAATTGTAGCGATCTCGAGCCGGTTTCTCAAACTTACCTACCCCACCTTTAAGTAAGTGAACATATTAAAGTATTGTACGAGCCGGTTAAAAAACATACATATATAAATTGTAACAAAAAAAGGAAATTGCACATATCTGTATATTGCACAATATACTAGCCAAACATTTATTGTATTGCTGTTTCTGAGTATAATTATTTAAGTTAATTAAAGCAGTTAGTTCATTAGTATGCTTTTATTTTGAAGGCATGTTTGGGCAACAGGTAAAAAATAGTCTTTTATGCGAAGGCAGGAGAAGAGGTAAAGCGTTTGATTATTGGAAAGAGAATTAACTGCACAAGCTATTCATTGCCTGGACATTGGATTGACTCTAAGACTCAGAGTGATTGGAGATGTCTTAGCCACTCCACTTATACTACACTATTAAAACAGAAGTGAGCCATCATCCATCTTCTATGAATGCTGCTGCATCATGGGAACTGACCTTGTGACCGCAAATCTCCTGATTCCCTCAGATTCATTTGTGACCCTGTGGAGGAACGGACAGAGCGAGAGGTTACCCCCCACAGAACAATGAGCCCTCTGAGCCACAACTCTCAATGAGATGCCATTCACTAGTGGATATCAAACCGTTACAGCAAGCAAGCATCAACAACAACAACAACAACGAGCACCTGATGTCTCCTCACCTTACAGAAAATTACTTTCTCAACGTTTTTATAGCATGCACATATAAGTCCATTTACCTTGTTCTCCACACACTCCCATCCACTCTCAACATCACATGAAATGATGTTCAACCCATCAACCGATACAGACTGGTTTAATGTAATGACAAACGACAAACGAACCCTCCTTGAATGCAGCATGCTTGTAAGCGAGTGTGTGGGATCTTCACAGTATAACAAGTCATGCGGACGAGCAATCATTCCTAGATAGAGGTATGAGCACGCAGGCAGACAGATGGGGCGGCGCAGGCAGACAAGAGAGAAGCCAGACACATGGGAACTTACTAACTGTTTTTGATCCTTGTGGAAGAGTACAACCCGACACTGATTTGTTTGAGCCCTGGCGCTTGGACGGGTCAAGGTTGACCCTGATGGCACGACGGGGGAAAGCACAAGAAGATACAGATGGAGAAAAAGAGGGAATACGGGGTAAGAGAGAATATAATTGAATCACAGGGGAGCAAGTAGTGGAGAAGAGTGCAGCGCAGCAGCTGATTGGCCAGGACAAAGCTGGGGTTTGATAAGATTAGACATGTGTGTTTATGACGACAGGGGGGGGGGGGTAATCCAGGGCCACAGAAGGGCTTGCCGAAAGGCCAGGGTGATTCGAGTGTTCTGATAAGCATGCATCCATATCCAGGCTGCGCTGTCGCTGAAAGGAAGAACTGCACAACAACTCTACACAATTTCATATGATACATATTGGTTTAGTGTGACGCTATTCTTTTGATGACATATTTTAAGTTTGAGCAGCTGAATCAGCAGACAATGTGCATCATCTCCCCAACACAAGCAATGCACACATCAATGTACCACTTTCTCTGTGAACATACAAGAACATTTGGAAAGCTGGAATCAAATGAAAGCTATGCAGGGAGGAGAGGTGGGACGGATTGAAGCAACTGATCAGGACAACTGTAGACTACATGTCACAACACTCCCTTATAGACAGTTAGAAAGTGAAATAATAACTGTTTTATTTAAGCCGTAACATAATTTGTTATCTGAATAGTTTGACATTTTAAAAATGATAATTGTAGACTAGAGTTACATAAGAAGATTGATACCACTCTCATGACTGTATGGTAGATATGAAGCTAAAGCTAACAGACGGTTAGCTTAGCTTAGCACAAGAACTGAAGGCCAGCTAGCCTTGCTCTGTCCAGATACAAGATGAAGGATTCTAAAAGATGCATCTTTATGTATCTTTTCTTGTTGTTCTAAGTAGTGTTGTGAAAATAAAAAATGTTGATTGTTTAATATATGGATTCTGAATGTAATGCCTTTCATTCTAATGTTCAGAAACAGTACAGCGGTACCAGCCTCTACTCTCACAGCCACACACCACTGCATAGCCGACATAGCACTCGAGTACAGTTAGTACATACTTTTAGTTATTTCAAACTAATGTTGTTACTTACTAAATACATACGATTGCATGGTTTTGTTTGGTGATTTATTTGCACCCTATTGCCTTTGTGACGTTCTCAGAGGCTGGTGAACATGCACACTTCCTGTTTTGCCAAGGTGTGATATTCAATGATCGTTTTCCCCCGTGGCATTGGCATGTTTCGGTTAGAAATGACAGTTACATGACATCACTGCTTTAAAGAGAGCAAGGATTGCCTTTCCCCCATGATTCAAGACTTTATGCTATAATAATCTTCTAGCTCTACTTTCATATTCATTTAGCTAATTATATATATATATAGTAATATAAATAATAATAATAAATAAAAAACAACTAATCACAATTATTTTTGGCTGAAATTGCGATATTATCACAATAATAATAGGGAATAATCATTTTGAAATAAGTATTCTCATTATCAGAGGGAAATATATCTTAAGATGATCTTGGCATGATCTTTTAAGAGGATCTGTACCAAACAAAGATATTTAATTAAGTCCGTAGAATAGGATTTGTGGACTGGGACATTATTCAGCATCAATCTAATTCAGAATAACTTTTTCACATAGTTTGCTTGTAACCAATATTCGACCTACGATTTAAATATTGCACTAGATCACATCGTGATTGAGAGTCCGGTGCTCAGAGCTCTACTGTAATGCAGCCATGAGAGTGGCCTCGGTGCTGAGTGTGTTGGCCTGTACCTGCGGGTGAGTTTGGAGGTTATCTTGGTGAAGAGGTTGGAGGTGGCCCTGGTGCGGGCGTGTGGCAGGGGGCTGGCTTCATGGTGGGACAGGGTGGGTGAAGTAGGCGGGGCCGAGTAGACCGGGGTCCCGCGGTCCCTCAGCTGTCCCCCGTGAAAAGTGCTGCGGATGGTGGAGCCTCGGGTCAGACGGCACCGGTCCGTAGAGGAAGAGGAGGAGGCCGCTCCGGCGGCGGAGATGCTGAGTGTGGAGGGAGACGCTGCAGGCAGGCGGTGGCTCAGGGAGCTGAGAGCGGAGGAGGAATAACAACGTGTGTTAAAGGTCTCCTATCATGCTATTTGTAAGCATATATTATGGGTCTCAGATATATACAAATATATAAAAAACATGTCTATGATGTGTTTTGCTCAAAATACCAAACAGATCGTGCATTTTAAACATCCCTCATATGCCTCTGTTTCAGCCCTGTTAGAGATGTGCTGATTCTGGGTCTGTAGCTGATGGCCCCGCCCCCTTTTGAGCACGGCAAGGCAAGCAGTGAGGTCTCCTCTCTGCCTGCAGATAGTCAGCTACATGCTGCCGTGATTAAACGCCATCTCATGTTCCAAACCACTTGAAGGATTATTTCTGAAACAGTTTGGAGCTCAAATGCTTTTTCTCTAGCGGGTTTACCACAAGGTGAGTTCCTTTTTTTATTTCCTGCTTTTTTACACCTACTCTCTCCAGTACAGGTTAGCTCTGAGTGTTAGCGATGCTTGCTCATGTAAACAAAGACCATATTACGTCCAAAACACATCGCGCATTGTTTCTGATAGCGACGTTCCTGATTGGGCCGTGGGCGTAAAGCCAGCCCACATTTCAGATATTACGTCATATCGGCAGCAAATCTGAATCAGCTCCGTTGTAGCCCTATTTTTAAAGATGTGGGTGAGGAGGAAAAGAGAGAGGGTTTTATTTTCTGACACTTTGTGAGTTCCCTTACACACCAGGGACACATATTTATGATATGATATGATAGGACACCTTTAAGCTGTTGCAGGAATTGTTTTTTATCATTTGGTTTCAAATGAAATATGGAGTCAGTCAACTGGAGTTATAATGACACAGATACACCGGACATGCCTCACCCCCATACCACCAACTGAACACATTCCCTACATCTGGCGCTCTATCTTAGCAGCATGCTTTGCCATCCCTCCCTCTGCTTTGCCAATACTGCTGCCGCCCTGCTTCTGTATCACTGCTGCCTTTCTAAACTCCACTACCACCCCAGCATCCATCCCAGAATGCACCTGTGAGCTCCGGAAGAAGGTTATTCAATTATTACTCTTTAATATTTTGCATGCATTGATGAAGCTAGACCCTAGCCGTCAAACTCAAACTCGATGCTGCTGTGAATAAACGTGATTTGTCTGATGAAAATAGACACTTTGATTCCAGAAACTCCCTATTTCCATGTTTTTATGGTACAGTTAATAATTTCATCGTGTAAAAAACAGTAGTAAAAAAATAATCTGGTACATCTGTATATAACATTGTTTTTAAGTTATGTTAAAGGTGGGGTTGGTCATTTTGGAGAAACCAGCTCGAGTGCGCTAGAATTAGAAAATACACAACCGGAAGAAATCTGCCACTTCCTTACAGAGCCCCTCCTCCAACACACAGGAACGCGCACATGACCAATGAGGGCACGAGATAAATGTGTGCACAGATGGAAGGCTGACAGGCAGGTAGGCCATCCAGTTACTTTAGCCGGGCCGGCTCAGATGATTGGTCATGCTTTTTACAGCGCCACGGCTTCCACAGATGACTTTTTTTTATGGATTTTTTTGTCAAAGCACTTCAGATATTCATTGCTATCGGGATGTTAAGAGCATTCCATGGAATATAACAAAAAGTGTTTCTCCAGCTGGTTTCTCAAACTTACCTACCCCACCTTTAAGTATAAAAGTGATGTTACTTATTTAAATGATGTTAGCTTGTATTAAATTACACCTCTGTTAACTGTATGAAGGAAGAAATAAGTATATTTTAGAATGATTTTGAATATTTCGGCACAAGAAGTGCAGAAACTGAGCACGCACTGTAAGCTCCCAAGACAAAAAGCCTACCTGGAGGTTGTATTTCAGATTTTTTCACAAATCCTCCGAATGAAAGACCAATTTAGGACAATACTGCCTTTCCTTACTAAATATTACCGGCAAAATGAGTGGAGTACCCATCTTCCCTCCTTCTATCTACCATTGTAGCTTCTATGTCATTGCTTTACGGCAGATCCATAGGATGATGTGTTTGCCTGTTCATCTACCGATGTGACATGTACTGAGAAATGTTAACCCTCGAACACGAACGCTACCTGTTTTCTTTGCCGTTCTGCAGGAGAGATTGTCTGTCAGTGCCCGAGCGGTCGGTGCACACGTACGTGTTCCTGCGCGTCATGGCGCTTCCAGGGATGTTATTCTGCACAGAGGGGAGTAGAGCAGAAGACAAGGTCAGGGTTAAGAGTCACTTTGATAATCAGTGGAACCATAGAGAACCGCAGTGACGCGTCCTAAAACCCGGAAGTAAACTCCTTCCGGTTCCTTTCGTCAAAAACGCAATGCAATTTCTCCGTAGGGTTTTGGAAAATAGCTGGAAATAAGGTCTGTGGTTGAGACACATTTAAGAGACGGATCACGTTTTGTTCAGCCGGATAATCTCCACATGTCTATCCTACTTTTATATAATTTTCGAATCATAAATCTAGTCGCCAGAAGCAAAATGCTAACGTTATGCTATAAAGCAGGGGTGTCAAACTCAAGGCCCGGGGGCCAAATCCGGCCCGCGACTTAATTTAATGCGGCCCCACAAGAGCTCTTAAAGAATATTATACGTTTATTATACGGTTACATGCCGATTTACAGAAGCACGTTGCCCATAAACTACATATCCCACAATGCATCTCAAATATGAATTTAGTTCAGAATTTGACTTTGCTTCAAAATTTCATTTTTTTTTACATTTCCAGAATTAGATTTTTTTTTTAAAAAGACATTTTGTGACATCAGCACTGAAGAGACTTCCAATCATTTGCCCTAGACTTCTGCTTTCAGGTGTAGTTAATTATGAAGTTATTACCCTATCCCATAATAACTTCTGCAGAGGCAATAATGTAATATTATACATTATTTTATATATATTAAATATTTATATATGTATTTTTATATAGTCTTAAAGTTACAACCGGCCCTTTGAGTGCAACCATAATGCTGATGTGGCCCGCAATGAAATTGAGTTTGACATGGCTGCTATAAAGGAACTACAGCAGGGTCGCTGCTTCAACGTTACGCAAACTTAAGATCCATATTCAAAAATACAGATTCAAAATTGTTCAAGTTGAAGCGTTTGTTTGAACACTTTGCAGGAGGCAGGTACTTGCTTTCAAGCAGAACAGGGCAAACTAACTTAGCGGGAGTGTTTACGTGTTCGGTGTAATGACATAAAACGGCCTGGACAACTTCTGTAGTCCTTTTCAGCCACTCGGTAACAACCATCGTTTTTCAGACACGTGAACTCTTCAGAAATCACCAGTGGGGTCACTGCTGATGTATTTAATGTCGTAGAACAAAACGTGATCCGTCTCTTCAATTTGTGTCAATGGAGAAATCCCATTGCTTTTTGTCGAAGGAACCGGACGTGGTAAAAATGCTAACTTCCTTCCGGGTTTTAGGACGCGTCACTGCGGTTCTCCATTACACTTAAACTTTAGTATACACCAGGATCATGTTAAAAAGTTACACTAGCACCAAATTGTCTTTTCTCATATCTGATTTAAATGTTTTCCTATGAGGCCTTATAAATTCCTCATATATATATATATGTGCATACATAATGATATACAGTATGTGCATTTTAAGTAGATAGCTGTGCCGATTTTTAAAAGAGGTAGCATTGAACAGAATTGTGCAAACTAACTATAGTCAATATCTTTTTTGCTTTGCCTAAAATGTAGTTATGACTTGGAATGACGTTGGCTTAAAAGGTGTAACCCAGATGTTGGTAATCATTTATACTATATATGGTTTATAAACAGTCAAACCAGGACAAAAGTTGCGCAGTTGACCGGAAGACAACAAAGTGTAGTTATATGTACTGAAGATGTCTAAATGTGATGATTATGAACCAAACTCTGCCTTTTCCAAAGATTTCTAAATGGAGTTTTCTGGACTTCCGTCACGTACCGTGGTGGCAGTCATGTCTTTGCGGCGGTCAGGGATCTCAGACTTGTTGGGGTTGTTGGCACTGCTGACCATGGGGCTGGAGGGGGGGAGGCTGTGGCTCCCCATCACGCTGCAGCTGGCCTTACGTGAAGGCATCCGGCCCTCCCGCAGCTCGCGGTCCCCCGTGCTGGTGGGGCTCCTCTTGGGGTGCATGACGGGCATGGACGGCCCGCCTTTGTTGTGGAGGACAGCAGAGCACAGACACATAGAGACTCGTATAAGGAATATTCTGCATCAACAGTGGAATACGCCCTCCATACGATGCTAGGCCCAGCATTCCAAGTGAGGATATATGTTTGTATGAAAAAGACATGATAATATTACAATCACAAGGAGAAGACCGTTCCAGGCTCCGGGTCTCCTGAATGTAGGGCCCAGAAAGAGGGAATAAAGACGTTAGAAAAGAGACTCACAGAAGTCGCTGTGTCGCCGCTGCCTGTGATAGGTGGAGGCACTGCGCTGAGTCTTGCTATGTGAAGAGGAGGAGGTGGAGGAGGAGGAGGACGTGCCGGTGGCTGAAGAGTGCTTGTTGGTCCCGTTGGTGATGGGGCTGGGTCGTACTCTGGCCAGGGACAGGCTGCTGGCTGTGCGGGCCTCACTGGCCTCCTGTGATGTCACGACGGAGAGAGAGGAGTCAGGAAGGGAGAAGATGGGTCTCACAGCGAGAAGGATACATAGGTAATCGAGTACACCAGGGGTTTTGGTGTACCACACAACAACGTTTTGAATTGCAGTTCTGATAAGCGAGGTAGGGTTTCAAACAGTCTAAATTATTTCAGCTTTGCCCTTGTATATCTCTGACCATCTCTGTATGTAGCAAGTTAGCAAGGACATACTTTCTCATGGCCTCTCTTCCTAAATCAGCCCACTGATACAAACCATACCTATCTATGAACTGGAACATTTTAATAGGGGGGCAGGGGTTTGGAAGGTTGAAGGAGAGAGCAGAGGTGTAAGAAATTCTAGGAACTTTAATTTAAGTACAACTACAGTAAGAGAAGTATCATCAGCTAAATGTACTTAAGGTATCAAAAGTTTGCAGAATTGATCTTTCAAAGTATTATAGAATATTATAATTCTGTTTCTATCACTACCAAACACATTTCAGAGCCTTTTCTATCTTGACCTTCTTCAGTGTCGAGACAAGTGACTTTTAAAATACTGGGTTGATAGTAGTACTACAGCACTGCATCTTATCATATCAGCATATCATTGTGTAAGATAACATTTGGTAGATATATGTGACTCACATCGCCTTTGCGGCCCAGTAGGAGGTAGGTGGCAGTGACTTCATTGTATTTCTGATTAAGCAGAGCGTCCTTGATCTCCTCTGGAGTGAAGCCCATCCCCACCATCACCTCTGAGGAAAGGTTAGAGCCATTCATACACACATCTGTTAATGCCTACTTGGACCAGCAGGGTTGGGAGGTTTACTTTAAACCTTAAACATGCTGATGTCAAGGTTCATATTTGTACTTTGTGCTGCTACTGTGACATGTCTCCATGCTTTAATGTGCTACAGGACATCACAGCGTACAAAGAACATCTCAAAGCTGCTCCTTCTCCAAGAGACAGAATACGGTCTTACTAAACTATATGGAATAACAAATGAGGTCTCCGCCTACTGAACTACTAAAACAAGATAAAACCAGCCGTGACAGGAGTTATACAGGCCTCGCGCGGTACGTCCACACGGCAGCGTCGCGTTGAAGCTTGCCGGTGGGCGTGTCTGGCGTGCGACCAACAACCAATCACATTAATCTCCCGCCCCGGACACACACACACACACACACACACACACACACACACACACACACACACACACACACACACACACACACACACACACACACACACACACACACACACACACACACACACACACACACACACACACACACACACACACACACACACACACACACACACACACACACACACACACACACACACACACACACACACACACACACACACACACACACACACACACACACACACACACACTTTGATTGGCTAGAGCTTGTACTGGCATATGATTTGATTGGCTGACGCTTCCGTCCACGCTTGAAAAGTTGAACTTTTCTCAACGTTCGAAGCGAGCAACGGAGGCAAAGCGACGCGACGGAACCACAATGCAGTTGGGCAAAGCGTCTCCTTTGAAGCACGCAGCGCTGCCGTGTGGACGTGCCGTCAGGATTCCAGGCTGTAGTTTCTTTATGCTGTTATGTACTAGTTTAGTACTTGGAAAAACAACAGTATATGCTTTAACAAATATGGTCTTTACCTACTAGATTTAAAAAAAGACGTAATTTAAAATAAAAGAAAGAAAGAACCCCATAAGACTTGTTTCACTTAGTATTGTGAGACTCATTAAGCTGTAGTGTGTGTGCATGTGCTTTGTAATATAATGTTCCTTATATAACGATGTATTGTAACTCTGTAAACCTGCTAGTTAACCCCATTTTGAAAAACAATGACTTTTGATTAATTATTCAAAGTTATCCGTACAGGTTACGAGTTACTTTTGTTTCGTTGTATAACTACGTTACATGTGCTCCATTGCCCCCCCTGAATCAGCTGGGTGGTGGAGAAGCTTTCCGGGTGGAGCAGCGGACTCACCTATGCGAGCTGCGTCACTGAAATCTTCCACAGGTTCTATGTGGGGCTTCAGGTCTTCCCCCTCATACCCGGCGTTAATCCACTTGTCCTTCATGACTTGCTGTTCAACAGAAACACAGAGAACGTTCAGGTGTGTCTCGACTGAGCTGCAGCTTCTGTGCAGAGTGTACTCACGTCCAGGGTGCAGCGCTTGGAGGGGTTGAGCACCAGGAACCGGCGGAGGATCCCCTCGCAGTCTGTGGACATGTAGAAGGGAACGCGGTACTTCCCCCTCAGAACACGCTCCCTCAGCTCCTGTGGAACACATATCACATGATACCAATGTTACCACAGCAACCATATGCGTCACACCAGGGGTTACACTGGGATTTGTCACGTGTCGACTCGGGGCAAGGGGCCTCAACGGTAGACAGGAATGCCTTTACATCGTAGACGTATACAATACACACACACTTAAAGAGCACCTACATGTGAACTCAGTGCACACACATGAAGGTAAGAGCCAAAATAAGGATCATTATTGAGATCATGATTTGATCACAATTATTTATTGTGTAAGAGCCAGATATTTATTTTATTGCTAAATCACAATGAACTAAACGGAGCATTGCTTTCACTGCCATGTTGTTCTACAATCCTGCTGAAGAAAAAAAAATGGACATGGCAATTTTCATTTTGCTGCAATGTGTTTCGCAACATGACAAATCACAGGAATAATTCAACTTTCAATGTTACAATTGAAATGGAAATGCTCTAATCTGGTGAGACACTTTGAGAACAACATTAAGAGGCTACGTTATGAGGACAGACAAAGTGGAGCTCTTGAAAACATAAAAGTATCATCAATTGTCTGGTGGATATAAAGGATCATAACCCAGCAGAAAGCACACACCCTGAAAGCATGGTTAACGAGACGGGCTGCATGTTCAAATAAGGCTCAGGTGGTTTAGAGACATCGCCCCACAGGCCCCTCGCCCCGAGGGGAGCCGCTCGGTGAAGCACTGAGGCTGTGAGCGCACACACTCTTCTTGTAAACAAACACAAAAAGACGTTATGTATAAAGCAGAGACATTATTGAAGATGTGCGAGGTCATTGAAGTGAGAGCATGGGTCTTTGTGCCAGCCCGGCCCGTTTGAACCCTGCCTTTAATGCTACTCTAACATTGGGAGGCATGCCCGGCCGCCATAGCATGAGGCATCACGACACTGTCTGCACACGGGTAGACTAAGAAGAGGACATTCTGGCTCTCTCACTCTTTATCACCACTTTCTTTTGAACTCTAAATTACAACACATCCAACACTCCGATGAGACCAGTGTAATGTAATGGTGTCGCTTGCAAATAAGTATCCGGGTCCCTCCCTGCAGGCAGCATGCTGGGGGCGTCACATGAGTGGGGTTAAATACACATTTGTCTGCATCCTCTGGGAGAGCTCCAGGGGCCAGTCATTGCCATCTGCCTGGTTTAGGATACAAATACTATTTAAGCTTTCTTAGGAGCAGGTTCTTCTACAGGGTGAAATAACAATACGGCAGAGAAGACAGTAGGGTGACTCAGGAATATAAATTAAATAGTTATTTTGTACACATAAACTATTACTGTATAAAGGTCCTTTCTTTCCTATTTATTAAAATAAACAAAATGACAAGTGGCTGATTTTGAGCACATCAAGCAAGGAACCCCAGACATGTAAGCAGATGTTAATTAGCAATTAAAATACACCTTTTTAACCACTATATCCCCACAAAGATGACATCCTTACATCATTTGGGTATACAAGAACATATCAGACCAACAGTCATGGTTTTAAAGAGTAAAGGCTAGGAACACATAACCTCACAGTTTGTCTGTAAACTAGAAATGTAAAATGAAACATTAGATTGAATGTCATACACACTAAAATGCTTCAGATATTCTGCATATATTATCTGGTGACCAGCATTGCAATCGCTCATTTACATGGAGGTTTCATTCCAGCACTACAATAAAGGTATGGCCTTTCTCTTAGAGATACTTTGACAGTAACTCATTCTTTTGGTTTACTGTTTCACATTCACGCTTTCATCGATAGCTAGTTTCAGCCACAGCAGGCAGCAGCTTTCAGTGAAAAGGCTCTGACAACCCAGTGCACACTACCTAGCCACAGCAGACAGCACAAAGAGACTAGCTGGGGAACACGTGGAAGCCTCTAGCAGCTCAGAGACAGATGTTGTTAGCACAGATTTAAAAAAGAGCTGAAGGAGAGTAAACACTGGGCTTAAGTTCGCCAGGTGTCCAGCAACACAATTCCAGATGCTAATGCTGCTGTCGGTGGACTCGTGCGCACACGGGCCACTGGTTGCTAACACCTGCATATAGCTTTGAAGTGGTTCCATCACATCCTATCAGGAATGAGTCAGCATTCAACCACCTCATCTCAATGAGAGACCTAAACTAAGGGCTGTGGTTCACACGAGCCAAAGCTTCAACATGACACACGTCAGTAAACACCCAATGGTCATGTCTCAAGCTTCTATGTGTAATTAATACAGCATTTTTCAAAATGACACATCATGATTTTGAACGTTAGCCGTCTTTAGCTTAGCGTGTTGATGCCCAGCAATGTAACCCTGTTTAGTGTTTTTAGCCTAATGTTAAGTTTTACTTCTAAAAATGGATGATCCTGCTGAACATTGATGTATGTATCATAAATGTGAATTTGGCAAAGATCCTAATTTAAATTAAATGTGCAGCCCCTGCAAATAAAACCCCATACACGGTGTATCTGTGGATAGATTTTACAGAGACAGAGAGACAGACAGATAGACAGACAGACAGACAGACGGACAGAGAGACATACAGACGGACAGAGAGACGGACAGACAGACGGACGGACAGACAGACAGACAGACAGAGAGACAGACAGACATACAGAGAGACATACAGACAGACAGACATACAGAGAGACATACAGACGGACAGAGAGACGGACAGACAGACGGACAGACAGAGACACAGACAGACAGACAGACAGACATACGGACAGACAGACGGACAGAGAGACATACAGACGGACAGAGAGACGGACAGACAGACGGACGGACAGACAGACAGACAGACAGACAGAGAGACAGACAGACATACAGAGAGACATACAGACAGACAGACATACAGAGAGACATACAGACGGACAGAGAGACGGACAGACAGACGGACACACAGACAGACAGACAGACAGACAGACATACGGACAGACAGACGGACAGAGAGACATACAGACAGACAGACAGACAGACGGACAGAGAGACATACAGACGGACAGAGAGACGGACAGACAGACGGACGGACAGACAGACGGACGGACAGACAGACACACAGACATACAGACAGACAGACATACGGACAGACGGACAGAGAGACGGACAGACAGACACACAGACATACAGACAGACAGACATACGGACAGACGGACAGAGAGACATACAGACGGACAGAGAGACGGACAGACAGACAGACAGACGGACGGACAGACGGACAGAGAGACATACAGACGGACAGAGAGACAGACAGACGGACAGACAGACAGACAGACGGACGGACAGACGGACAGAGAGACATACAGACGGACAGAGAGACGGACAGACAGACGGACAGACAGACAGACAGACAGACAGACAGACAGACAGACAGACAGACAGACAGACAGACAGACAGACAGACGGACAGCTCCTCCACACATCACTTGCCTTCAGGTTCTGCCCATCAAAAGGCAGCGAGCCGCTGACCAGCGTGTAGAGGATGACCCCCAGACTCCAGACATCCACCTCGGGCCCGTCGTACTTCTTCCCCTGGAAGAGCTCCGGGGCGGCGTAGGGTGGCGAGCCACAGAACGTGTCCAGCTTGTTGCCCAGCGTGAACTCGTTGCTGAAGCCAAAGTCGGCAATCTTGATGTTGGCGTCGGCATCCAGCAGAAGGTTCTCCGCCTGAGTCATACATGTATGGATGCAGAGGAGGGGGGGGGGGGCAAGTATGAACAGCAGGAGGCCGAGAGGACAGGAACAACACATCCAAGGAGGGAAGGGGGGAGCAGGGGAGGAAATAATGGGATGGGGGAGGAGAAGAGGAATGAGAAAGTAGGATGGACACAAGAATAGGAGTTGTGAGGAAGAAAAGAGAGCGTGAATGAGAGACAGATGGGGGGTTGTCCAGCATAGCTACTGTACATGAGTCATAGTGTATATATGTATGCAGGGTTGGGTTGTAACGGAATACATGTAACGGCGTTACGTAATCAGAATACAAAAATCAAGTAACTGTATTCAGCTCGCGTTACATTTGAAAAACGAGTAATCTGATTACAGTTACTTTCGTAAACCTGAAGTGAATACATTTTGGATTACTTATTGGAATTATTGGTGGAAAGATTTCCTCTCAACATTTAATATTCAAGTAGTAACAGCCGAATCATCACAGCCCACAAAACCTATCACCGCCGCAGATGGATCAAAATAGCGTTTGAAAAAAAATCGCGGGTCCGCTCGCTCAGTGAAACAATAACAACGAAACATGGAGGAACAAAAGTCTGCGTTTAAATCGCGTGTGTATATATATATATATATAGGTGTGTGTGGTTAAAACACATCAGCCTGCGGTCGCTCTTTAGTCTTTAGCCTTACTAATGATTATTTCTGAAGGTACACGCAGTGAAGGCGGTGCGCGAAAGGCACTGCGCGGCTCAGAGGCGGAGTTAACCCTCCCGCTGCCTCCTGGCGCTGCAGAGAGGTCATGAAGTGAAGGAGGTTTTCCTTCTATAAAACAGCTGTGGGCAGCAGATACTGTGAGAGTCACGGACATGAATTCATAGACCAAGGCAGACTGGTGCACACACTCTCCTGTTTTGCCAATCCGGTGTTTAAACTATAGCTCTACACCCCTGGCCGAAATGTCCTTAAAATGAAGTCCGAGTTCGACATTTTAATTCATGTCCTGCCAACACTGGGCTGGCAGGACAGAAGGCGACACGCCCGTTCTAAGCCGTGTCCCTCACTCTCCTCACATCCCAAGCTGCATCCCCAAAACGTGTATTATGTTGTTACATCGTTTCAGATGTGATGTTTCAGTTGTGCTCTTGATAAGCCATTAAAACATTCCTTTTGCTTTTTTGTGTCTCCTGTTCACCAAAACACCCATCTGTGATGGAAAAAGAAAGTAATCCAAAAGTAATCTAAAAGTAATCTGACACGTAACTGTAACTGTATTCGGATTACTGTCAGAGCCATGTAATCAGTAATCAGTAACTGATTACATTTACAAAGTAACCCTCCCAACCCACACAGCATGTCCCCGTGTGTTTAGGACTAATAATATATGAGAAAAGGAGCAGAATCTGACTGCCTCGTACCCTTTTCAGCTTCTGCACTCATCAGGGCTTTACTGGGCCCTTTTCATAGACACAGATTAAGACTAGTCCCAGATTATAAATGTGAGTTGAGTGTAATCTGTCAGTGGAAGAAATGTCCTAGTCTTAACCTAGCCTTAATCCAGCATCTCTGAAAGCAGCCCAAAACATCTTCAGAGCTTCTCACCTTCAAATCTCTGTGGACAATGTTCTTCGTGTGGCAGTAGTTGACAGCAGAAACAATCTGTGAACACAAAGGAACAGACGGAGTTATGGTACGGACAATCAAAAGTGAGGATTGGAACAATGCGGGCATCCATAGGCGATGAATTTGTACCTGTCGAAATTTGGCTCTGGCTTCAACCTCCTTCATTCTCCCATGAGACACGAGGTAGTCAAACACTTCACCTGAGAGCAGCAGAAACAGATCAGGCCAGTCGTAAGGACAGAAGCGTAATAGCCATGCCATTATTTGAATTATTACAAGGTACATGTGCTCTCATGGTGTCAACTTCCACTTCAATGTTCTCAATTTTGGAAATACGCTTATTTTCTCCTTAGATTTATATTACTATCATAAGTTATCATTTAATGTGAAGCTGCACCAGATAGCTTAGTTTAGCATAAGGACAGTAACAATGGGGAAATAGCTAATGTTGCTAAATCCAAAGGCTAACAGTGGTGGAACGTAATGAAGTATTTTACTGAAGTTGTGTTTCTTGTACTTTACTTTAATTTTATGCTGGTTCAAAATGACTTTTGCTTTTTGCAATGGTTCCAAATAAATAAACTAAACTGTAAAATGATCGAAATGCACTTAAGATTCCCTGGTTGGAGCTGCACTTGTTAAATGGATGGATATAATGTACTGATAGTATTTCTGATGGTGAAGGCAGTTGAACCCACCTCCACTGGCGTACTCCATGATAAGGTAAAGGGTCTTATCCGTCTCAATCACCTCGAACAGCTGCACTGTAGCACAAAACAGATTCAGATCAAAATCACATACATCTCAACAAATCCTGCTCAAATAAAAAACAATAGCACAGCAGTCTGTTTTTCATAATACCAAGAAACCCGCTGCTTATGCTGTTGGTGTTATATTATCCATATGGCATTTCAGCTCTTCAATTACCACCCTCATGACCTACGATGTCACTCACAGCTGGGTCAATGCATGCTCTGAAGCTCATTCAAAGCATTACATTTCGGTCTGACCACACACATGGAAGCATCGCCAACAAGCTTGGACACACACACACACACACACACACACACACACACACACACACACACACACACACACACACACACACACACACACACACACACACACACACACACACACACACACACACACACACACACACACACACACACACACACACACACACACACACACACACACACACACACACACACACACACACACACACACACACACACACACACACACACACACACACACACACACATATATATGTACAGTACCTATATATATATATATATAGTGCCTTACCTATGTTAGGGTGATTTAAGCCTTTCATTATTCGTACCTCCCGAAAGAGCTGGGGAGAAGAAACAACATATTAATAACATCTTAATAATGTCAGGTTCATATCAGTATGTAGTGTCTCTACCGTGACGTGTCTCCATGCTTTAATGTTCAAAAAGCTCTTGATTTTTCTCACACTGCCTGTTCTGCAGCACCTCTTTTCACCCTCTGTCTGAAACCAGAGCCCAGTCTGCTCTGATTTTTTTTGTTTAGCCTTTGCAGACCATTTACATGCACACAACCCTTTAAAGCGCACTACAGGGAAGAGAAAACCCCAAAGGCACACTAGAGCCTCTTCCTTTGCCTTAAAAATCACACTTGGACTTTCTGGCTCATCAAGAGGACAACTTGCAGAGGGGACGAAAACCAACAAGAAATATACCCCACACAAATGTGATGAACCTCAATCAGGGCATCGATTTGTACAGATGAATCTGTCTTCATCTTAACTTCATTACTCAGAGTTTGTCGGAGCAGAGCAGAGGAGTGTGTCCTCATGCTCCCCTTGGTTCTCGTGTAACCCCTCCTTCAACAAAAGGCCATGGCTGAATCCCAGTGACTCCCCTCCACACGGTCAACTGGAGGAAGGATGTGCAACACGCCTCCATGTCCCCTTCTCTCAATCCTCTCCTGTCTCCAATGCGCCTCCTTCCTCCTTCATTCCATCCCTCCATCGCAGTCTTCTCCTCTCGCAGTGCCCCAACGTCACTGTTGCCGTGGCGACCCAGGTATTAAGACCGGGCTCTTTCCCAGCTTCTCCAGCTGTGCCAGAGGGGAATCTTGGGATATGCTCATCATCCGAGCGTCTATTTAATCCGCTGCGCGTCACGGCAGGGCTGAGCGGTCAGATCCGTCAAAACAATAAACAATCCCCCCGGCAACGAGTCCGACCCGGTCACCCTTAATAACCGCCAATAAATAGCAAGCCTAGAATAAAGCTGACAAGGATGGACACGTGCTCGGTGGCAATAAGGCTGGCTTTAATGTATCCCCACAGCATAAAACTAATCGTGTTAAAATGTCAGTTTTATGTATTAATTAATATGATATTCAAAAGTAACTAAATTACACATATTTGATTTTGTTCAGACATCAGATAGACCAGTATGAACATCTCCTGTTTCCTGCTATTTCTTCTAAACGGATGTTGGATTTATATTTCACATCTGTGATTTTACCTCCCTTATTCCTCCCCCTCTCTATACAATGCATCTCCCTCTTTCCTTCTCCCCTCTACATATATGACAGATTATGCTAATATGGGCTCTTTCATGTCTTCGGTGCTAAGGATTTGCTCTAGCCCACGGGGACGTAAAGAAGCCCGCTATCATGAGCGGCCAATTGTAGAGTGTTCCCTCCAATCAGGGGCCAATCCCAGCCTCTCTCCTCCATCCTGGCCTGAATGTTGCACCATTGTCTTTCACAGCAGCAACCGAAGCAAGAAAAGCACCGAGCAAGATATCCATATATTTGAACAATATCCTAAAATGAGACTAGATACCATGTTATATTTTGGATATCATGATATTGAAAAATGTTTGTCTTTTCTTGGTTTTTAAGGCTGTTTTACGGAAAAGGGATTTCTGTGTTGTATTATTTTTTTGGGGGGTAATGAATTGCATGTAACTGGATTATTTAATCAGGTGAAATAAATAGGTTACTGTACTCCCTTATACATAAACAAATATGTCTTCAAATGACTGTTACATTTCAAAATATTGGGATTACTAGCAGGACAACAATGTTGTATTTTGACACTTAGATTAGGTTACTGAATACTCCAGGTAACTAGTGCTAATACATATTTCACGTAATCTTCCCAACGCTGTTTGTCTTTACCACCGTAGTCATTATACTCACATGACTGATGAAACATCTTTCCGTGTAAATAATGTAGGAAATCGATATGCTCCATATGGCAGAGCCCTAGATAACATATTCATTGGGATTATAGTTTTCCTACAACGCATCTAATATTCCAGCAGGTAGGGCACAGACATGTATTTTCTTTCCTGCTATAACCAAAAGAAACACGATGAGTCAAAGTCTCAGAGGGGCAACGGAGGCTTCGGGGAAACAATGAGAAGTTGTAGTAAAGCCTTGAGAATTCTGTGACAACCCAAGGTCATCGCTATCACTGCATGCAGAAATGATGAAAAGACCATTTGTAAAAAGTCAAAAAGGTACAAATAAAATAAATAGGATCAAAAGGATCGTCCTCTGTAATCTCTATTTTCTCTGGGCAAAGCTTTTGGGCCACAGTAAAGTCAATAATAGTAACCATGGGGACTACACTATTTTCATAATATGTATGACATAACTAAAGGGCTAAAGGCTATTTCCCTTAGGGGGGGCAGAAGTTCAGATATGCCCCTTCTATTTTAAATATACATCTTTTTAACAAAACATACAGACATCTTCAAAACTAAATCACAAATATAGACACATCAAATATGTGTTCAGCCCTGATGTGATCCTTCTGGTCTGTTCCCTTATTGCCCAGAGGCAGAGGAGCTCATGATGCTGAGGGAGGAAAGGAGATTAGAGAGAAAGGGAAGGAAGACACTTTCGCCCAGATGTGCATTTAAGCAGCATTACGGGCAAAGACGGGTTGGTTACATGTCTCTGCATCCTTTGTCTCCCTATGTCTTTATACACATTCCCTAACCACAAGACACTTCTTAACCTGCATGCGTGTCATCAAGACGGTTGTGCTCGGGATATAAAGTGGCGATATCTACGCATGTGATCAACCTGTGATTTACGATGTCGATGATTTGGGTCTGCAAGTCTACCAAACAAGATCTACTGATGTTTGCCATTCCAGATCCTGGAGTGAAACGTGCCTGAGGAGGTTGCCCTTGATATGTAGAGAAGCCAAAGTGTGCACTGCTGTGCCGCCGACCTTCATGCACAACAAACTTGAAGCGTCCACCACTCGAAACACACAACTTGCTGACCAGCAGGAAATACAAATCCAGTCAACAAAAGCCCTTCTTAGCGTCACAGCATGCATGGCTTTCCCCAATGTGTTGGAAAGAACATTAATAACCCCAAACACAGAAAAGGGTTAGCTGGGTGATCATGTTTCCGACTTGAGTCACCCCGCCCTCAGGGCAGAGATTATTCCGGAGGAAGACGTGAGAGGATCTCTGGAGCGGGGGTCTCCTCCCAGTCCCTAGCACCTGCCGAACGGCATCACCCCCTCTCCATCAGCTGCTCTCTCATGCCTGCCCTCTCCCAGCAGGAAGCAGCTGAGGATCAACCTGAACCTCTCAGAGCAGGAAGCAGCTGAGGATCAACCTGAACCTCTCAGAGCAGGAAGCAGCTGAGGATCAACCTGAACCTCTCAGAGGAGGAAGCAGCTGAGGATGAACCTGAACCTCTCCGAGCAGGAAGCAGCTGAGGATGAACCTGAACCTCTCAGAGCAGGAAGCAGCTGAGGATGAACCTGAACCTCTCCCAGCAGGAAGCAGCTGAGGATGAACCTGAACCTCTCCGAGTCCCCACTGGCCCCAGTTCTGAAGCCCAGCTTCTGCAGGCAGCGTCAGACAGTGGAGCATGACCTTCATATCAGTATCACAAGAGGAGAACTCACCTTTTGAAGGCTGGTTGGGTTCAACTGAGTTTTGTCAATGATTTTTATTGCAACCTGGAAGAGATGTCAAAGCAGGTTTTTGATGAGGAAAAGGAAACACATCAGCTTTGTTTAAACATTCATGATCCAATGAACACCTCTACGTACCCGACCCTATCTGTGCCATCTTTTATGAACAGCTTTACAAATGAATCATTTACTCAAGCTTTAGCTATAAGCCATTTATCAAACCACATTTACATATACAAAATTATGTAATTGTACAGTTATGCTATTATTGTTCATAACTGATCTATAAAGTTGTATTTAATGGCGTATTTAACAATAAAAAGCAATTAGCCATAAGGTATACAAATGTGCTACCCATTTATGCATTTTTATATCATTTCAGTGAATTTAAATAATTTCTCTTATTATAATTCGTTTGGTTGCTTCTGCTGTCAGGATATCTCCAGAGAATTTAAAAGTATGCTGACTTCCCCCAAAAATATTTTGCGTAGGAAAATGTGTAATTAAGGAGAATCAAAAATATGAAAGACTTCTACTTGTTTTGAATATGTTGAAAAGTAAAATGTAGCAGATGTATTGCTGGACCAAATCCCATCTGTATGACACCGTCACCTTTCCTCCCCCTGCCAGCATCATCCATCCTCCACCCATCCATCTCCTCCTCCCACCATGCACCTCTGCTGCCCCATGTCTCACCTCCTTGCCTGTCAGGATGTGGCGGGCCAGCTTGACCTTGGCAAAGTTTCCCTTGCCGATGGTCTTGAGCAGGCGGTAGTTGCCGACGTGCGGCTGCTCGTCGGAGCAGGAGGCGATGGAGATCCTGCTCCGGGCCCCCAGCGAGCGGCTGGACTGGCTGGTGGCCTTGTCTGAGCGACTGGCCCCCAGCGACACATGCTGGAAGAAAAGAAAATGAGAAGGGAGAGGAGGTGTTAAAGAGAGGAGAGGAAAGTGGTGAAGATGGTCACTCACTGTGCCAACTAAGGATGTATAAGGAGAACTGGATACAGCGCTGGAGGTGGGGCCCCATTCATTCCTAGAAATGTTGCCCAGTGGCGCATAAAGCCTAATTGGACTGGCACCCACTGAGGACTCATATAGCATGCACACTTGCGTTTTCCTCTAGCCCCGCCTCCAATCCAATGGAACATGTCAAGTCTGAATTTAGCGCATTTTACAGCTTTTAGGCCCGAATGATTTAAATCACTATTCAAGTGTCAGTTGACGTTTGGCCACTACAAGAACGAGCCTTTACGCCTGGCTCACTTCCTGTGTGCCAACACCAATATAACATGGAGAAAGGCTTCAGGCCTCCAAAGCAGATCCAGGACTGCCTGTTCCCACCATGGAGCCCTCGTGGTCTTCAGAAGCTAAATGACCTGTGTTAGCTCCTCCTGTCTCTGGGTTTTGTTTTACCCTTATCTTCCTTTTTCTTCAACAACAAAGCAACTTTGAAATACATTTAAAAACATGCCCTTCATTTGGGATTTAGCAGCTGCTGTTCAGAACAGGAACATGTTGTTTCCATCATGATCATGTTTTCTGGAGGTCTACTTTCTGCTGGAAGATGTCCTCGTTTAATATGACAGCTCTGTAAAACAGTGTCCTGCTACAATTACTGCTACTACAGAGGTGGGAGGAGTACACCGATCTTGTTCTTAAGTAAAAGTAAAATTCCAGAGTGTAAGAAGAAGAAGATACACTTTATGAATCCTTTACTATGTTGTGTTTACACACATTACACACACAAGGGAGGATATACATGCACACACACAACCACATGCAGATAGGAGAGGTGGCAGAGCAGAGAGGCTGCCAGGTACCGGCACCAAGGGAGCAGTTTCGAGGTTAGGTGCCTTGCTCAAGTGGCCTTGGAGGTGAACTGGCACCTCTCCAGCTATCACTCCATATTTTTATTTGTTGGTCCGAACGGGACGTGAACCTGCGACCCTTCGGTTCCAAGACTAAGTCCCTACAGACTGAGCCACTGCTGCCTCTAAAATACTCTGTTACAAGTAAAGGTCCTGCAATCAAAATGTTTCTCAAGTAAAAGTACAAAAGTATTAGCATCAAAATATCCCAAAGTAAAAGTAGTCACTGTGAAGATTGGTCCATTTCAGAATAATATATATGATGTGTTTTATAATGATTGATCATGAAAGTGTTCTCAAAGCTGGTGAAGGTGCAGCTAGTTTGAATGACTTTGTAGACTGCAGGGTAGCTGGTGGATTTACTCCAGGTGGAACTAAAGTCTGATTCAACACTTGGTTATATTTCACATCCTTCATCCAGATCTGTGAAGTAACTTAAGGTATACATGTAGTGGAGTAGAAGTACACCATGTAGTGGGGTATAACTGTAGTGGGGTATAAGAACGAAGTAGCACAACATTGTAAGTCAAGTAAACAAGTCCCTCAAAATTAACTAACTAACTACAGTACTTGAGTAAATCTACTTAGTTACATTACACAACTGTACTACTGCAACTGCTACTGCTGCTACTACTACTGCTGCTGCTACTGCTACTGCTGCTGCTACTGCTGCTACTGCTATGCTGCTGCTGCTACTGCTACTGCTGCTACTACTACTGCTACTGCTGCTGCTGCTGCTGCTACTGCTGCTGCTGCTACTACTACTGCTACTGCTGCTGCTGCTGCTGCTACTGCTACTGCTGCTGCTGCTGCTGCTACTGCTACTGCTACCGCTACTGCTGCTGCTGCTGCTACTGCTGCTGCCGCTACTGCTGCTGCTGCTGCTGCTACTGCTGCTGCTGCTACTGCTACTGCTGCTGCTACTGCTGCTACTGCTGCTGCTACTGCTATGCTGCTACTGCTACTGCTGCTGCTGCTGCTACTGCTGCTGCATCGCATCAGAACATTGGAGTCACAGATCACTTTCTTCCAGGAAACCAGGAGCAGAAGACAAATGGAGGACAACAGTGTGCAATCCCACACACAAAGCTGGATGTGTTACAGTATGAACCAGCTTCTTGTCATGTGACAAACCAGGGAACGATGCAGGGGAGGAAAGACAGCGAATACATGGTGGGGGTAATAAATAAATACAAATAAATACCAGGAGAGCGAGAAACCAGGATATCAGAAAGAAAATGGGAATAAGAGAAGAGAGAGGAATATAGGAGTAAAAAAAGGAGCAGATGCCGGCACAGTGGTCCCTGGCCCTAAGGCATCACACCTCCATCCCCCCAGCATGCCATCTTGCTCCCAGCAACACACACACACACACACACACACACACACACACACACACACACACACACACACACACACACACACACACACACACACACACACACACACACACACACACACACACACACACACACACACACACACACACACACACACACACACACACACACACACACACACACACACACACACACACACACACACACACACACACACACACACACTCTTAAGCCCCACCATCACCCTCCTTCCCATGCTTCCATTCCTGTTCCTCATGCCCCACCTAGGGCCAATGTGGCCCCTCTCTCTCCCAGCCACCAGCTCTGATGGGTGGCAGCAGCAGCTCATTCATTCACCAAGTGTCCGCCTCACCTGTGCCAACATGGCAGCACAACATTTCATCTGTCATCATCGCTTAATTGTGGAGTGATGACAGCAGATCGAGATCCATCTTAATGGAAGGAACGGCTCTGCATTCATAATCAATCATGCACAGCGTAAGCTCACACACTTATGCACACCCAGTTACAGTTACACACACACACACACACACACACACACACACACACACACACACACACACACACACACACACACACACACACACACACACACACACACACACACACACACACACACACACCCAGTTACAGTCACATACACCCAGTTACAGTCTCACTCTCTCACTCACACACACACACACACACACACACACACACACACACACACACACACACACACACACACACACACACACACACACACACACACACACACACACACACACACACACACACACACACACACACACACACACACACACACACACACACACACACACACACACACACACACACACACACACACACACACACACACACACACCAACTGGCTTAACCATCCCTCTGTGCTGCTAACAGACAGATGGGGAGCCTTGCCAGAAGTGTTTAAGGGAGAGAAATGCCATCATGCCAAGCCTTCATGTCACCATTTTGAGATAATTAGATAGATGGATAGATGGATCATGGTGCAAATGATAGATAGAGAGAGATATAGATCATGGTGCAACATTCTTACATTCTGTGTTTCTCCCATGGACATATCCTCTGCGTCTGTGTCTATGAGAGGCCTCTACTGTTCTCCACTGTACTGGATGTATGGCGCTGTCTGACACCCACTGCTCTGGGGTTGGGCGCTTTGTAGGCTGCGCAGCAATGGACTGCACATCATTTTACGCAGTAATCCCCGTTTCATACCAACCACACATTTTCTCTGTACATTTATTTTGGGCTCTCGTCCCACCCATCCATTTTCTGGAGACGCACACTGTTATACATATTGAGGCAGCAGCAGCTGGCATTATAATGTGACATCACTATCTCTCCACAGCCTTATAATCAGAGGTGACGGCTGCTTTTCAGGCTTTCTGCGCATATCCGCGGAGTGTTATAGTATGCGGATGGACTCATTCCGGGCTGTTAGCCTGCCATCAGCTCTTGCCTGCGCAGACACTCAAGGTTAGCCCATTTTCAAAGATCCTGCTCAAATATCCACACAATATCACCTGCAGAATCCTTCCACCTAATGGGGAAATTAGCTCCATGACCCTACATGGAGAACACACCCCGTGAATGCAAAATCCCACATATATGAGGAGAACATTTCAGGGATGCACATTTTGTCTTATGCATGCACACCATCGGAGGCTATAGGCTGTAATGCACTTACATGGTCTCCAGTACTCCTGTCGTTTCCAGACGGTAATGCAGACCGAGAAGACATGTTGTTTTCTCTCTCCTCTTTCCCTGAGTGAGAATCAAGGTGTGTTTGCGCGGATGATAATCACAGGCTCCACAGACCGAATAACATCCGCAGATGCGACCCACCGTCCCGAATCAATCTGCCTCTTCTCCAGCCGGGCGAGCCGCGGTCGAGAGGAGACATCTGCCTGTCATGGCAGCAACGGGGATCTGGAGGGGGGATGTCCTCAAACAAGCAAGCATTTTCCACCATGCACTTTGCAGAAATATGGCCAATCAACGATGCAGCAAATGCAATGCAATGCAAATCCCGAGCATCGAATAAGTGCTAAAATGCGGAGATGTTTGGCCGGAGCCCAGCGTCTCTGTGGCGTCTCTCCACCCCCTGTCTCATTTCGCCATACAAAACAAACACGGTTCCTTCTGGATGAGTGTCATCTCCCTCTGTCAGAACCCTGCCCGGTACAATGCCCCTCTCCGCCGGTAACCCTCTCCCCTTGCAGCTCGCAGGAAAACACAGCTTACTGTGCAGCGGGGGAAAAGGCCGAAGTGTTCAGAAATCGGTATTCCCGGTCGGTGAGATGCGCACCGCCGTGAAGCCAGGAGGAATACACAGAGGCAGGACTTCCGGTCCCTGCTGTTGACGTAAAAGCCTTTGTGAATTAATTATAATTCATAATCAATATTGATGTCTATTTTTTCCCCAGCTATTATTACTTTTAGCATTTAGGAAGACACAGTTGTATCCAATTTAGTTTTGTTATATTTCAATGTTATAGTCTGTAAAATGTGTAATATGTACATTAACATTGAATTGAATTATTGCAGTGCATCGTCATTGTTGCTACCTCTGCTTTTATTTATTTGTGTCTATTTGTATTACTTCGGAGAGAGATATCAACGATATCATACAATACCTATATGTTTGAAGACGATAAAGATATTCTGATTATGTTGCATTTGGATTAACTCAATAATTCAAATACATACAGGAAAAAAATATCAATAAGATGGTTTTATGAGTATATCCTGTGTAAGAAAAGATAACAATATAACCTTAGAAAATAAGGAACCAATATGTTTTCTCTAGAAATGTGTCCTCTACTCAGTGTTTTAAAATCAAATAAAAACCTGCCTTTTTATAAACAGGATGCAGTATGCAGAAACGTATAGACCAACAATACAAGTGTACTATGACCCCATAGTAATGTTTTAAAAGAAAATCTGTGCGCATCTTAAACTATCGATCTTTATTTTAAAATGAATTTTACCTTTGTATGCTCCTAATGATACCCAATTTTAAACTAAAAAAATGTTGTTTTTCTTTACATATAGAAAGAAATAAAGAAATGTGTTCCACTGAATGAATGAAAAACGCAGATAAGTGACACCAGGATCCAAGCAATATTGCATTTGAAAAAATATGTTAAGACGAAGAGTTGAATGATCTTTATACCTTTATAGTCATAGCTCCTTTAAAATCACTTTGAATTATTTACCAGCCTGGTTTGCTCATATATATATATATGTGTCTATTAACTTGTAAATTACTGGATGTAATTGTGTTCTTTGTCACATTGTATTTGCATATCAAATTGATGTAAATTCCTTCTGTTTGATCAGATAATAATCAAGTTCTTCAAAGCCACAAATGTCTTGATTTTATTTTGAAAAACCCAATGTCTTCTTTTCCTGTCCGATCTGTCTCAGCATATTTCCCTTGACGCAGTTGAGATGCGCCACATCAGAGATGCTCACAGGTTCAACACAACACAACACAACACACTGCCGGTTTCATCAACGTAGATGTGTGCTTACAATTAGCATGAACTGTCAAAGATGGCTGAATACAGGCTCAGCATCCACATCTCTCATTCATTCAGAGCGTTCTGCTTTGATATGATGTGGGGTTTATCGGGTTTATGGCAGTAGCCTGCACCAGGGAAGAAGCCAGCTTTACTGAGAGGCAGTGCTCTTCTTTCAGATAAAGCAAGTCATTTGAACAGACAGAGGTATCACTTCTTATTAAACACCTAAAACCCTGGGTCTGCAATGCAAATTCAATCTAGACTGGAAATTGGTTCATCCTTTGCCTCCTAAAAGTGGCTTCCTATGATATCCTCTCCCCCTCAGCACACACACAAAATACTGCATGTACACACTACCAGCTGGCGGGGCTTTAGAGGTGCAAAATACATTGAGCAATGTTTATAATTCACTCTTCTTCTGCCTCTCTCATGGTAACATTCCCACTGCTTTGTAATTGCATATTACAGTATCACAGTGATGTTATGTATCCTGTGATAATATTCATATACCTTTACCTTCATTGAATATAGGATAAGATTATGACTTCTGATCCCTTTTTTAATGTAGGCTTATTGCAGGTGCTTGTATGTGCAAATCTTGCAAACGTGTTAGGGGACACAATGGCTTCTGTTCCTTTGTGCACCATCCATAATGATCCCTATGATCCTTCAAAGAGCCACAGGTGCCTGTCTCAAGGGAACATTGACACATGTGGGCTGAATGAGGCCATTTATCTGACCTGCATTCTGCCCAAATGTATCACTAATACTGACCCATGCACTCTCCCATGAAACATGTAGTCATGGCTTGTCTGGGGTGTCGGAAAGGTAACCCTGGGAAAACTGCAAGAAACTCTCACTTGACCCGTTACCAGACCACCTATCCTAACATCTTAACATTTGAGGTCAATGTCAAACCTTAACCATCATGTCTAGACCGACATGTACATATGTTGCACATGTAACATTGAGCTGTCTGTGGCTCTTTTTCTGCTGTAACAACGTACATTTCCCCTCTGTGGGACCAATACAGGTATTCTGATTCTGGCATGTACAGCTAAAAAAAAACCATTTTGTTTATACCCATATGCATGAGGGAGTGTGTGGGAGAGAAACTCTCTCTGGAGGGAATTTGGGGATTTTAGCTATTGAAGACCATTTACATGCACACAAACCACACCACACTACAGTAAAGGAACAAACCCAAAACAGCAAGGGCTCCTTTAACTGAAATGTATGGACATTCTGAGAAACTAAAAGCTGTTGTGCTACTAAAGACAGAAGACACTGGGGCTAAAACCATCCCCACTATGGAAAGAAGTTTCTATATCATTAATTCAGTTTTTTTTTAAAGTATGTTTTTATAAACACATGATGGCATCCTCTTTGTGCAGCAATGATGCACTTGTGCTAGAGCTTGCAACTGGCACCACTCTGCCGATTACGTAGATAGTCAGTGGTTCGATTCCCAGCCCCTTGAGTGAACTAGATGTATCCTTGGGTAAGATACTTAACCCCAAGTTGCTCCATATGGCGTGACCATTTGTGTGTGATTGTTAGGTTCCTTGAGCAGGGGCTCCTTGTATGGCAGCCTCTGTCTCTGTATGATTGTGTGTGAATTGGTGAATGCTGACCAGTATTATGGTTTGTGCCAGAGGGGTCGTAAAGACTGGAAAAGTGCTTTATAAATGCAATCCATTTACCATACATTTAACACTTTTCTTTCATATTGCACAATCTACATGTAGTTAGTTGCAAGCAAACTGTCCGATTGAAGTAGAAAAGCATCAATGGTAAAAAAGCAAAAAGCTGTCAGTTTTACAAGTGGTAAAAACACGTAAGAACAATGACATTGTGAACCTAATGGGTTTTGAATGTGGCTACAACAGTGGGCTGTATCTGCATTTGTAGTCTTTTATTATCAAATATACAATTTCATCCCAACATTTTTTTTAGATCATTTTATTTTTGTTGTTTCTTTAATTTATTGTGTTTTAAATGTGATATTTTTGTAATGCATTTCCTGGACTTACACAAAGTTGCATTAGCACTGTGTTTGACAGGTGCTTTCCAAATAAAATCAGCTGTTTTTATAAGGCCCTAGCAGTTTGGTCATGTCATGCCACACACAAGCCACCAGAGGGTGTCCATGTGTAGCTGGTCTCACTAGTCATTGTTTTCTGGGGAGGTGGAAGTGTAAAACATTTACAAAGTTTGAAATTGACTGCTATTGATTATGATGGATCATTCCATATAAACAATATTTGACAATGTGCTTAAAATATTAATTACATTTATATTCATCAAGCGGGACACTTAACTTGTTGGCTCATTTGGTAGTGTAGTACAGTAGTGTTGCTACCTTGTTATGCTATACATCTGCTAGCCTGTAGGTGTCAGCACTGAGCTTCCATACAAAGTTATTACCTCCTGTGTTAGGTTGTGTCAGGAATGTGGCCCACTGCCCCTCAGCTCGTGTCATGATGCACATCAGTCAGTGCGTAACACAAGCAGCAGAAGGTAGGGGGGATGTACAGATGCACTGATGGGCGTGAACGAGATGAGCAAGTTCATGTCCCGGAGGTCAAATGAACCAATTGTTCAGTTTGTGAGGGCAGGTTTGTGGCGCACCATCAGCAGGAGAGAGGATGTGCAGTCATTAGGCCCACACTTTAACCCTCTGCTGATGACTGATGGACGGGGTCACGAGGAGGTGAGAGAATCTGCTGAAATCTCATGTTGCATTCACAACCCATTTTGGTCAGTGGACTTTCAAGCTCTTAAATCCTTTGAACTCATCCCAGACTGCAAGAAAAATGCTGATGTTTGTATAGAATTGTACACATGAACTACAAAAAGAAAAAACCGCCATGCCTGACACTAGGAATGGATGTTGCTCCCTAAATGTAAAAAAAGCTATCAGATGGCAGAAGATATTCATGTTTCCTGGCACATTGCATGTCTTTTGGAAAGCTCAAATACTTCACACTAATACAGCTACACTCTAATCCTATAAAACTCCACTAGAGCTGAGGCAGCAGCAGGATTTCTGTTGTACAGCCACAAGAAATCATTTTTGTGTTCTCCATTTAATGTTTATCAATATATTTTAAATCTGTTTAAAGGTGGGGTAGGTAATGTTGGAGAAACCAGCTCGAGCGCGCTAGAATTCTTTTATGGATTTTGTGTCAAAGCACTTCAGATATTCATTGCTATCGGGGTGTTAAGAGCATTCCATGGAATATAACAACAAGTGTATCTCGAGCCGGTTTCTCAAACTTACCTTTAAAAGAAGTTTGTGAATCACTATGTCATCACAACCCAAGAAGTTGTTGAGGATCCGGGTTCCCGATTGATCAAACTGCTCACATTACCTTTTATACTGACTACCAACTATAGTTCAAAAATATTTGTTGTTGTTCTTGAAAGTGACCAGTTTGTAAATGAAGATAATAGCACAACAGACTGTGCACAGCTCAGTTATATTATCGAAAATAGCATACAACAGGCTAGAAAGTTATTGCATTATTATTCAGCCTTAAATGTTGCTTTTTGTGCGTCTTTCGCAACCTTTCCAACGCCTGGCTTCGATTTGTGGACCAAGGATTGGAGCCTCTATTTTATAAGATTGGTAAATGAGACTAAAACAAGGCGCACCTCAACCTGCTGCAACACATTAATTATGCTAACAAGTTAATTCTGGAAATATAACAAAGCCATGTAATATAACAAAGCCATGTAATATACAATGCAACCAATTCGACACAATGGTTCTGTTTCTTTTGATACTTAAAGTGTATTTGTTTAATCTGAGTATGTTTTAATTGAGGTATTATAACATTTCTTATTGTAAAGGAAAATTCTTTCAACACTGGATTTTAATTCTAAATAACTAGATTGTATTCTGAAATGGCCAAGACTATTTATTTTTACTTTTCCACAGGTTAGTCTTATCAAGGCAAGGCAAGTTTATTTATATAGCACTTTTCAACACAAGGCAATTCAAAGTGCTTTACAAAAAATGAAAGACATTAAAAAAGAAAAGCTAATAAAATAAACATTAAAAGAAAAAATACATGGATAAAAGTTACAGTGCAGTCTAAGATATGAATAGTTCAATTAAAAGCAGCGACAAAAAGAAAAGTCTTCAGCCTGGATTTAAAAGTTGCAGCGGACCTGCAGGTTTCTGGGAGTTTGTTCCAGATATGTATCAGCGTGATTGAAACATATAATAACTTAATCATTAAGTAATAGTACATTTAGTGCGTCAATGCTGTTTGTCATGTCTCATTTAATCCTCGTTTAATGTGCACCATTACCTGGCTTAGTGATAATTGATATTGCTGGAACTTGAAACAATAGGCTTTATGTCAGCATAACCTCCAAGCGATGTGAAAACAACACGGCCTACAATCACCTCCAGAGTCTTTGGCTCCCTGGTGCTTCCGGGCCGCGGGTCAAACTTGTTATACCCTTTCTCTCACCCTCTCTTTCACCTTCCTCAGACCTGAAATGCTCTCTTTTGCGGTCTAACGTTAAATGTTTACTCCCAATCCTACCTCAAATTTGGGTTTCCTGCGACATCTCTTCCTGATGGGGTATAGAGCAGAACCTGCTTACGTAAATAAACGGAGGGAGAGGCACAAGGAGCCAAAGGTGAGACCCTGCTGCCATATTTCACAAGAGGAGCCATTGTTTCGCTTCAGACGTATTCCTTGCCATGCAAAGTAGTATCCGTTCTTGCAAATAGCCTGAGCCAATATATTTGTTGTTAACAGTAGGAACAGACAACTTGCTGGCAGGTAGGGAGGATCGTGACAAAACAACACGGGGGAGGCTTCTTCAGAATACCGGATCTGCTCTGAGCTGGACAAATGTGCTTCACGTTGTTGGCTGGCTGACGGACTGGAAGGAACAAATGTCTTCTCATTAGGAAACTATTGAGCCTTTCAAAATGCAAGCAACAACAAGTACTCAACTGATATGTTGATTGACTGATCCATGTATTCATTTAAAAACTGTTCCTAATGAAACGTTTTACATGTTCACACTTAACACTTTTTCTGTTGGCGGCTGCTACGTCCATGTTTGTGTTAGCGGCTTTCAACAACAGAGAGTAAAGGTGAGGCCTTTAGGACAGTCCATGAACTTCCCTCTCAAATACATGCAGCCTTTAAGGATGTCCTCCTGTCCACCCTGTTTTCCACAGATCTGAAAGCACAGTCACTCACTGTCCTCCCCACTCTCACCTCTTTGTTTTGCCTCTCATCTATTCTTAACCGCTTGCTTTTGTGTTAAAAAACATATTGTGGAAAGTGTAGAAAATGCAGCCCTCTGTCACCAACAAGAGGAAGAAGCAACGTTATTCTTATCATGTGAGGATGCCAAGGAGAAGACTGTCTGCAAATATGAATTTCATGGAGGCAGAGTTAATATAATTGTTGGTGTTGCATGATTATGAACATGATTTATCCCAAGGCAAATTACTGATCAAATACAACTATTTACCCTTTGATGCCATATTGTTTATTCTTTTTTTATTTGTATATTTTATATAATTGTTAGTGTTGCATGCATAATAATCCATGCTCTTTTTTTTTATGAAAACTTAGGGTCTACACCAGGGGTAGGGAACCTTTTTCCTCTCAAGGGCCATTTCAATTTTTTCAACATCCTCCGAGGGCCGTACAAATGATTGACCTCTGCTTAAAAATCACAGCACATTCATTTGGCCGTTCTTTCATGCTGTGCAAAGAAAAAGCAACCTCTTAATCCAGATATCTTGCCATGACTCGTGCACGCATTCACGTGCAGGGTTGTGGCACGACCACCAAAGCAGAAAGATATGGACACAAGATGTGTGTGCACATGTATTTAGTTTCCTATCCATGTGAAAATGATTTAAGTGGGGGGGGGGGGGGGGGCCTAACCCCCTCTAGGGGGGTCCGGGGGGCATTTTTTTTTAAATATTGAAGTTGAAAGCATCAATCTGGTGCACTTTGAGAGCAAAATGAAGAGATCTATGGAAACATCTCTCAACACCCATATGAAACAGAACTGTAAGCAGATTTACTTTTTCTTTATGGATATTTTACAAATCACTCTCCTTTCAAACTGTATTCTTGTTTATTAATAACTTTTTTTTACTGTCATATAGTATTTTATACCCGTTTACTTTATTCTTTTGTTTTTTTCTAACTATAATGATCATATAAAGATGTGCCTTTACCTCACTGGTTAGAGAAAAAGTTTCTTATATTCGTTAGCATAGCTAGCTAACCAGATGCTAATAACAACAGTTATTGACTGTATGATCAGATTCAGAATGACAGATGAACAGATCGCGACTGGGCTTTCAACTAAAGACACAGCCACGCAGAAAATGCAGCATGTGTAGCCTACGGATTTATGGGTACTGCAATTTTTTGAAGTCCCGAATTGACGTTCTGGTGCTCTCCGTCAGCACTGCACCCCTGTCAGACGAGACATATACCACGTGATGACACGTTAGGCTCGGCTCGTGTTGTGTTCAAGGACCATGACCGTTGCCAGGAAAAACAGGCACTCGCTTGTTTAATTATTTTGCGGTCTAGATTTCTTTAATTTTTTTCTTTTTTGCGTGTGTTTATAAATTACCTCGAGGGCCAAAGCAAATGGTCTCGCGGGCCGTATACCCCTGGTGTTGCAACCCAGTCTCACGGCATTTCGTGTTCACCAACACGATTTTGAATCTATTGATTCGTGTTCACCATCACGATTTGCCCCTTTTTTTTCGTGTTGTACAGCACGATTTTAAAAGCAATGTATTTCTACTGGTAATGTGTTTCGTGCCTGCAGGCTGCAGCACGTCTTTTTCTCCGGTCGGGTCATGGAAGACCGGAAGCTGTGTGGTTCATAAAAACATGTTCTTACTCAATATCAAGCCACAGTTATTGCTTTTATTTTAAATCGTATAATTTCGGACTTTTGTTGTCGTCTGTGAGGAAAATAAATGGGGCTCAGAGCCTCAGGATACTGAAATCTGTATTTTTAAATCTTTTTTTCCTTCTAATTTGTTATTCTTTTCAAAATAACACACTGTTATTTACTCACCAATAACACACAATTATCCTTGCTTTTATTTATTGGTTTAATTCCATAATCTCTGGCTTTTTTGGCATCCGTCAGGAACTGAATTTCAAAATAAATATAACCAGAAACAGACGTGGGCATTTCGAGCGATTACCCAAGATCCTCAGCTATGGTTTTAAGCTCGCTGATTGGATGTGTTAGCCGCAATGCATGCTGGGATTTAGTGTTTATATTATATGAAATCCGGAAAACATTTTAAAAGTATAAAATAATACTTAATTCTGAGTGCTCTTGCTTTTCTCTTTGAAAGTCATCACATAACGGCATTGTAATACACGGTTCGGCTGCATTACATATTACATATCTGCCGTAGTTCTTTATTTAGAGAGCCCTGATGAGAAGACCTTTGGAAAAACTGGAAGAAATGGCGCCGAAACTGAATACTTGACGTGGATCATAAATATATCAACAATTAAACAACATCTTCAATTTCTCTTCACACAATACGTCTCCTTGCAGTATCAACACTAATTCGGCTGACTTTTACATTTGATCTAATTCATAGATAGGTTATATTTACACCATAACGGTGCACAGCTGATAGAAAAGGACTGTAGTTTTTAAAGATATTACTGATTTTCTTTGAATGTAAGAATGTAAATACTGAGTCTGAAATAGTATAGCAATATGCTGTAAAATGATGTGAAAGCATGCATAAAACTATACATCTTCAGATGTTGTACATACACACTAATAATACAAAGTTATTATGGCTGTGTGCACCTTGTGTGCACCTCCTAGTGGTTAAAGCACGTTATTGAATTATTGTTTTGTATGTGTTATATTTTATTAAAAAAATATTAAGAGTACATACTTTCATAGGGGGAAAGTATAAATATAGAAATATAGAATATAAAAAATCAAGAAGATATTATAAGTGATCTCTACAATAAAACAGTTTAGTGCAGAATGTACACAGATATTAATAGGAGGAGGTGCAAAACAGAAAAACGGATTAACCTTTATTTAAACATTAAATATTAAATATTAAGCCTGACAAAGTAATTAACGTCTAATAGATTGCTTTCCTGCAATGTTAACTATGTTGAAGCACTTATTTTAACTGATATTATACACATTAATTATACTCGTATGTAGATAGAATAAGAAATGTGCAGAATATGACAGTTTAATGGTGGAGGTACACACATATTGATAGATGTCTTGTAATGCACTGTTGAAGAACCTGTGACCCAAGTTTTTCATTTATTGCATAACTACACCGTAGTTGTGTATGATATGTCAATAAACCTTTGAAAATCTTGAAAGGGATGTGCAAAATAGCCATAACATACAGTCTTTAATTAACTATTAGTAGAGAATAACGAGTAATGAATATACTTTATTACTTGTTTCCATTCATGTCAATTGCAGATACATGTTTAGTCTTCTCAAGCACCAACTATCAAATATCTCTCCTGATTGTTGGCACTTGACAATAACCTTACCTGAATTTTACTCAGGTGTAACTAAAGTCTGATTTAAGGGTTGTTTATATTTCACATAATTAATCAGAATCTGCAAAGTAACTCAAATAAATGCAGTGGAGTAAAAATACCAGGTTAACCTCTGAATTGTAGTGGAGTAGAATTACAAAGTAGCAATGAGCTGTCATGTGGGTATACGGCATTAATATAATGCTGCGCATTATGGACACAAGTGATTTTCACCCATTTATTAATTATATGTTTTACATTTGATAACACCAATGTGTTTAATAATGGCAACTTCTAATTGTGGGAAAAACGAAAACGTTCAGTAGAGACGTCCCATAGAACATTTTGCGAAACACAATAGCCAGCATGTGTAGTTCTGGAGGGGTGTTCGATTCCAGTTTTGGATAGTCTGGCGTGGTTTCGTTCCATTTCACACAGCTGTTTGACGCTCTGCGTAACCTTACGGGAACTGTAGTCCTAAACGATAGCTGGGGATTATGGGTAGTGTAGTGTCTTCGGCCATTCTAAACTCAGAAATGTTGACAATCGCAATGATGCTCGAAATGTCCCTTATAGGCCTACGTCTGTTTCCGGTTATTTTTATTTTGAAATTCAGTTCCTGACGGACACCAAAAAAGCCCGAGATTATGGAATTAAACCAATAAATAAAAGCAAGGATAATTGTGTGTTATTGGTGAGTAAATAACAGTGTGTTATTTTGAAAAGAATAACAAATTAGAAGGAAAAAAAGATTTAAAAATACAGATTTCAGTATCCTGAGGCTCTGAGCCCCATTTATTTTCCTCACAGACGGCAACAAAAGTCGGAAATTATACGATTTAAAATAAAAGCAATAATTGTGGCTTGATATTGAGTAAGAACATGTTTTTATGAACCACACAGCTTCCGGTCTTCCACGACCCGACCGGAGAAAAAGACGTGCTGCAGCCTGCAGGCACGAAACACGTTACCAGTAGAAATACATTGCTTTTAAAATCGTGCTGTGCAACACGAAAAAAAGGGGCAAATCGTGATGGTGAACACGAATCAATAGATTCAAAATCGTGTTGGTGAACACGAAATGCCGTGAGACTGGGTTGCAACACCAGGGGTCTTCAACTAAAATTCAACGAGGTCCAGTTAGAGAAAATCTCCCCATGCAAAGGTTCGGAACATCAAAATGTCTAAGTTGCTTCATGAATTAGTGTGATATATATTGAAGTGACCTGTAGCTTTATCAACGTCTGCATGGAATCAACAACTGACTGCCAATTAAATAAAGAAAGTAAAATTCATAAACAACAACATTTATTGTCAATTAACATTACTTAAATACTGTGGATATGTGTAATGTTCCTCTCGGGCTGCATTTACAAATAAAATAGAGAAAATAAATAAAATAGCTTTTGAAAATATGTGCATCTCAAAAGAGCTTAATTTTAGATAAATAAAATAAAGTGTAGCAGCAGCTTGAGTTTCCCTTTTTCTTTGTTAACCGTTTCACATCATGACTTAACAGTTTCAGCCGATTATAGAACAACATCAGTCTTTACACATCATAACAATTGAACAGTTTGAAAGTTTCTCTTTCTTTCCCTCTTATATTGCAGTCCCTCACTCACTTTTTTTAAATTCAGGGCGAGAATTGAGCTGGAGCTTGTCCTGCCAGGAGTTTGTAAATCTGGGCTGAAATGGAGTCAGGGCTATTCTCATACACATGCAGGTGCTCATTGGTTATAGTGATGCAAACACAGGTATGGTGAAAAAAGAGAGAACTATTCGAAGCAGAAAAAAAACAGCGTAATATACCATCTGACAAAGGCCTGTGCTATAATGCTTAAATTACCTGGCTATTCTTTATAATATACTCAGATCAATAGGAGACAGAGATGTTAAGTTAAAAATCAAGGGTTTTTATTATTATTTACAGTAGGGGTGGGGAACCTTTTTCCTTTCAATTTTTACAACATCCTCCGAGGGTCGTACAAATTATTGAACTCAACCTCTGCTTAAAAAAACTAAAATCACAGCCCATTCATTTGGCCTTTCTTTCATGCTGTGCAAAGAAAAAGCAACCTCTTAATCCAGATATCTCACCATGACTCACGTATGCATGCATGTGCACAGTGTGGCGTGACCACCAAAACAGAAAGATATGGACACAAGATGTGTGCAAATGTATTTAGTATCCTATCCATGTGAACATGATTTAAGTGGGGGGGACCTAACCTCCTCTAGGGGGGTCCGGGGGCATGCTCCCCCGGGAAGATTTTTTTTTTTTTTAAATATTGAAGTTAAAAGCATCAATCTGGTACACTTTGAGAGCAACATGAAGAGATCTATGGATACATCTCTCAACACGATATGAAACAGAACTGTAAGCATATTTTTCTTTTTGGATATTTTACAAATCATTCCCCTTTTAAACTATATTCTTGTTGTTTTTAACAACTTTTTTGTTACTGTCATATAGTATTTTATACCTGTTTTTAATTTAGTCTCATTAATAACTATAATGATCATATCAAGGTGTGCCTTAACCTCACTGAGCTGAGGTTATTTGAGCCTCTCATGAGATAGCTCTCTTCCACCTGGTTGTAGAAAAGCTCTTTAAATTCGTTAGCATAGCTAGCTAACCAGATGCTAATAACAACAGATCGCCACTGTGCTTACAACTAAAGACACAGCCACGCAAACACTGCGGCATGTGTACGGCTCCTGCAATATTTGAAGGGCTGGAGCGGCGTTCTGGTGCTCTCTGTCAGCACTCCTTTCAGACGAGACATATACCACGCGAAGACACGTGTTGTGATCAAGGAACCTGTCCTTGGCCAGGAAAAACAGGTACTGGCTTGTTTATTATTTTTGAGGTCTAGATTTCTTCTTCTTTTTTGAAGTGAGAAGTTGTCCATCAGTCGGACTGACGGACGGACTCCCCCCCCCAAAACGAAAACTCTTCGGTTCTCCACGAATTACACAAGTCACCCAAATCAACGTTAAAAATGCGGGAGGTGCCGAAAAATCCCCTATTAATGTATTGATTATAGCTCCGGGTCCGTATAGGTCGGCGTCTGGGTCCGGATCCGGAACGCGGTCCACCTGTTGCCGACCCCTGGACTACACCATAGGTCTACACCCATATAAGCATCTTTGTGAGACTATACTTTTAGTTTAATGCTAATATCAGAATGCTCACATTCTGATTCTTGTAGTTAACATTTTCACAATGTTCAGAATCTAGTTATGTTCATTCTATTTTCATTGTAGAAGCAATATAATCGTTAGTTCCGCAGGCATTATATGTGTGCTTCAGTTTGTAAATAAGAGTCTACAGCCATGCTAGCAGCTTTGTGCCACTGTACTTGAACCTTAATGCTAACATCATCATGCTAACATGCTGACAAAGACAATGCTAACAGTCTGATCCTTGGTAGGCTACATGTTAACCATATTCAGCGTCTTATTATGTTCATAAATTAATATATTTTGTAATGTTACATGCATAACAATCCATGCTATTTTTGTAAATAAAACTAAGTCTACAGCCATGCTGCCAACTGTGTACCACTAGCTAAATGCTAACTACATCAAGGTTCAAGGTTCTTTATTGTCAAACTATACATCATTCACACCAACGCAACTCCGGTTCAAGCTCCGTGCTAGAGCTTTTCAGGTTCAGAACCGGTTCTTCGGTTTAGCTCTGCTCTTTTCACACCGCCCAGAGTCCGACTGGTAATGCGTCATTGCCTCATCGTTTGCGTCATGACGTAACCGTTTGCGTGCCTGCTTCATAAAGCCAAACCACGCGGATGAAATCAGTTGCATTCATTTCTTATGGCTCTATCTGCAGCTTTTCCGGAGTCATTTCTGTGGTTTAGACTATATTCTTATAAAAAAGTGTACTCGTGTCAATAAAGTTTTTTTTAAAACACAACTGCTTCCGAGGTCGGTCTTATTTCTTAAGGTGGACTGAACCATGAGTGTGGAGTAACGTTAACTTGTATCTTTCATTTAAATGAACTGTAACCTTCACCCAGGTATGTAACAGCTGTTCTCAAATGAACACGTGAAGTAAAGTTTAATATTTATAGTTTTATAGATTTATAACAACCTGATCTCACCAGAATGCGTGACTCCACCACGACTCCTTAACACCACAATGCGTGGTGGAGTCACGAACTTTGTTACATTTGCGTGTAGGCACCACGCAAACAACCCCAATGTAAAGTGAATGAGGCTCCTTTGTCGTGGTGCACACACGCATTTCTACAACGTGCATTGTGTGTAATGCAACTGTTAATTTTATTAAATTAGTTTGTTTTTAAGGAAGGCCAGAGCTTCAGCTGTGTCAAATAGATTGTTCCCTTTAGTTAACGTTATTTAAAAGATAATGATAATGTCCCCTGTATTGTATTACGAGCGTCCATTCCCATTGGATAACGGAGAATTTGACACCCGGAAGTAAGTAGCCTATTCTCCTTACTGTCGATTGATTTTACAGTGATATCTGCACTACTCATCGACTAAAAAACACAAAATTGTCCTTGTTAATTACACAACATTGATTGGTTTGAATTGTGTGCAATGCTTTTGTATTTTCCCCCTTCAATTCGGAGAAACAAATATTTTTTCGGAGTTTTTGGATGGCAGAAGACACTACACTATCCAGAATCCTCAGCTATCGTTTGGGACTACACCATGAACCCCGTGATCAGTCCTCAAGCTCTGTGATTGGTTGACCTCCAACTGCATTCCATATGAAAAAAAAGGTTTCGTAAAAGAGAAAATCATACTTTATTCAGCAGTGCTTGCTTTACTCTTTGATAGTCATCACATGAATGCATTGTAATAAATGGTTTGGCTGCATTAAATATTACACATCTGTCTTAGTTCTTTCTTTATCTACAGAGATCGGGCATCAGAATACACCGGAAACTATTCTTTTACCGTTCTGTTTTAATTTCACAATAAAGTTAGTAGTAATATTTTGTTTTGATATTATTGTTTTTTATTAACTACTAGACGACTGGGTCATGTTAAGACCATCTTTTTTTGGTTGCTATGGGTTTTTTCCATCGCTTTTGTGTTACAAATATCAAAACAATAACAAAATAATATTCGTGGTAAACTAAACCGGAAACAGCAGTATATTTTATTTTGTTAACACTGTAAACTTGACAGCCTTTTAACCCAAACCACCTACTGGTTAAAGCACGTTATTACACGTTTAGAGTAATTGCAATGCAGGAAGATTGTGTTGCTTTTTAATGACTGTTTAAAATGCCTTTTTCTTAATGTCTTTCATTTTTGTAACGCACTTTTGAATGTGTTATATTTTATGAAAACATTCAAATATTAAGAGTACATACAAAATAGTGGGAAAGTAGAAGGTCAATTATATAAATATAGAATAGAAAATATCAAGAAGATACTCAAATGATATCTAGAGTAAAACAGTTTAGTGCCTGATAGGAGGATGTGCTAACTAATAAGGCTTTAATTAAAGAAATGTGCAGAATACGACAGTGTAATGGTGGAAGTATACACACACATTGATAGATGTCTTGTAATGCACTGTTGATGAACCTGTGACCCAAGTTTTTCATTCATTGCATAACTACACTGTTGTGTATATGATATGTCAATAAACCTTAGAAAATCTTGAAATCTTGAAAGGGATGTGCAAAATAGCAATTATATACAGTCTTTAATGAACTATTAGAGAATAACGAGTAATGAACATGCTTTAAACGGATATGCAGATAAATATTTAGTCTTCTCAAGCAACCAACTATCAAATATCTCGCCTGATTGTTGGCACTTGACAATCACCTTCACTGAATTTCATTCAGGTGTAACTAAAGTCTGATTTAAGGGTTGTTTATATTTCACATCATTAATCCAAATCTGTAAAGTAACTCAAATAAATGTAGTGGATTAAAAATACCAGGTTAACCTTAAAGAAAGCCCTCAGCATTATAAAAGACCCCCATCACCCCAGCCACAAACGGTTCTGTCTGCTGCAGTCTGGCAGGCGGTACCACAGCATTCGGACTAAAACCACCAGACTCAGGGACAGCTTCATCCCACAGGCTATACGATTATTAAACACCTGAATTTAGAAATAGCATTCATCTGGCAGCTACTTAGAAATTATTTATCTAATATATCATATTCCAATCACTTGTATATAGACTCTTATTGCACTATTTCACTATTTTTTCTGTGTATCTGTTTTATTGCGTAGCACTGTTGGAGGAGCCTGTGACCTAAGGGGGGGAGGGGGTAGGACACGTTCGATTCCTGTTTTGAATAGTGTGCCGTCGATGGGTTTCATTCCATTTCAAAGTCCTTTTGGACGCTCTATGTAAACGTCGCGCATCCAATCACAGAGGTTGAGGACTGATCACGGGGTTAAGCTAAGCACATGGTGTAGTCCCAAACGATAGCTGAGGATTCTGGGTAGTGTAGTGTCTTCTGCCGTCCAAAAACTCCGAAAATATATTTGTTTCTCCGAATCGAAGGGGGAAAATACAAAAGCATTGAACACAATTCAAACCAATCAATGTTGTGTAATTAACAAGGACAATTTGGTGTTTTTTAGTCGATGAGTAGTGCAGATATCACTGTAAAACCAATCGACAGTAAGGAGAATAGGCTACTTACTTCCGGGTGTAAAATTCTCCGTTATCCAATGGGAATGGACGCTCGTAATACAATACAGGGGACATGATCATTATCTTTTAAATAACGTTAACTGAAGGGAACAATCTATTTGACACAGCTGAAGCTCTGGCCTTCCTTAAAAACTAACTAATTTAATAAAAATAACAGTTGCATTACACACAATGCACGTTGTAGAAATGCGTGTGTGCACCACGACAAAGGAGCCTCATTCACTTTACATTGGGGTTGTTTGCGTGGTGCCGACACGCAAATGTAACAAAGTTCGTGACTCCACCACGCATTGTGGTGTTAAGGAGTCGTGGTGGAGTCACGCATTCTGGTGAGATCAGGTTGATTTATAATTAGTTATAATGAGAGGTGATCAACGTGAATGCTCAGGTTCCACCTTAACACGCAGACACATTGCTTCAACATGAGCAGAAACCTTTATACAGTCTATGGCAGAAACACTGAAACTCTGAAACTCTTGTTAAGTTTCTCCATCGTTGTGTACAAACTGGATAAAACGCGGGCTTTTTGTTGTTGTTCAGGAGTTGATCCTGTCTCTGCCCCCGCCTCGACGTAAGCGTGACGTATGCAGTGCTTTTGCCGGACAATCTTTTGGTGCTTGAAACGAACCGGATTCCGGAGCTAATACCTCATTCACACCAACGGTGTTTCAGGGCCGGTTCGGAGCTGGAGCTTGAAAAGCACCGGGTTTTCCTGTTCACACCGCAGCGGAGCAGCCTCTTAGCTCCGGAATCCTGTTCATTTCGAGCACCAACAAATTGTCCGGCAAGAGCAAAAGCACCACATACGTCACGCTTACGTCGAGGCGGGGGCAAGGGCAGGGGTGGGATCAACTCCTGAACAACAACAAAAAGCCGGCGTTTTATCCAGTTTGTACACAACGATGGAGAAACTTAACAAGCAGCAGTGGTCCACTGAAGAGACCAGCTACCTACTGGGAATCTGGTCTTCCGAAGAGGTACAGAGGAAGCTGGAGCACAATTGGCCATTGTTGTTGTTGTCGGTGTCAGCTGTGAGGGGTTTCCGCGTGATTTGGCTTTATGAAGCAGGCACGCAAACGGTTATGTCATGACGCAAACGATGACGCAATGACGCAGCACCAGTCGGACTCTGGGCAGTGTGAAAAGAGCCGGAGCTAAACCGAAGAACCGGTTCTGAACCTGAAAAGCTCTAGCACGGAGCTTGAACCGGAGTTGCGTTGGTGTGAATGAGGTATCGCTACTCCACTGCGGTGTGAACACGAAAACACGGTGCTTTTCAAGCTCCAGCTCCGAACCGGCCCTGAAACACCGTTGGTGTTAATGAGGTATACCATAGCTACAGAGTAATTATGTTGTTGAAAATCTTAGGTCACAGGCTTCTCCAACAATGCAACACAATAATACAGCAGACACTATTAACCAATATTAAAATATACTATATTAAAAGTAATACAAAAAGTGGAATAGTGCAATACGAGTATATACAAGTTATTGGAATGATATATTAGATAATAGATAAATAATTACTAAGTAGCAGATGAATGTTATGAAATTGTTTCAGCAGTTCAGTTGTTTAACAGTCTTATTGCCTGTGGGATGAAGCTGTCACTGAATCTGGTTGTTCTTGTCAGGATGCTGCGGTAACGCCATCAGTGTGAAGGCTGTTACTACAACCACACATCATAAAGGTTATGCTTTTTTTAACATTATACCGTATATACAGACACAATTTTAAACAACTTTATTTTAGTAGATTGAGTGCACGCTATCTTGTCAAATGTAGTGATTGTTAATTTTGTGTTGTGTTAACCCAGGTTCTGTCAGTGTCTTGCAGCTCACATTGCTCCTGGCAAAAGGCTGAGCTACTGAACCTCACCTGCCTATGTAGATGTGCCTGGTTAATAGGACTGTGCCATTCCCCAAAAACTTGAGGGGTGTATACAAAAAAGCCGCTTTACCTAAGCCACCCATCTTTAAAGAGAAAGGCAGTGGCTCTTAGGCAGTGGCTCTTGGACAGAAGAGCACTCAGCATGTAATTTGAAAAATATGAAATGTTTTTCATAAACCAAGTGAAAGGACACGCAGGTTTATCCTGAAGGGACAACCATGTGTGTCAGTATTACATTGGAAATTCATCCAACAATTGTTAAGATATTTTAACTAAAACCAAAAATGTCAACCTCATGGAGGTGTTCAATTAAAAAAAAGAGAGTCAATAGGCCTACAGAAGCTTTGGACTGAGGTTCAACTCAATGTCACAAAGTGTCATGGTAATCCATCCCCCATTCACAGACTAAAAGACAGTCCGAGAGACACCTTCCTCCCTAGAGCCACGCATGGCTAAAAAAGCAAGCCGATGGATTTTCTAAGATTCTCACTCACTCAGTTTGCTTCCTTAATAAGGAGGATCATCTAGAGGTCAGGGTTTTCCCCTCTTCTTATTTACCGCTGTATCATTGGTTTATTTGGTGTTGATGCTGAGCGTCCTGCTGTAATGAGGCCAGGTCTGAGGTCAGGGGGTGTGCTCGCATCAATACAGACTTTCAGGACCAACACAGCCTCCTCTGTTTTTTTCTCACTATTATATACACGTCCAAATAGTTTAAACAAAGGAGAACAAATAACTCCACAGGTTGGGATGTTTAGAGTGTAAGTGGCATCAGGCCAGCGTAGACCTGAGCACAAATATTTATATCCCAGCATCCACCCATGATAGCTTTTAACACAGACAAACTGTATCAACAATTAAAGAAATAAGGGCGTGTTTGGCTGATGCATTTTAAGAATGATTTAGGACATTTTCAAAGTTATTTTAAAAGCAGTCCTTGCTTTGAACTAAGGTGAACTTCCTCTGCTCGTCTCGTGCCAAGCCTGAGGATGATGATTCAATGTGACTGTTGATAACGAAACAAACAGGTTGGCGTGTCTGCTCGGGCTGATCTGGAGCTGGGTATGCAGTGGCAGGCTTGGCTTTGCAGCTTCTCATCGCTAAATAAAGATCCACTTGATGGATATACTCAGATAACATAAATCAGGATATCCCATCAGGAGTGACGAAGTGCACCATTGTTTGGTTCAAGTGGGCAGCCATCCTGACAGACAGTGTATACTGAACATGGGAGAGGAAAGGAGGTTCTCTCTATTGAGTGTTGCCCTGCAGGGTCACGTCGGAACAGGTCATTCATATGTGGATGCATAACTGAACATAAATAAGACTTGACTGACATGTCCGCAACTCAATCAAAAGCACGTAGACTTAGAATAAGACGCCTGATGAAGATGCCCCTTTTTTAGCGACACTAATTGTTATGTTCTTTAATACTCCTTGAAGCAAACTGCAAGTAACAATCAAAAGAAAGACAATTAGTCGCTGAGAGGCTGAGGTATAACAAAAAATCAAACTAACTCTGACAAGCGACACAGATTTTTATGATGAACAACATTAGGTAAACAATATAAAACAAAATACTGGGTACAGCTTGCACTCCATTGCTCGCTACAGTACATTAAAGATCAGAAAGATGGACTGGGGATCTATTTTATTAGTAATTTTCTTGACAACTGTTCATCCGACTGAGCATGACACCTGGGGAGCGCACTGCTGAGTGTGAAGGTGTTTGGGTGAGTGGTTATTGGGAAAAGTTGCAGAAAGCCATTTCAGAGGCCATGCAATTGGCATGTTTTGAATGTGCACTGCACTCTTCAATAAAGTTTGGAACAGGAAACATTTTTGAAAACTTGTCTGGTGGTGCATTTGGGAATTCCCTGACATCCAAGCGTTCTTGCCTGAAAACATTGCAATCTTATGATATGCTGTTATGCAGTCAACCCAAACAGAAAATCAATGAATAAACAAATATAGTAATTAGTACAATGTTAATTCAGTTGTTTCCTGCATTCAGGCCGGGCATGCTGTTTGACACATTTCACATCTCATTGTACTTGTGTGCATCAGAATGAAGAGTTGTGTGAGAGGACTGGATCCTGCAAGTGATAACATTATTCAGTATATAAGTATAAGTTATTCTAAATGGCAGTGATGCACCCTAATGATGGACAGTGCTATACACTGGTTAATGTATACATTAAAATGGTTATTAGCTCAATATTTCACTGAGTACCGGTCTGAGTTGCAGTATAGGCATTGATGCATTGACGGAAGAAAAATAAACAGTGGAGCGTTTCTTGTCTAGACTTAACAAGCCCCAGTGCTCACAACTGACCTGAGACAAGTTCCCCTCTCCGCCACAACACTCATAATTGAGTACTTTTACATATACAGAGTATGCATGAGAAGAAAACAACAGAAAAGAGAGGAGCCGCGAAAGGTGCATGACAGTGTGAACAAAGACAGGGCACGGCTTGCTTCCGAAAACAAACAGTGAATACAGCCAGATGGATTTTCCATTGCAGAGCTGTGTTAATGAGAGGAAGCAGGGGAGTGCTTCCCAGGGATTGCATTGTGATACTGTGGACTGTTCCACCTTCAACCTCTGATCGAGGGAAACCTCCAAGAGTTTGGCCCTCCTTAGTCAGAGATGCTGATCCCTGCCAAAAAATACCTGGAAAAGAAAATGCAACATCCGGCTTCAGAGTGCTTTAGAAAAGGATATCAGATAATGCTCTAATACTTATGACTCAAAGCTACACTACCAAAGTTATCATTCAATTGATGCCAACTTCACTTAATGTTCTTCCTGTTCTGTCCTTAAATTCGTGGAACTTATTTAATTTAAAAACAATTGCATGGTGCAGTGCAAGGGTCAGAGATCTATTGTCAGTTACAGGTAAACAGCTTGAAGATTTATTTAAAGATGTTTTTGACTTTTTGCAGACATTTGAGTCATTGTCTTTGTATTCACGCAAGTTATATTTAATGTATGAATTAGGGCCGGGACTTTAACGCGTTAATTCAGATGAATTAATTACACAAAAATTAACGCATTTTAATCGCACTTATTTTTGCACAGCGGAACGTTTCTCACTGGATGAGTTTCAGGCGTACCGATTATACTGGAGCACCAACTAACGTTCATGACTTCAGCATGGGACTTCAAACAACAACAAACCACGGTGAACAATAGTCAAACATGAACGAACAAGCTGATGAGACCGCTTTGGTCAGCCCCGTGGATGGGACATTTTGTTTTAAAAAACGGACGGATGGAAGCGTCGACAAGAGCACGGATGTGTGCAAATTATGCAAAAAAGAATGTGTATATCACCGCAGCACATCAAGCCTAAAGTATCACCTAAATGCAAAGCATGTAGCAGCTAGCGTGGACGTTAACCCGACTCCGAGTGCAAGGAACCACACCCTGACCCAACCCACACTCAACCAGATGACTGGTTTCAGGGCCAGGATAAGTCAGTCCACGTCTGAGAAAATAACCAACTCCCTGGCTCACTGGATTGCACTCGACTGTAGACCACTTGGAGTAAAATCCATGTGAAAATTGCTTCTCACTGTTCTCAGGTCAAATATGTATATTTGATTAAAAATGCGATTAATTTCGATTAATTAATTACAAAGCCTCGAATTAATTAGATTAATTTTTAATCGAGTCCCGGCTCTAGTATGAATGTAACAAAGCACTGAGTTACATTGTTCTAGCACTCATCAAACTCACGCAGCCATTATGAATGTCAACAGGCAGTCCAGCTCCACGCATCTGCAATGATATTATAGCATATTTGGCAATGCACAATTACTTATTCTCAAAACAAATTATATAATTTTTCCTAAAATGCGAAACCCTAAAATCTTTCACATTTTGCACTGTCCATTATGATGCATTTAAGTTGAAGAAAAATGCTCAGTATTTTCTTACGAATATTATTGCAATGTTATCATAAAACCAAACATAATTTAAGTACATTCAGTCTAAACATTTTACATTAACTTTACTGGTTCCCACCTCTTACTGTTACATTTTTTTTTTATGATTATCATCACTGTGTGATTATAATACACCCAATATATAACTTGTGAAATCAGTGTCAATTGCAAGACAATTCATATTAATAAGATTAGTCATTCTTCCTGAACACTTAATAAATAGGTTCTATTGTTATGTAAAAAAAATTAGAAACGAAAAAATACAAATAAAGTGTTGATAGTGTCTTAAAAATCCCCATTCTAAAGTGAGGACTGGGTTGATAACAGTTAGAGTCACTGACAGGATGGAACGTGTGTACTAATAAAACCCAACAAATTCCCTCCCAAAAAATAACAAAATTGGTCTGAATGGCAAGTTGAACTGGGGTTAAGCCTTCTAATAAACTAAAAACGATCGATTCAAGGCTTAATTATAGTTAAATCTCCTATTTACCAACTGTTGTTGGCAAACATCACAACATGTAATAAACAGACTAGTTGGATCACCAAGATAAGCTGAGGCCGAAGTCCCCTGGATGACCTGTGAACTAACGCTTCCTCACTGCTGAAGACTTTATGGATTTCAGATAAACATGTCTCAGTGTGTCGGACAAACAAGCACTCCCACAACCCGACAAAAGACCTTAGCTTTAGTTCTACATTTAGCCAGCTGGCCGTTCAAATTCAGACCAAAACCCACTTCCTTCATAATGAATGTAAAATAAGATTGTACATAATACTGTATGCACACCTTGATGTAAACAAATATGACATTTTATGTAGAGAAAAAAAAATGATATGGATTATGATTTGTAATAGTAAAATATGTGTGCATCTAGACCGGGTGACGACACTACCTATTGACGCAGCAGCAACCACTGTAAGTTATATTCTTGTTTAATTAGACTTCTCTGTTTCATTTATTCTACTCTGTATAATTGTTCTGTAGTTATTGTAGCTAAAACAGCCCTTTTGAGAGATTTTAAATCTCAGATCTGCTCAAGTGAACCTGTTACACAGGTCTGAGTGGGTCACTCAACCCTGCATTACAATATAGCAGGCAGGGACACTCTGCTGATTGCGTGAAGTACAACAGCGTGACTTAGTCATCTTTCAGCTAAAAAGCACTCAAATACCTCATTTAAAATCTGAAGAACTCAGTGTGCATCTAGACCAGGTGACGACACTACCTATTGACGCAGCAACCACTGTAAGTTATATTCTTGTTTAATTAGACTTCTCTGTTTCATTTATTCTACTCTGTATAATTGTTCTGTAGTTATTGTAGCTAAAACGGAGCTTTTGAGAGATTTTAAATCTCAGATATGCTCAAGTGAACCTGTTACACAGGTCTGAGTGGGTCACTCAACCCTGCATTACAATATAGGCAGGGACACTCTGTTGTCGCCCATCAGCTGTAGAGAATTAACTAATTAGAGGGGCGTGGCCCCACAGCTGTGAGAACTCAGCAATCAGGCGTCCATTTTAGGTAGGTCTTTCCTGGAGCGTCAGACAACCGAAGACATTGGAGTCCTGCGGGAGTCAAAGACTGACAAAGACTGACAAAGACATTGGAGTCCTGCGGGAGTCACGAGGGTGGCAAAGAGGAGGCAAATCCTCCTCTGATTGAGCTAATTACCGCTGGTGTTTTATTTTCTTTAGTTTTTTAGCCCCTCATGCTATAATCATGTGTATTTTCTCCATTCCTGTTCATGTGTCTTCTCGCAATTATCACTGGCCCTGTGTATCTCCTAATCGATATAACCGGCCTGCTCTCGTCTATCCCACATGCTCCACTGAGATCCAACATCTAGTTTCAGGCGGCCTGTGGAACTGCCAGTCAGCTGTTCCTAAGGCTGACTTCCTCTCTGGCTACGCCTCCCTGCAGACCCTGGATTTCCTTGCTCTCACTGAGACCTGGATTACTCCATTCAACACATCCACCCCAGCAGCTCTCTCCACAGCATATTCCTTCTCCCATACACCCAGACCCACTGGCAAAGGAGGTGGCACTGGTCTCCTGCTCTCTCCCAAATAGAGCTTTTCCCTCTTCAAGCTACCTAACTTCACTCCTTCCACCTTTGAATTCCATGCTGTCACAGTAACCCATCCTATACAATTAACCATTGTTGTTCTCTACCATCCACCAGGCGCCTTGGGGGACTTCTTGGAGGAATTAGATCATCTCCTCTCACACATCCCTGAAACTGGCCCTCCCGCTGTACTTCTCGGAGACTTCAACCTCCAGACGGGGAAGATAGACGAACTAACATATCTGTTAACCGCCTTTGCTTTCTCACTGTCTCCGTCCCCACCAACTCATAAAGCTGGCAATGTCCTGGATCTCATATTCTCAAGGAACTGCACTACTTCTAACCTCTCTGTAAACCCGCTCCACACATCCGATCACTTCTTCATTTCATTCTCTCTACCCCTTTCCAAACATAACAAACTAATCTCTTCTCATCCTGCACCTGTCCTCCGTAACCTTCGTTCCCTCTCCCCCTCTACCTTTGCCTCATCGGGGCTCTCAGCCCTCCTTTCCTCTGACTCGTTCCAACTCCTGCCTCCAAACTCTGCTGCAGAAACTCTCCTCTCTACTCTCTCATCCTCTCTGGACTCTCTCTGTCCTCTCACATCTCGGCAGGCTCGTCAGTCCCCTCCTGCTCCCTGGCTAAATGGCGTGCTAATAGAACCATCCTTCGGGCAGCAGAGCGGAAACAGTGGAAATTCAAACACCATGACGACCTCCTAACCTATCAGGCTCTCCTCTCCTCTTTCTCTGCTTCGATCTCTCAGGCAAAAAGCACTTTCTTTCAAGATAAGATCCAATCTTCCTATTCCAATCCCAAAAAACTATTTTCCATCTTCTCCACCCTCTTGGACCCTCCCAAAGCCCTTCCCCCTCCTCCCTTCTGTCAAGCAACTTTGTTAACCACTTTGAAAAAAAGGTTGATGATATTCGCTCTTTTTTTTCTGACTCACCTTTACTCACCGCTGGGTCACCAGACCCTCCTTTCACCCGCACACTAACCTCCTTTCCCCCTCTCTCGCCAAGTGAGGTACCCTCATTACCTCTGCCCGCCCTACCACCTGTCCTCTGGACCCTATCCCCTCAAACCTCCTTCAGACTATCGCTCCTGATATTCTACCATTTCATCAACACTTCTCTAACTTCTGGTCACTTTCCAAATAGTCTTAAGGAGGCAAGAGTAAACCCTCTCCTAAAGAAACCCACTCTCAACCCGTCTGATGTTATAAACTACAGGCCTGTCTCTCTCCTCCCGTTCCTGTCTAAAACACTTGAACGCGCTGTCTTTAAACAACTCTCCTGTTATCTCCATCAGAACAACCTTCTGGATCCGCACCAGTCTGGTTTCAAGGCAGGTCACTTCACAGAAACTGCTCTCATTGCTGTCACTGAGGAACTGCACACTGCCAAAGCAGCCTCCCTCTCTTCTGTCATCATCCTGTTGGACCTGTCTGCTGCATTCGACACGGTGAACCATCAGATCCTCCTTCACACTCTCCAAGAACTTGGAGTTTCAGGCTCTGCACTTTCCCTCCTCACCTCATACCTCAAAGACCGTACCAACAGGGTAACTTGGAGAGGGTCGGAGTCCGACCCTTGTCAATTATCTACAGGGGTCCCTCAGGGCTCTGTTCTTGGTCCCCTCCTCTTCTCCCTGTACACAAACTCGCTCGGATCTGTCATTAGCCCCGAGCCCGCATGGTTTTTCATACCACTGCTATGCTGACGACACCCAACTAATCCTGTCCTTTCCCCGATCAGACTTTTACTCCAGGTGGTAGGCTTCTTGGACACCAGGCATCTCAGACAGGTCTCCAAATCCTGATTTATCCTCTCCGCTTGTCCATTCGACTGTGGGTGGTATCCGGAGGTCAGGCTTACAGTAGCTTGGTTTAGGTGACAAAACTCCTTCCAAAAACGTGACACGAATTGTGGGCCTCGGTCTGAAACGACATCACTGGGAAAACCATGGATCCTGAACACATGGGACAACATGGCCTCTGCTGTTTCTTTGGCAGTAGGTAACTTGGACATGGCGATGAAGTGTACGATTTTAGAAAACCGATCAATCACAGTGAGTATTGTGGTATTACCTGCCGATGTTGGCAATCCTGTCACAAAGTCCAAAGCAATGTGAGACCATGGTCTCTGTGGGGAATGGGCAGTGGTTGGAGAAGACCTGCCGCAGCTTGATGAGAAGTTTTGTTCCTGGCACACACAGGGCATGCTGCCACATAGCTGGCCACCAGAATCTGTGTTTCACCATGAAGAGGGTCCTCTTATTTCTTGGATGACAGGTAAGTACAGACGTATGGGCCCAATGAATCACTTGAGATCGAAGTTGCTCCGGCACAAACAAGCGATTCTGAGGACACCCTCTAGGGACAGGATTCCCGCTGTTTGCCTGTTTGACCTTGACTTCAATGGGCCAGGTCACACTCCCTATCACTCGGTCTGGCCGCAGAATGGTTTATGGACTCTTGGGGACTGGCTCAGGATCATACATTCTGGAGAGTGCATCAGGCTTTCCGTTCTGTGAACCAGGTCGATATGACAGAGTGAAACTAAATCGATTAAAGAATAAAGCCCACCTGGCCTGCCTAGAGTTCAAACGTTTGACCTTCCTGATGTATTGCAGGTTTTTGTGATCCGTCCAGACCAGGAAATCCTGCTCCACTCCCTCCAACCAGTGCCGCCACTCCTCCAAAGCAATCTTCACAGCCAACAGTTCCCGATTTCCCACGTCATAATTCCTCTCAGCAGATGACAGCTTTCGGGAGAGATAGGCACAAGGATGAAGCTTGTTGTCCGCCGCTGACCTCTGGGACAATATAGCCCCAACCCCGTCGTTGGAGGCGTCTACCTCTACCACAAACTGTCAGCTGGTATCAGGTACAGTCAGGATGGGAGCTGTTGTGAACCTTTTCTTCAGTTTCTGGAAAGAGTCCTCTGCCTGTGAAGTCCACACAAACTGAACATGGGGAGAGGTAAGGGCATGGAGAGGAGAGGCAATGGCACTGAAATTGCGTATGAAACGTTTGTAAAAGTTAGCAAACACCACAAATTGCTGAACTTGTTTTCTGGAACTTGGCGTTGGCCAATTAGCCACGTCGCTGACCTTTGCTGGGTCCATTTCCATTTTGTTTGGGGAAATCACAAAGCCCAAAAATGACAGTTGACATGAAACTCACATTTTTCGGCTTTTAAAAACAAATTGTTCTCAAGGAGTCTCTCAAGAACAAGGTGAACATGGTTAACATGGGTTTTCTCATCAGGAGAAAAGATGAGAATATCATCAAGATACACAAAACAGAATATATTCAGAAAATCTCTTAATATATCATTGATGAGTGTTTGGAAAACAGCAGGTGCATTAGAAAGTCCAAAAGGCATAACCAAATATTCGTAATGTCCTGTAGGTGTATTGAACCCTGTTTTCTACTCATCCCCCTCCCGGATGCGCAGTAGGTGATATGCATTCCTTAAGTCTAACTTGGTGAACAACATAGCTCCGTGTAATAGTTCAAATGCAGTAGAGATGAGTGGAAGGGGATATCTGTTCTTTATCGTGATCTGATTTAGTGGACTGTAATCAATACAGGGCCTTAATGAACCGTCCTTTTTCTCCACAAAAAAGAAACCTGCTGCTGCTGAGGATGATGATGGCCGAATCAAGCCAACTTTGAGTGATGATCCGAAATACTCTTCCATGGCCTCCCTTTCTGGACCAGAGAGAGAGTACAACCTGCCTTTGGGGATAGTAGAGTTCACTAAACATGAACAAGAGCAATCACTCCCCCACCCCTTAACCTTTCCTGTAAGCCAGTCCATGTGAGGGTTATGTTTAACAAGCCAAGGGTAACCCAAAATGAGAGGATGCTGCGCAGAATTAAATAAATGAAAACTAATCTGCTCACGGTGCTCCTGATCTATGACAATAACCATGGGCTCAGTGCGATGTGTGACTGTACATAAAAGGTGGCCGTCCAAAGCACTAGCTTCTAATGGCTGATCTAAAAGGACAATGTTTAAGTTCAAACTTGTAGCCAGCTCCCAGTCTAACAAGCTCTCATCAGCCCCTGAATCAATTAATGCATCCTGAGTCACAGTTTTATCATTACGTTTCATTTGTACCTGAATCAATTTTTCTGGAGGGAGGGTCGAAAGAAGTCACTCGGCTCACCAGCGTCCCTCTTCCTGCTGATGAGCCTGATCTTTTGCCGAACAGGCTGCCAGAACATGGCCCTGCTGGCCGCAGTAGAAGCACCGCCTCTCCCGTAGACGACGCTGACGCTCCTCAAGGGTGAGTTTGGCTCTTCCGAGCTGCATCTGTTCCTCCACGGCGGCAGGGGGTGCTGGTCGTTCTGGAGACGAAGTCCGGGTATTTCTCCGCCAAGCGTAGTGCTACCTCGGTAACTGTGGATCCTGCATTCTCTCCTTTCTCCCGGCGTCTCTCTGCTAGGCGTTGGTCCACCTGGATAGCCATGGCGATGAGAGAGTCCAAATCTTCAGGCAGATCTAATGGAGCTAACTGATCCTTTATGGGATCCGCTAATCCATGCAGAAACGCATCAAAAAGAGCCGCTGAGTTCCACCCACTCTCCGCTGCCAGGGTCCGGAATTCGATAGCGTAATCCGCCACTCTCCTCTGCCGTTGTTTGATGTTCACCAGGGCTCTCGTTGACTCTCTCCCAGGTGATGTCTGGTCAAAAATCTTGTTCATAGTATCCATGAATAGCCTTAAAGACTGGCAAACAGGCGAGTCTCGGGCCCATTCTGCTGTTGCCCAGGCTCCCGCTCTACCTGTCAAGTGAGACACTATGAAAGCAACCTTAGCTTGATCTGTGGGAAATGCTGCGGGCTGGTGTTTGAAATGGAGATCGCACTGTACCAGGAATGGACGACAGTTTCCAGAATCCCCAGAGAACTTCTCTGGCGAAGCGAGGCGGAGTGTAGACGATGGCATGGGTACTTGAACTGGGATATCAGCAAACCCGACCTCCGCTGGACCGGAAAACTCTGCCGCAGGAACCTCAGGGTAAGCCTTGAGGTGTGTAAGTATGTCGCGCATTTTCTTAGCCAGGTGATTTATCTCCGTTGACACTGTTGACTGGAAGTTGTGCTGACGGGCATTTAAGTCCTGGACCCCTTGATTGTTGATGTTGATGAAGGAGTGTTCCTTGCGCCTGCAAGGCCGTCTTTAACGCGTTGGAATCGGCTGAGTCCATCTTGTAAGGTTGGTTCGTTCTGACACAAAGGACTCACAAGAACTCAGATGCACGATTCGGTTGACTTCCAAAAATATCTTTTATTAATAAAAGACTTTTCAAAAACAAAAGATCACTAGATTCTACTAGGATTCTCACAAGATCTCTAGGTTGAACTAGGTTGCTCAACAGATAACTAATGTTTACAGACATGGACTCGACGTGGAGACAAGACAAACCGACAAAAGACAAAAGGAGAGCAGGGCTATAAATACACACAACGGTTAATGGGGCACAGGTGAAAACAATCAGGGGTGGGGCTGGTGATCAGTGGCGTTGCGCAATATTTCGGGGCTCCCCCGCAGGTCGGACCATGGGGCCCCGCCCCCTCCCCTAAATCAATAATAGAGTGACATGGGATAGACATCGCGGCCACTTTTTAAAATGTTTATTTTTTCAGGCATCTTTTGTAAACAGTAGGCCTATAGGGTCAGTAGGAACTTTCTGTATAAAGATACATCTGATTTAAACAGTATAGGGTCAGTAGGAACTTTCTGTATAATATACATCTGATTTAAACAGTAAGGTCAGTAGGAACTGTATAATAATATACATCTGATTTAAACATCATTGACAAATACAAACAAGTGGCTGTGTATTTTTTGTAACATGAAGGTATATTGTAGAACGTTATAGCCTATCATCATTGGAGTTCACACAACGGAACGGTTCACATATATATAACATTCTGTATAAAAGAAAAGTAGCCTACAAAAAACAAACAAATAAAACACATCCTATAGGCTACATAGAGGATGCAATCAGGAGCTGCTTTGTAGGCCTATTATTTTATACGAGCGCGTCTCCTGGCATTCTTCTGCGCAAAGTCCTGTATAACAGTCTTTAAATCTATACTGCGCGCGCGTCGGCTCTCAATACTAAGGACTGCTAACCCAGACAGTCTCTCTTGCGACATTGTGCTCCTCAAATATGTCTTTATTAATTTAAGTTTTGAGAAAGATCTCTCAGCACTGGCAACAGTCACGGGTATAGTTAAAAACAATTTCAGTGCTGTGGCAACATCGGGGATACTTGGCAAAATGGACTGATTTTCAATGAGCAGGGTTTGTGCAAGGTCTTTGATTGTTCCACACTCAATTTTCTTTATAGTAGGCCTAAGAGCATTACGGAGGGACAGGATCTGGAAAGGAAACTTGGCTGACAGGTCGTCTTTATACTGGCCTGATAAAGCACTTGCGGACTCAGACAGATCCTTGTCTGTTGTGTGCAAAAGTTCACGGGGAAGCAGAAAAGAAAATCGCTGTGCAACTTCGCTCATTCCAACAAATCGATTTTTGAGTTGGGCAACGACAATATCGATATTTGCGTAAAATACCGCCACTCTAAAATGCTCCCCTGGGTCTTGGAGCCGCTGGTCCTCGCAAAGCTCTGAAAAGTGCCTCTTTGTGCGCCTTGCCCGTCTGTCTTTGAAGAGACTGTGGACACCCCATGAGGATGCCAGGTCTTGCGTGTGCGCTTTTAAGCCATCAAACTCTCCTCGGAGTTGGGCAAGTGTATCGGTTGCGTTACCAAGCATTGCTGTCACCTGTAAGAGGTCCACGTCTTTGCGCTGGAGAGCTTGGGACACAATGTTGACTGTTTCAAGGACCTTGCCCTGTATTACAGTCATTACAACAAACTCAAAGCTCTCCATGGCCTTTTTCAAGCCAGTCGCCTCGGCACGTTCCTCTTTATGGCGATTGGCGAATAAAACTTTCTATTATTCTAACCTGTCTCGAAGCGTGAGGCACGACTAGCTGGCTCGGCTGTAACGGGGCTGCTGGGGTCTGTGGGGGCACGGCTAGCTGGCTGGGCAGCCTTGGCTATGCCTATGTCTGAACTGGCCTCGGAGGGGGCACAGCTGACTTCTTGCTGACCTGCAAAAAGGAACGGATTAGATTCCAATTCCAATGTAACCTGTAGCATACTCTTACTGGTTATGGCGAATAAAACGTTCTATTATTCTAATGTCTAACCTGTCTCGAAGCGCGAGGCACGACTAGCTGGCTCCGCTGTAACGGGGCTGCTGGGCTGTCTGCCTGGACTCGGAGCTGACAGCCGGGGGCCGGGGGGAGGTTGCTAGTGGTCTATCTGCATTAATGTTACAGTTTACGTCTACCTTTGCTGCCTGCCGGAACAATGACGTTATTTTAGGTCGTTTTGCCCTCTCCTGTTCGGCTTTCGCTCTCATTCTGAGCACCGCTTGGGTAGTGGCGCTTCATTTTTCATGTTTACTGGCAACGCAACTAACGAACGTTATTTATATGAGCAATGCTTCCCGCTTTCTTTTGAACGCTGCCCAGCCTGCCAATGAACATTAGTTATCAGCCGGCTAGCCCTATCGCAGGTGAGCAAATAATTATAATGATACACTGTTGTACTACTACAGGCAGCGTACACATGACGTAGCAACATAGCAGGGAGGGGGGGGGGGCCCGCCCTCTGCGCCCTGTTCCCGCATTACGAAATCTAAGAGGATAGCCTACAGTGGGGGCGGAGCGGGGCGGGGCGGGGCCCCCTAAGCTCCGGGTCTCCCCCGCACCGCCGGGGGTGCGGGGGCCTCCGCTACGCCACTGCTGGTGATGATGATCACATGAGACACACAAGCTAGCAGGTGACACACAACGACATGAAGTCTAGACACCTGGGGGGTATACTACGAAGCAGGATTTTTGCTTAGCCGGCTAAATTCAGGGAAAACTCCGGCTTTCCGGTCCTACGAAGCTGGTTCTCTTTTTAGCAGGCTAGATCTCCATGGTAACTTATGCTTAGCGGCTAACCTGGTCGGGTCATACTTCCTGAATGAAAAGTCAACTAATATTAGTCAAATATGAAGAAGTTAAACTTTAAACATCCATGACTTAAACACTTTATCCAGGATAAAAGCTACATAGCTGCACCTGCAAGGTGAATACAGCTGGTAAAAGTGTTTGAATGCGTACATTAACAGGTTTATGATATACTGCCCAATCCAAGACACGAGTGGATCTGACTTTAATTACATTTGACTCGAGTGTTTCGTCAACTTAATGTGTTGCTTAAAATAATACTTCTGCATACAGTATGTGACACTGTGAGTGTTGCACAGCCAGATACGGCTCGGCTGACTCAGATAACGAAATATATCATACATTATGATGCATGTGATATGATGTGATATGAATGATAATGGGACACATCGACGTCTGCACTCACAGTGCCGCGGACTGTAGGCTACGTAATGTTACGTTGATCTGGTTACTTATGTTGTGGCAGATATTTAATTAAGCTTTCTTAACATAATAGTATAATGATAGTTATAATAGTCCGATTGCTCTGAACATGGGAGGTGATATTCTATTCATTTTCACGTTCACACAGTCGGTGATTTTGGCCGGCCGTCTTTCCTGCAACCGCAGTTTAAACTGTATTTCCTCCGCACACTGAGCTCTGATTGGTCAGCCGGCGTGGTGCTTTCGCTGAGTTGATCTCTTATCCTGGAACCTATCCTGCTTCGGAGCACAGACTAGGTTCCAGGATAAGTCACCATGGAGATCTAGCCCGCTAAAAAGTGAACCAGCTTCGTAGTACCGGAAATCCCAGAAGTTATCTTACTAAACGAAAATCCTGCTTCGTAGTATACCCCCAGGTTAGCCGCTAAGCATAAGTTACCATGGAGATCTAGCCTGCTAAAAAGAGAACCAGCTTTGTAGGACCGGAAAGCCGGAGTTTTCCCTGATTTTAGCCGGCTAAGCGAAAATCCTGCTTCGTAGTATACCCCCCAGGGCTGTACACAGTTTAATACTGTCAACTTCTAATTTTGGGAAAAACTAGAATTCCCAGTAGAGACGTGCCATAGAGAACATGTTGCGAAACACAATGGCCAGCATGTGTATTTCTGGGGGGGGGGGGCGTTCGAGTCCAGTTTTGAATAGTCTGCCGTGGTTTCGTTCCATTTCAAAGAGCTTGACGCTCGGCGTAACCTTGGCGCACTGCCACTCCAACATCCAATCCCAGAGCTTGAAGATTAATCACGGGGTTTGTCAACGGGACTGTAGTCCCAAACGATAGCTGGGGATTATGGGTAGTGTAGTGTCTTCGGCCACCCTAAACTGATTTCTTTTCCGGATATCATATCTCATTAACAACACCACATCTGGCGTCACAGAAATCTTCTGTTACGGCCCGTCCACACTACAGCTTCAACAGCTTCAAAAACGGTTTCCAACGCATCTGCCCATTCACTTTGAATGGGGTGACGTCACTTTTCGTCGAACTGCAATCCCAAGAGATCAGTCCAGCTACTTGTGGGAAGCAGAGCAGAGCTTTCCTGGCGTTTCAGGCTGCAAAAGTTGAGCAATGTTCGACTTTTGAAGCTTCTGAAGCTTTCGGTGGAAGCGTCAGCCAATCAAATCATATGCCAGTACAAGCTCTAGCCAATCAAACCGCTGCTTGTGTGTCAGGGGCGGGAGATTAATGTGATTGGTTGTTGGTCGAGCTTCAGACACACCCAGCTCCAAGCTTTTTTTGAAGCTGTAGTGTGGACTGACCGTTACTGTCCTTTCTTCTTAGAGGAAGTACAGAAACACGTAACTCTGGATTTGTTTTAATGTTTGAGGTGCAATAAACGACACAGCAGCTTTTTGGCATGTTAAAAGTATTATTTTCTGCCTCGCTCATGAGAGTAACAGCTGACAAAATTACAGCTTCGCCTACTGATTTCAAATGTGTGCTCTAAAATGATATTTATAAATGACTATTATCATTATAAGCAAGACAATAAATGGCAAAGATATGTAGAAAATAAACGTATTTAAGATACGTTCATAAGAAAACGTAAAACGTGGGAGAAAATATGTGTCTAGAAGATATGTAGAAAATAAACGTATTTGAGATACGTTCATAACGAACGTGACGTGGGAGAAAATACGTTTCTAGCTAAACGTAATTTAGAATGCAGTTGAGTTCTGTGGGAACGTAATTTTTAGGAGACAGGGTTGCTATAATACATTCTGACGAAAAATACAAATTCTTATGAATACAAATAAAATAAAAGAAGCCTCCCGTGAGTTACTACAAGCTATAAAGTAGATTTTAAAAAGTTTTATAGAATAAAAGCTCCCTGAAGGACGTTGTAGAAATGCGTGTGTGCACCACGACAAAGGAGCCTCGTTCACTTTACATTGGGGTTGTTTGCGTGGTACAGACACGTAACTGTAGCAAAGTTCGTGACTCCACCACGCAATGCGGTGTTAAGGAGTCGTGGTGGAGTCACGCATTCTGGTGAGATCGGGTTGCTCAGAGAGGTGACCGAGAACCTGATGGTCACTCTGATAGAGCTCCAGTGTTCCTCTGTGGAGATGGGAGAACCTTCTAGAAGGACAACCATCTGTGCAGTACTCCACCAATCAGGCCTTATGGTAGAGTGGCCAGAAGGAAGCCACTCCTCAGCAAAAGGCACATGGAAGCCCCCATGGAGCACCGAGAGGACTCTCAGACCATGAGAAACCAAATGGTCTGGTCTGATGAAACCAAATTTGGCCTGAATGCCAAGCATCATGTCTGGAGGAACTCAGGCACCGCTCATCCCCTGGCCAACACCACCCCTACAGTGAAGCATGGTGGTGGCAGCTTCATGCTGTGGGATGTTGTTCAGCAGCAGGAACTAGGAGACCAGTCAGGATCAAGGGAAAGATGAATGCAGCAATGTACAAGGAGATCCTTGATGAAAACCTGCTCCGGACCTCAGACTGGGGCGAAGGTTCACCTTTCAACAGGACAACAACCCTAAGCACACCGCCACGAGTGGCCCAGCCAGAGGCCAGACATGAACCGGATTGAATATCTCTGGAGAGATCTGAAAATGGCTGTGCACCGACGCTCCCCATCCAAGCTGATGGAGATGATCTGCAAAGAAGAATGGGAGAAACTGCCCAAAGAAAGGTGTGCCAAGCGTGTAGCATCACACTCAAGAAGACTTGAGGCTGTAAGTGCTGCCAAAGGTGCATCAACAACGTATTGAGTAAAGGGTGTGAATACTTATGCACATGTGATATTTGAGTGTTTTATTTTTAATTCATTTGCAAAAATCATTTACAAACTTTTTTCACTTTGTCATTATGTGTGTAGAATGTTGAGAAAACAAATTAATTTAATCAATTTTGAAATATGACTAACATAACAAAATGTGGAAAAGGTGAAGGGGTATGAATACTTTCCGGATGCACTGTACATGTCCCTCTGTGAGGGAAACTAGAAAACAATAAAAAGTTATTCAGAAAAAAAGAAACCCACTAACTTAACTCCCTGAGGTCCAAGCCCTTCTTCAAAGAGGTCAGCGTGCACACTGTTCCCCGCTGAGGTTGGCTGATTTTGTTGAAAAAAGCCAGCTCAGAGTCGCTGCTTCACCTTCACTCTGAACGGAGGGGAAGTTCCCTCCTAGTACATAACGTAAACTTGGCTCCAATAAAGGCATCCGTTGGCACCTCGGTGGACAACAGGAAATCTTTGTTTATCGCAAAACATCCCGTTGTTGGCCTCAGGGTGTATGACCCTTCATGCTGTATGGCGGCAGAGCGTCATATAGCAGCCGCAGTGTTTACTGAACAAAGCTGCCATATCCTTAAGATAAACAATGAAGGCATGAAGTATGTAGTTCTGCGTCAGACCCGCAGGACCCCGTCTGTTTGTCAAAGTGCCTTTTGGTATGTATTGTTTGAAATAACTGTGGACTTCGTGTCTGACTCCCCTATGTCCAGGGGCCACAACACCTAAAGATAGAAGTAGGCAAAACAAATATAATTCATTGTATAGTACCATATTCACTCCAAGAGCTGTCAAAACTGTCACATTATGAAGACAATACTTGAACACAACGTCAGAGCTCTTGAATCTGTTTAGTCGACCCAGTCAATGGGTTTTTATTATGTTTCCAGCAACAGATCTATTTCATTCACAGTGAGAGTTCAACACATTTCCATTTCCATACACGACTACATCCTTACATACATTAGGGCTATATACCAGAGAATGGGTATATGGTTGGGTAAATACAAGTTAAACAACAGAACATCCTAGATCTCTTTTATTGCATCTGCTATCAGTTGATTCTACAATGATTTGGGGGAATACAAGGCTAAGAAAGACTAAAGAAGTTACATTTTGAGAATATTTAATAGACTATCACTTTTCTTTACTTCTGTAGATCGACATAAAAATACTAGAAACCATGGTGATTATTATGGTACAGTCAGTTTCACATTTCCATTAAAAATGCACATCTGGAGATGGAGAAAGTCAGTGAGCCTGTACAGTACGAGCAGTACCTGAGGTCAAGTTTTTGGTATCAATATTTGGTACAATCAGTTTTTGGTCAAGGTGCATGTACATCTCATCACTATTTTCACATTATATCTGTGAATGCTCTCCCAACATAAACACCAACAGCTAGTCTTCTCTGTGAAGTTTAGTTATGTCTTCCATATTCTTGACAGGTTGAGGTGTTGCATTTCTGACACTTGTCCTGCGGATTCGCCTCGGGCGGTGCTCTGAGAACCAGTTGGAGACGGTCATGGCAAGGCGGAGGAATCCCAGGCTGATGCAGTGCACCTCTGAAGTGAGTGGGATGTCAGAAAAGAGGGCGTGGTCCCTGCACATGAGGGCATTGCTGCATTCAAAGTCTTTGACAATGTTGAGGATCTCCTGGCGCTCCGCCTGGCGCATCATCCCTCTGATATTCAGCAGGGTGGAGACGTGCTTCTTCCTGTAGGGAGGAAGGATACAGGGAGGAAGGGGGGTAGACGGGTGTTAATGGAAATTGGGTCTGTTTGGTGTTGCCAAAGGCTGTCATCAGTTTGAGCAACAGTCACATCTTTCTAAGTAATAGCATCTGTTTCTGAGAAGTAACAGAACATTTGGTACCACTTTGGTACAAGAACATCTAATTGATCTATTCACCTCATGTACCCCCACCCCTTTACCCACTTGCGGTTCAAATGCTTTCATGTACGTTCTTCCAGTTTAGCATTATTAGCATTGTTTAAAATGATTTTTATTTGGACACATTTACAGCTAGACTGTGGCAACGGAATGGTTTTTACCTCCATATTCTGTAAGTGGCTGGCTGAATTCTCATTTAACACCCTATGGTTAGACTTGCAGTGCAGATCTGTGTCTGACGTTACGGCAGTGAGTAAATATAAAAACCGTTGTTTTTATAGCCGCTCTGCTTATCTGCTCTGATACAGCTGGCAGCTCCTAAGAGCTCCAACCTGTAAATTCTCGAAGATGCGTTTTTTATGATATGATAAAAAATGGTTAGTGTCTCGCCTGAATAAGTGTTTTTACTTAAAGGTCCCATGTCATGCTTTTCTGGTTATTACCCGTCCCCTTGTGTGTTATGTAGCTTTTTATGCATGTAAACGGTCTGCAGAGTCACAAACCCTCAAAGTACATCCTGTAGGGAGTACAACTCTAACACAGAGAAGACCTGTCTGTGCTGCCCCAGAACGCCTCGTTGGGGATTTCTCTTGCTCCCATTGTTTTGTTCTTGGATATAGTGACGTATTTGGGTATAGTGACGCAATGTAACGTCCGCGGAGCCGTTACATTTGGACCAATCCGCGGACTTCCTCACACACACACACACACACACACTCGGCGGGACGTTGCGAGGCTCGCTGCTGCGAGACAGCGAGACACCGCGGAACTCAGCCTGGGCACACACACAAACTCCCAGCCAGGCTGCGGGTGTGTGTGTGTTTCAGGCTGGGTTTTGCTGTGTCTCGCTGTCTCGCAGACGGCCACTGGGCTCACAGAGAGGGGGGGGCAGGAGCTCCAACAAGCCGTTTAGGACAGAGAGTGAATGCACATACTATACAGAGATGCTGTGTGAGAAACCAATGTGAGTTTGGAAAATTGCACACTATAAATCTATTTTAGTATACCTCAACAATGGAATTATGATCAGTAGAAATGGCAATGACATGGGACCTTTAATAACAATTAATTCAAAAGCCAAAAAACTGGTTCTTTGGCAAGTAAAGGTTGATAAAGCTGGCAACGGCATAACAAAGTAATAGCACTTATGCTCTAACAGGGAGTACCAACACATATTAAGGCAGTGTGTAAGCGCCCTAGCACTAGCAGGCAAAGCATTAAGTAAATAAAGCATTTGTAAATTGTTTTGAAGATACATCTATCGGCATTTAAGTACATGTTTGGATACGTAGGATCTCCGTTTAGAGGATTCAATTGTATGCCCATGTGTATGCGCACATGTGCATGAATGGAGGCTGGCAGTCTTTGATCTCCTAAAATACCAGCAGGGGATGCCATACAGTAAACAGAAGGGGTGAGTCAAGCAGTGAGTTAGCATGTCCGTTCTGAACTTCTATGTTTTTCTCTCCTCTTCCACACCTCTCCCTCTTGGTGGCACCAGTCTGTCTCCTGCAGGGTGGCAGGAACAGGAAGTACTCGGCAGCAGCTTCCTGTCTGCTCCGTGGAGAGTTATGCGTCACACGCGGCCGTAGGTTGACAACGGTCACCTTAATCTGTGCACAAACAGCCCCCCTGCCCCCTCACTCCCATAGGCCTCCCGGCCACATCCATTCTCAAAACAGACCCACTCTCGTCTCCAAATATAGCAACGTTAATGTACGCTAGATATGTTTCCACGCTCCTTTTCCTTGTTTTGATCCTTTGTGACCAAAAAAAAAACTAAAAACAAAACATACCTAATCTGACTTTTTTCCTTGCTTTGGCTAAGTGCCAAGAACAGCCAACTGTGAAAATGCAGCAATAAGCATAAAAGAAAATAGGACCTTCGGGGGTACAGTAGAGAGAATATTTGTTTTTATAGATGCTTCCTGGTTGCAAAGTAATAGTTCCAACACTGTCACTTTGTTAGTCCTTACCGTATATCTGGAAACTCTTTCACTAGGACAGCGACTTCCATCTGGATGGAGGGAGTGTCTTCCAGGAGGATGATGTCAGCAAGGTGGCAGATGACGCTGTCTAACCAGGATGAACTTGATTCCTGAAGCAGAGTTGTAGAAAAGCAGAGGACAAACAGTTTTATTATTGTGCAACAGATTTTAAGGAAACTTAAAATGTATCGATAAATTGGAATCTGTTTGGAAATGTGGTCAACTATACTCAGTGTTTCTCACAGATCTGAAATATACTTGGGGGGGTGGTGATAGTGGGGGGGGGGGGGGGGGGGGGGGGGGTTGAGGTGCCGTGCCTTTGTGACGTGCAACAACATTAACCTTTCTGTTGGTCACTTGTTAGCAGACCCTTCACGCGATGGCAGAGCGAACAGGTACAGGCAGGGCCCATAGTGATAGCCCTATAGTTTAAATCTACTACCCACAAATAAACATATGGACATGGGTTACCATTTAAAAAAAATGGTAAATGTATTTAGGAATCTATTAATGTCATTTTAAGTGGGGGTGGACCTCAAATCCTCTAGGGGGGTCCGGGGGCATGCTCCCCCGGTAAGATTTGTTTTTAAATGTTGGAGTTAAATGCATCAATCTGGTGCACTTTGAGGGGGAAATAAAGAGACTAGATCTATGGAAACACCTATATGAAACAGAACTGTATACATTTCAATAATCATAAAATCATGGCCATAACCAATAACATACAATATGAAAAAACACTGAAACTTGTTTATTTATTTATTTTTGGTTCATTTATAGTTGTGAGTGTGTCTGTGCAGCCTCCCCCCTCTCCTCTCTGCTCCTCTTTGTGGCAGCAGCAAAGACTAGTTTTAGCTCTCAACAAGTTTTAACCAGTTTAGCCCTGAACCTGTTTTTCAAGTCTCAGGCACGAAAATTACATTCCCAGAACAAATGACCATATTTTCCCTTCTAAAAGGGTTAAATTAATAATATTTGTTCTCAAAGTAATGATAAACCTGTGCGTTGTATGTAGAAAAGTCAGAATCAATATAGATGTTTTTTATTTTAAAGAAAATTCAGATTGAACATAGTAAAAAACTGTAAATTATAGTGTCCGTCCAAAAAATCTTTTTTACTTACAGTGAAAACTACCCTTGGATGATGGTAAGGTAAACTAAAAGCTTTAGGAATCCAAAGTACAAGATATAATAAGTACCCTGTATCAAGATTGATGCAAAACAAGTGACATTTGACCTTTTTAGAGAGGTTTAGCAAAAACAACTCCACCTCTGAGGTGATTTGGGTAGAAATGGGGGCTTTACCGTTTTTCTGGAACCCATTGGTCGATTTTGGTGATTGACATCTCTTTCTGACCGTTAGAGCCAATAGAATCGAAGGGGAATCTCCCCACAGACACACAGTCTAAAACAAAAAGGTGTGGGCTTTGCGCACGCAGTTTTGCACCAGAGTGAAGCTGTCTCTAGGTCTGACTTCTAGAAACGGAAACGCAGGTTTATTGCTAATGGATTATCAGAAATAATTTGAAAGGGACACAGACACATTGGACTAACCTATGGATTAACTTCAGCAGCGTTTTTATCGTTTTAATGCCATTGAAGACCACTTTTGACCAGACTACGACACAGGTGAGCCATGTTAGCGTTTTTAGCTACCTAGCGCCATATATTTGTATGTCTTTTCTTGTTATTATCTCCACGAGTTCGTATAATTGAGTGATAAAGAGGGTACCCTTCGATTCTGTGTCACCTCACGATGTGAAACGATGGGTTGGATGTGCAGCAAAGATAAATAATAAGGTTTTGTGAGTGAATTTCGGTGCAGTCATCTGTTAGCATTTTTAGCTCGTTGCTAATTCAGAGGCTCAGCGTTAGCATTGTAGGGGTTTCTTTTAAAAACATTTTTTTAATTATCAGTTAGATGAGTTTCTTCCCGTTACATGAATATAAAACATTCATAGTTTATTAAATGAACATGCCCTCAGACACTGTTTCCTGCAAGATGTTGCGGCAGTGCCCCGGTACCGAGGTCTCTCGGTGTAAGTGTATCTTACCTTTTTTCACCTAGTTAACTTTTTTATTTTTTATTCATGCATATTTTACTAATCACTACCCTCTAAAATGGAAATATGTGTTTACATAAATGGTGACCAAACCGTTTGAGACCCACTGAGAACTTAGACTAAGTTAACTATCTAAACACTCAGAGAGTCCTTTCCCTCACCTGAGCTGAGCTTATCCCGAGCTTGAATGACACACAGAGACCAATCAAGGGCTTTGATTTATGATCTGTATGACAGTGGCCATGTCGGCAGGCCACATCATGTAGACAGCCAGTCACCCTATGTGAGGCAGGCCACTTAACAGGCCGGGACTGGGTACAGGAGGCGTAGAGCGAGGGATCAGTGTCCACAAGTTAATCGATCGCAGATGGTGTCGTGGTCGCGGACAAAAAAAAAAAAAAGAATCGTTTGAAAAAAAAAAGATATATATACTTGGGCGGCCGTTAATATACCTGGGCGGCCCGCCCAAGTATATGTGTGGGAAACCCTGGTACAGCATTCGTAAACGCTCATCAAAACGTTTCTTTTAAAGATAAGGCATGTCTACCCGTGAACAATCAACCCGTCAGGGGAAACACAGATTAATACCTTCAAAGGCCAGAGGCCAAGCATTAAGGTGATTTACTGAGTGAAAAACAAAACTCCACCTCTGTTTTTCTGGGTCATGTTTTTCTTCAAACACTCAGGAAAAATAAATTATTTGGCTTGGCATGCACTAAAAATAACGACGTCTTTTTTAGACAGGCATGAACCCCCCCCCCCCCCCCCCCTCCCCTCTAGTTTCCATAGACACTTCATCCCGCTCCTCGGCGCAAAAAGGCCATCAAGGCCATCCCAGAGCCACATCAAAGCTGGCCAGCTGACAGGAACAGGAAGTTCCTTCTGAACACAGCAGCTTCCTGTTGTCAGCCGAGGTGACGGACACTTGTTTGAACTCGCTCACAGAAAGGGGGCAAATGCCACGCTGTCAGGTCTCGTTGTTTTACACCCTCTTCCCTCCTCTGACGAGTGCTAACGTAAGCGTGCTCCATCCATCTCCATCTCACTGACGGCAGCCATTTTTCAGAGCTCAGTCCTGTATCAACAGTGTGAGTTATTCCTGACCTCGGAAGTTAGGGGGTCAGGCTCCATTTACAACCAACAGACTCTGCACTCCCGGCGCCAGCTCTGCTCAGTGTTTTTGAGAATCAGCATATTGGAATTATATACAATGCTCAGCATCTCCTGAGAAGCAATTATTAGCTCTGTTTTGTTGCAATGAGTTTTGGTCTCCTTCTAGAACCTTACTGTACTTTGCCACACTAAAGAGTTAAATCCGACTTTAAAGACAATGTCTGAATAATTTATAAATGTAATGTTTTGAGTGAAGTCCAGATTTACCAGATCCTTAAAGAGTCCTTTGAGCTGTTTGGCTTCATCTTGCAGACGGAAAGCCATCCTCTTTCTCATTTTGGAGGATGTGCAGATTATCCGTCCCCTCATGATGGCGCGGACATACTCCACCAGGACCCGCCGGTGCACCTCTCCCACCAGCGTCTGTCAGGCGTTCAGAAAAACAAATCACTGACATATCACCTTCTGTTACATGTAACCTTTTAACACAAGTTATAATTATTTTATCAAAGAAATGTTACCTGGTAAGGTGGAGGGTCCATCCTCCTGAACTTCTTGAAGTGTTGTTTGATGCTGGCTTCGATGGCCTCAAAGGCCTCCGTGTTGTTCAGCCATTTCCTCTTTATCAGTTTCTCCAGGAAAGGCTGAGACAACAACACACAAGTTCTGTTTAACAGAGTACGCCATCACAGTACATTTACTCAAGTTAAGTGTAAAGGTAATTTACTTTGACTCAATTACAATTCTTATATTATATTATCACCAATAAAGTCAACTTGAATGTGATAAAATGATCTAATGGCTGTAGTTACTTTGTAGAATGAGATTTTCAAACAAAAAATATCATATAATATATTAATCATTACTTAAATCAAGCTATACACAACGAAATGCTGCTTACAGGCTTTTGCAGTGACTGTAATCAAATAATGAACATTTACAGCCTGTCCTCCAACAAAAAACGACCAAATAGGTCGATTGTTTAAACACCTTAGATTACGACCCATAGCAACGTTTTAAAGTGTAGCACCTCTAGTGGTCGTGTAAGAAACAACATGCTCCCGTTTATTCACAAATAACCCTCTCTGGAAAATCCTAAATTGTAGAATAGTTTGGCCATTAAAATGCTTTTTGATTAGATTTCTAGCGAGAAGTGTATATTGTACTTTTAGAATCCACGTCCAGTGGATGTGGATCTATAGTTTGATAGATATTACGAAGATGATTTGAGGTCTCGCCAGGATAACGTGTATATGCGGCAGCTTCCATGTAAAGTCAGCGTGGGTGAAAACAGTATTTCCGGTCTCGAAGTTTTCATAATAAAACCGGATATATTCCCCTCACTGTCAAATGATTACACAGTGATATCTGCATTACTCATCCACTAAAAAACATCAGTTTATCCTTGTTAATTACACAATATTGATTGGTTTAAATGGTGTACAATGCTTTTGTGTTTTTAACCTTCGATTCAGAGAAATAAATAGTTTTTTAGGAGTTTAGACAGTTTCAGAAGACACTATACTACCCAGAATCCCAAGCTATCGTTTGGGACTACAACATCCGCCTTGCTTTACAAACCCAGTGATTAGTCATCAAGCCCTGTGATTGGATGTTGGAGTGGCAGTGCGACAAGGTTACGCTGAGCGTCAACAGCTCTTTGAAATGGAATGGAACCACGGCAGACTTTCCAAAACTGGAATTGGACGGGTCCAGCCCCCGGCTCCAGCCCCCCCCCCCAGATATACACATGCTGGCTATTGTGTGTTTCACAATATATGGCACGTCTCTTTATAAGACGTTTTCGTATTTCCCACAATTAGAAGTTGCCAGTATTAAATGTGTACACCCTGGAGGTTTAGGGGATACAAAACACAGTGGTGTTATCAAATGTAAAACATATAATTAATAAATGGGTGAAATAATATACCCACATGACACCTAAGGTCAGAAGAGCTTTGTTTAACAGCTGGCCTTATGTCTGTGAGCCCTCCTGTTGTTCATTGATAAGCCTGAAACATGCACTTGTCAAGGTTCAGAGGCAAATTTTGCAAATATGGCAGTAGCCATCGATCATCGTAAGATAAGATACTTTATTGATCCCAAGTTGGGAAATGTTTTTGTTACAGCAGCATACTACTTTGTTCTACTCCACTACAATTCAGAGGTTAACCTAGTATTTTTACTCCACTACATTTATTTTAGTTACTTTGCAGATTCTGATTAATGATGTGAAATATAAACAACCCTTAAATCAGACTTTAGTTACACCTGAGTCAAATTCAGGGAAGGTGATTGTCAAGTGCCAAAATAAACTATGCAATATAATGGACGTTAAGTACTTTGTCAGACTTCATATTTATCTGTGGATAACCCCAACGTTTTTTTCTTATTCAAAAGAAGACCTTAACTTAAAGTATTCTTTAATGTTTAAATAAAGCCTAGTTGGTCTGTTTTGCACATTCTCCTGTTAATATCTTTGGACGTCCTGCACTAAACAGTTTTATTGTAGAGATCACTACAGTATCTTCTTGATATTTTCAATTTTGTATGTAGGCTACTCTTAATATTTAAATGTTTTCATCAAATAAAACTTATTCAACAACAAAATTCAATAGCGTGCTTTAACCACTAGGCGGCGCAGGTTTAAAAAAACAGTGGTGTAGTTAATAAAACATAATAATATCAAACATAATATGACTATTAACTTTATTGTGAAATTAAAACACAACGGTAAAGGAAAATACAGTTTCAGTCTCTCGATGTGAAGCTTATGCATTGTACCATGAACCTGTATAGACCTGTAACAGTCAACTGAGTGAGGAGTTGGAAAGGCAATTAATTAATTAATTAATTAATTAAAATGTCGAACTCGGACTTCATTTTAAGGACATTTCGGCCAGGGATTTAGAGCTATATTTGTTTAACCACCGGATTGGCAAAACAGGAGTGTGTGTGCACCAGTCTGCCTTGATCTATGTATTCATGTATGTGACATTCACAGTATCTGCTGCCCACAGCTGTTTCATAGAAGGAAAACCTCCTTCACTTCATGAAATCTCTGCAGCACCAGGAGGCAGCGGGAGGGTTAACTCAGCCTCTGAGAAGAGGAGCGCGCAGTGCCTTTCACGCACCGCCTTTCACGCACCGCCTTTCACGCACCGCCTTTCACGCACCGCCTTTCACGCACCGCCTTCGCAGGCTGATGTGTTTTAACCTATGGTTTTAACCACACACACCTCCACACACACGATTTAAACGCAGACTTCTGTTCCTCCATGTTTCGTTGTTATCGTTTCACTGAGCAGACCCGCCCCCTTTTTTTTTTCAAACTCTCCCTTTTTTGGTCCATCTGCGGCGGTAATAGTTTTTGTGCGCTGTGATGATTCGGCTGTACCTTTAATAATGAATATTAAATGTTCATTTGATCATTGGTTTTATTCTGAAAACGTCGAGACCGGAAATACTGTTTTCAACCCGTAACTTTACATGGAGGCTGCCGCATACCTCAAATCATCTTCGTAAGATCTATCAAACTATAGGCTATATCCTACATATCGACTGGACGTGGATTCTAAAAGTACAATATACACTTCTCGCTAGAAATCTAATCAAAAAGCGTTTTAATGGCCAAACTATTCTACAATTTAGGATTTTACAGTGAGGGTTATTTGTGAATAAACGGGAGCATGTTGTTTCGTACACGACCACTAGAGGTGCTACACTTTAAAACGTGGCTATGGGTCATAATCTAAGGTGCTTAAACAATCCACCTATTTGGTCGTATGAGTTGGAGGACTTGTTGAACCTTTAATGCTGCCGGGGGTCCTTAGGCTTCATAATGTGTATACTGCATAATGTATTACTTATCTTTACTTCATTTGGAATGAAACATGTTTTCGGTTTCCCTAACTGTTGGACTTGGCAGGCACATAACTCAATTGGTACTGACATTAGTACATTTTTACGTTGTACGATTGTTATTTTTACTTATTTAGTGATCGGAATACTTTTTCCAGTTCTAAACAGCAGACATGGATCGTTTGAAATTGAGAAACCCACATGTTACTTTCTGTTTCAATAAAATACGTTTACGGGATTTTTTCAAATGTGTCATCCCACTGGTACGTTGTCATATTTCCTGGCCATGAGCCTGGAATTTGCTTGTGTCTTACTCACCCTGATGTTCTCGAACAGCCTTTCTGTCAGCACCCTCACTGACTGGTTGATGATGCGGTCCAGGGAGGAGTTGGCTCTCTGTGCAGTGTCCTCGCTGCCCTGTGGGTCACACTGCCTGCAGCGCTCCACTAAGGATCTACACAGGAGACATGAAGCTAAACCTTCAGAAAATGACTGCAGACAAATCCCCAAATGTATATTTCTAGCTCAATAAAAAATATGTTGTCTACCTGAGAGGAGGGCAGCAGTTGACCACAGATATGGTTCTGGACACATATCCGTCCCCTCGTTCTCCGAATTCTTCCTGAGTATCATGAAACATCTCCACCTTCCTCTGGAAACTGGACAGAGTTTAAAAAAAAACATGCTGAATGCTAAAACAATCAATAAATGGACACTCCTGTCCTGTCCTGTCAAAACACTGCTTCGGATTGAAGACATCCTTAAATCAATAAAAATACCAGCATATTAAATAAAGGCCAGATTAGATAAAGAATAACAAATGTATTATTTTTAGTAAATGCAGATCACACCATTTTTCACACCAAATGTGCAATTGAGTGCAATTATTTCACGTTTGTAATAATAATAATAATAATAACACTCACTAGTAGAGAAAGTCAGCCAGACCAACGAGACTGCAGCGAGCCACTCTTGCCCCCAGAAACTGGTTCACAGATGTAGATCGGTCCAAGTCCACCTTCAACCTCTGGAATAGTGAAATACATTAGCGGTAAAACAGCTGTTTCCTAGGCTAAAAAGACATTTACTAAAATCCCCAGTGAAAACAACATGTGACCTGTACCTGGATGACTGAGCGTGCCAGGTGGGACTGATACTCCTCTATGTGCAGAGTCTGGGCCCATCGTCTCTCCTCCTCATCCAGAACCTGAATCAACTCTATTGTCACCTTCTCCTGAAAATCACAGAGTAAAATATCAATTTGAATCCATTTTCAACAAAAAAACCCACAACTGTGTTGAGAGAACATTTCTTACCCTGACGATGCTGATGCAGTCCTCCTCCAGCCTCTGCACTGTGTCTTGGGGCAGAATGGGCTCCAGTGGAGAGTAGTTGATGGGTGTCTTTGTCCCGATGGTTCCCAGCACATCCCTGGTAGAACATTTGAAATCATTACTAAACCAGTCCAGTTTCCAGGTTTGTTACAGTTGAATACATGATTGGAGCATATGGATGTCCACGGCCTTACCTGTTGTAGATGTTGTAGAACCAGTCCAGTAAAGAGTAGACATCGGTGATCTGCAGCGGTCCGCTGGTGATGCTCCGAAGACGTTTGGCCACGGCGCGATGGTAGCTATCCACATAAACCTGGAAAGCAGCAAACTCCTCTGGGTAAATGGACACAGCATTCCTCCTCGCTGCGTCCAGGTCATCCACCATGCGAGTCCTCAGGCGTTCCAGGTATAAGGCGAGCTGACCCGCCTGGGTGTCCACCTCATGGGGCAGGCTCCAGTCTGCGGCCTCCATCACAGCCTGCCTCCACTTCAGCTTCAGTTTCCGAGGACGATGGCTGGAATGGATCTGGAGACCTTCTTGCTCTGGCTTGCTTCCATCTCTCAGAGCCCAGGTAGCATCGGCATGCTCCTCCTGTTGGATCACCAGCACCACCAGCCCCAGGTTTGGACCCGCACTGGGCTGGCGGAGGGACTCCCGCACAACGTCCCACATCTCTTTCTGCAGGGCCTCATACAGGAGCTCCACGTCCTTAGCCTTCCGCACGCCTGAGTCCAGTGTTGCGTTGGAGCTGAGGGAGTCGTCTAAGGATGAGGACGAGAAGGTATTCATGCCAGGAGGGATGCTGGGAGAAAGAGTTGGAGTAGGGGTGGAACTAGTTGTGGTTGTAAAGTGAGACAGCAGCTCACACTCGCGCTCCAGCTCCTGAATGTGTGTGTCGGCCAGGAGAAGATCCCTGTGGTTGACCAACTGCAGGATCTCTAGTACTGTGGGCAGCAAGAAGAGAAAACACAGCTATTTCTATTTGTCACAAAATTAAGGGTTAACTAACAAACTGGGAAAGGATGTGTTTTTTTCTTTATTGAGTGGTGTGCGTGTGCCTGACTGACGAACAGGGCTATTTGTTGCTCATCCTGCACACTCTTCTATTCCTATAGGTCCCCTGTGGAGTCTGTGAACAGTAGCTTGGTTGAACTTCTATCTAAAAGCAACCTGGGGTTGGAGGAAGTGTGGTCATTTCCTGGTTCACAGTCTGGTGGTGATTGAACCCAGTGACTCAGGGACCTGGGGACCTCTCGGCCTCACGAGAGCGTTGTCTAGGATTGGAGGAAGTGCTGCTGAAGCTTAACCAGGAAGAGATAAGTTCTCCAATGGAATGGGAACTCCTGACAAAAGGTGTGGTTCTTTTCAATCAGGACCTGGAGTGTTTACACCTGATGCTTCCTTGACTGTTACCTGAGAGGGGCTCTCTGGTTACCACCACCGGCTCCTCCTCATCTGTTTCCTCATCAGCCTCTTGGGATGCCTTGTCTGACATGGACTCCCTCTTCAGCTTGCCCAGACTCACCATCCTGAGGAAGGAGGGCTGCCTGGAAGCGTCCGCCTCACACTCTGTGCTCAGGTTTCCGCAGGGCAGGCTTTCTCTGCGCTCTTCCTTACGTCGACCTGTGAAGCTGAACAGTGCAGAGCAGCAACCAACAACATGAATGACTGCAGCCGAAGAGACACAAGCATTCTTCACATGAAAGGGTTACTTCATACATCGCTGCATCTATGGGACTTGAGGCTTGTATTGTACTCTACACGGTATGTTTGGAATGAAGCACACATCTGTTAAACCGTGCGCATGCCTCAGTTAAATATAGTCCCTTTGTAAGCAAGTAATCAACATATCAGGGTAAAGCAAAAGAGGTAATGCATATTACATAAGCTAACTATATATTCTATTCTATAACAGGCCACGGGAGTAACACGGGATTGTCCTTCTCTCACCCTCTCCTCTGGGACTTTGAGGCTAATTCAACATACTATAAAAACTGTTGTTGTGCTACCATTAAAAACGGCCTTGACTCGCTTAAGTGTCTTGCAGTTTTCCCATCATAGTTACATCACTCCTTTATCTGGATTCTGATTACCTTTCATTGATGTTTTAGGATATTATTAGTTGTTTTTTAAATGATCTTGCTTTTGTTTGCAGACAACATTATTCTTATCTTTATTCTACTCCATCGGAGAATGGTGGATGGTGGATTGTAGCGGGGCCCTTACAAACGCATTACCAATGCATTTGTACATGTTGCATAACTGCATTTTCCTTTGTAATCTTAAGAAATGAGTTTGACGCCTGGTCCCAAACTGTTCAATCAGCTCCCCTCTTACAAAAACAGTTTCTTCCTGTCAGCAACCGGCCTCATCAACAAGGCCCCGGGCCCCCACTGAAAAGGATTCCCAACCCCTCCCATAGACACTATGCCTTACATTTACACACATCATCAGAAATACTGTGAACCTTGCACATTCCTTTGTATATGTTGTACATTCCTGTTCAATGCTTCCTATTTAAAACCACACGGTTCTCTTTTCTAAACTCAGGTCATACTTTTCTTTAATTGTATTTCCTTTTATATATTTCTTTAAAACAAATTAAATACATTTTTGTAAATTGTATATATTTCTTTAAAAGTCTATATTCACTCCTTTTGTACACCCTCATTCGTTTGTATGCAACGGTACACACTAAAGCAAATCCATGCGTAAACCTACTTGGCAATAAACCAGATTTCTGATTCTGATTCTAATTTGGTGATTTGTGTTTACACACTATATATAACAATAATACCTTATACGATTTTCACTCATTCTGTGTGCCTTCCAAAAGATTATCCTCCACAGCTGCAAATGTTTTCTCTTTGTATTAGAACTTCTTTACAATTCATTGACCTACAGCTAACGGCTAAAATGTTTTTGTCCCCCCCTCCCCCTCCTCACCGGAGCAGGGACATAATTCCTTCAGAGCCCCTGCGCAGTCCTTTCCTTTTCTCCCTCTCTGGTGGGAGACTGTTTGAGTGTCCAGGGCTGAAGTGAGGAGAGTTGCCCCCCCATACATTGCGTCCCGATATGCGCAGCCCCTTCCCCAGTTTTCCCAGGGTTTTAAGCGGCGTCACTCCACAGATCCGCTCCAGGGTCCCCCTTAAGGGCTTCCCTTTAGGGTTCCCCGCCCCGTGCCTCTCTGCGTTCACCTCGTTCTCCTCCTCTTCTCCATCGCGGGTGGACCTCAGCTGGAGGTTCCCCCTGACCTCCCCCATGAAGAGGCCCATGTCACCATCCTTCCTCTCATCCTCATTCAGGTCAATGTCCTCGAAGGGGTTTAAGTTCTTGTTCAGCACCTTCAGGTCGTTCAGGTTCTGGAGGTCCAGGTCCAGCCGGGGCAGGATCAGCTCCCCGTTCGCTCGGGGGAACTCCTGGGAGCTCTTGGACCTTCCCGGGAGCTTCTTCAGAATCGGCATGGTTGGACTTGAGAGTTTACCAAACTGCCAAACAAGGACAACGTCAGATTTAGTCATAATGTTCATTATTAGCAAGGTCAACACTGACAAACTGAAATGTGACTTTAATTACATGTATTATGTCAACAGATTTCACATACTGCATTACAGTAGGTAGTTGAACAATAACATTAAGTTGAACCTATTTCATATTTTTATTTCAAATGTAATATTATTGCTTTCAATTAATGAATAGAGTTGTGTGAAATCTGTTGACATAATACATTTAATTAAAGTCAACGTTTCCGTTTTCAGTGTAGCATCTGCTTATCAAATTCCCTTCAGAAATAATGCTGGCTCAGACTCTATTAGGGACTTTTTGGTCATTTATAACATGACACATAATCCTGTGTGGCAACACTTACACCACAGAGCTTTAATAAGCAGGATATCCTACAAAATACCTGTGAAATCCCAGTGCAGAAGACATGTCTCCATCCTCTCAGTGCATAGGAAATTGAACTAGTGGAAAACTTTTTCTGCTGGTGCACCAGCCATCAGACGGTTTATATATAGTTGGAAGCAAAAACATCCGTTCACATGACGGTTATGCAAGGCACTTCACTACGTCAATAAGGACATATGTATTCAAAATACCTGCCTGTTCACATGCGTATATAAATATTATAACAGTTAATATTATAAGAATTAATGATGTGTGTCTTTCTCCTGCTTATTGGAGGAATGTGTGAATCCATTTTAGAAATCACATGAGCCCAACTTTAATAGAAATAGATGCTCAAAAAGCAGAAAACAAACACGATGATATGCATCTCAAGAGACTTTTGGGGTCAGATAATCACAAAAGAAGGTGAAACCAGTCAGATGATGCCAACATATTCCTTGTTGGAATGTTAACTATTGAATCTCAGTCGTACCTGCTAGACCACCCTGCTCAACATATAATGATTATTATAAATTATAGAAATAATGTCCTGTTTTCACATTAACAACTACAAAGCTACAAAGTCTTTATGTACTTAAAACGTATTTTGTTTTCTGTACTTACCATTATTTGCATAAATGCATTCCAACCAAAGCTAACATAAATCTGAGCGAGACAAACCAAGTGATCCTTTCACTATTAGTCTCTATGTTTCAGAAAACACTGTTAAAGAAGACAGACGTGTTTTAAGCTACACTGAAGCTTGGGATGAGTGTCAGGCGGAAGTCTGGTGTTAGCTTTAAATGTAATCTCTTCACAACACAAGCAGGAGGATTGACTACATCCAGTTTCAATGTACAGCAAGTGCGCATGTAGGAGGCGAGTGAAGCTATCATTTCAATGGCTGTTTGACATGAGAGCTTAGTGGTCACAACATCTCCGAAACACTTGATATAAAGCATTTGCAATACTAGATGTTATCCAAAAAATAACGATGAATAAAGTTTTACTAATAATAAAAAAGCATTATGATTACGCCTCAACTCATCAATTTAGAAATAATCTTAGGGTGTGTGAAATTAAATATGCTGTATTTCTCTCTTAACATCTGAATGTTTAGGTCACCATGGAGAGATATCAATGTGTCCATGACAAATAGAAGAGATGGAATTGTTATTTTGATAAAAGCTGATCTACCTCAAAATGACTGCCATGAAACTGACCTCAGACCTCAGAGTCCCATTTCCACATCGTTAAGGTTTGGTGATCATCTCGGTGTATTTGTCTCTGTTAATAGAATCTGGGAGCAAACTCTTTCAAACTCAGCATCAGCTAGACGTCCTCTCATTGCTGTATAAAGGTAACTCGTCTTCTCTACTGCTCATCAGATATCTGAATGGTGGAGGACAGGGAAACACTTGATGGTTGTAAAAATGTTTACAACTCTTTTCAAGCTAAACAGTTCCTTGAGAGAACAAAAGGTGACATGAAGAAAGCAGACATTGTGAGGGCCTCTTCGTCATTATAGAACAATTCAGCTCTCATTATGTTCACACACTTAGTACTCTAAAGTCTAACCAGGATTGGGACAATCGCCTTTAAATGTGAGTTTCCACCCTATAACGTAAGTGCAAGTGTGATTATTTTCAGTTATAAGACCAACACTTACACCATGTGTTCTATTTCTATCAATGCCATTTGTTTCAAACCTATTTCAAGAACACAGCAAGTCAAGGCACCAATTTCTGTAAGGACAAATAGACTGAAAATGTCCAAACGCAATCATTTCTACAGAGAAACATTATAAGATTGAACATTGACATTAATAATTAAGTTAACTGAGTGAATGAGCAAACCCTGTTATCTCCATGAGCCCAGATGAAAATAAAAGCTTCACATTCCAAACTGAAACACTGAGTGTGAGACTTACCTGATGAGATTGCCTTGCAGTGTTTCAGTACAATGTCATCCTGGAGTGTGCTGGCGGAGCGGCTGCCAGGCTGTGGACACTGTGGATGTGTGTGTGTGACTGATGAGTGTGAGAGCGTGTCTGAGAGTACTCTGTGACTCAAGAGAGCAATGTGGCTGCCTGTGGTTTCCTGACGGCCTCTATTGTGGTGGAAGGTGATATGTTTTCCTGAGGAAAGGCCCGTCCTGTCCTTTCTCCCCCTCCTGTGCCACCAACCCTCCAACCCCACGTCCTGCACCCTGGGGACCCTTCTAATCAGGCTAATTGCTGTAGCATTCCTTTGCAGTGTTTAAAGTTTTTATTAGCTCTCCACACCCTGTCTGTCTGTCTATTAATGTGTGTGTGTTTAAGTATGTGTGCGTGTGTGTTTTCTGTTAGAGGAAGAAAGGGAACTATGAGGATGATTCAGTGTCCACGGCCTTGAGTTGTAATCCCGTTGGTACGCCATCTTCCTCAGCGGAAGACCTTTAGTGGACTAATCCCAGTTAAAATGCCCATCGACTCTGGTGCGGTCGCTATATTGTCTTTGCTTTACTGCAGAGCTTCAAGGTCGCTAAAGGAATGACAGAGCTCTATTGTGACACCAAGAACAGAATCGTAAAGCTGAGGGATTTACGAGAGGAGTGTGTGCGTCTGTGCTAATGGCTCAGCGCTGTGTTGTGCAATTTAAAAAAATAACCAAGCAAAGAAACAAATCAACAAGGTAAGAACTGCTCTGGTGAACAGTTCCCAAACACAGCTGAACTCTGTGGCCCACACATGCCACCTAGTGGCGGCACCTGGAATATGGTTGACATTCACCCGGATCCATCTTTTTGTATTGCTTATGTTATCATTTGTATCTATTGCATGTCCTTCCTGGGAGAGGGACCCCTCCTCCCCAAAGTAGTAGTAGTAGTAGTAGTAGTAGTAGTAGTAGTAGTAGTAGTAGTAGTAGTAGTAGTAGTAGTAGTAGTAGTAGTAGTAGTAGTAGTAGTAGTAGTAGTAGTAGTAGTAGTAGTAGTAGTAGAGTCAGAACAGAAGGTGTTGTATGCTGGATAAACTTGAACCCACCCTGATATAAATGTGTAATGGGATATTAAGCTTTTTTAAATGTTTCTTTTGTAATGGAGTATTAGATTGATTGATTATTTATGGTATTGCGGCAGAGATAGGTACCCAGCTGGAATCAAACAGGAATGCTGTGATTGTGGTTGTATGGTGTATCTGTCTGATGAGAGGTTCAGTGTGTATAAGCTGTGATGACTGATGCTTGAAGGTCTTTCATGGGCTGAGTCACTGGATGTGGGCAGTATGGGTACACTGAAGAGTTCCTGCGGTCAGCAGACATATAATACTTAGAATTTGCTTAAAGGTTGATTTGAGTTTCTTTACACAGCTTCTTTGACAATTGAATAGATTTGTTCACCTGTAAGTTTAGAGAGTGTTCTAAATAACCTTATCTTAAACATACAGGCCCATGTTTCATGTAATAGCCTGCTTTGGTCATTCTGGTGTGGGAAGGGTGGAGTGTGGGCTGTAAAGAATTTAGCATTTATTTTTGTGTTATATTCCGTCCCCTTGCAGTTGCCATGTACTCAATTTGTCTGCATGTATTGACTCGTGTTACTTTGACCCTCCTGCTCACATTGTGCACATGCATCGGACACGAAGTCGTGGCCATGCTGCATCATTAGTGTGACTACTGTGACACATTAAAAAGAGATAAGCTAGTGACCCGTTTCCCACTCGGTTTTAGGATACAACACAGTATAAATCTATTAAATTGAACCTTAAAAACGTTCAGCAAAAATGTAGATAATTATAATAATAATAATAATAATAATAATAATCAGGTAATCAGTGTCCTGTGTAAACTGTTCAGGTAATCCACACTGTCAGTGCTTCCTGACCTGGGGAACACCATGTGTTACATGAAACATGAACCGACAGAGAAAAACATTTTTATTTATAATTCCTGCAATTGAAAGGACGAGTGTCACTTTGCAACTTAAATAGTAGTCACACTATGTCTCAGAAACAGAAGGGATGGATGACAGTAAAGGATTAAAAAGTGTCAGCAATGCAACAGGATTACTTCCAGTGTCACACATGGATCTATCTTCATGTACTGTGAACATGACAATAAATACTGTAACATTCATGACATCATAATCTAACTAATGTTAATTGGTCATATGTGTCTAAAGTGTTAAACATGATATTGTTATTCAGTGACTTGATCAGTTAGTGCAGAACTGTTGCATCTAACTTGGGGACAGAAGGATATTATCAATAAGAGCAAGATCAAATAGTGTGTTCCAGTGGAGAAAACAGAGTTACAGCTTATCGTGCTGCATCTAAAGGTCGATACTGGGACTGGAAGAACATATTTGTTTCTATGATGTATTGATATATTAATGAATTTCTATTTCATTTAATATTCTTGACTATTTAGCACATGAGATAAGTCAAACATTTTCATTTCTTTGATGAGTGGTTTAAGAAATAGGAATAGACATTTTGGGACCATAAACATTGTTGTTGTTATTTATTGTTGCTAGGCTATGTACAGTACCAGGAGCACTTGAGATATAATGTCTTAGTTAGTGAGTTGTGTCCGTCTTTGCCTTACATAGTTCAAAAGAACAGCCAGTCTGCGGCAGTGTGTCCGGGTGGAGGGGTCTTCGGAGAGCCTGGTTTGGGGGGGGGGTTAGTGGTGGTTGTTGAAGTGGTAGGGCTCGTGGCGGTAGTGGCTGTGGCTGATGATGGGATGCTCGATGCCTTCACTCTGCAGCTCCTCCTGCTTGTGAACTCCCTCCAGCTTCACCACCAAATCCCTGATGAAGGCCTGAGGGAACAGCGGCACAGGAAGTAGAGAGGGATTCATGTTCTACAATTAAACAGTTCCAATGGGTCTTTTAAATGTGTCAAAACGACCCCTATATGTTATTTGTTCATAAGTATAACGTCTGCTGTCACTAATATAAAGTCAGGTATATTCAATATGATTCATGATCCCAGATGATCCAGTATCCATGTTAAAGGGGCCCTGTTGCATTGTGGGAGTTTTCTCTTTCCTGTAGTGTGTTACAGTATATAGGTTTCATGTGAATGTTCTGCAAAGGCTACATTCCCAAAGTTCCCTCCAGAAGGAGTTCCTCTCCCCTCCCTGCCTGAAACGAAACCCGTCCCTTTAACATTTAGCAGTAATGGCTAATGATTCCTTCCTTTCTGTATACGTGAACCTATTTGTATCCTGGACAAGGCAGCAGGACAAGATACACAAGGGCCTGTTTCTCTGCTACATTTAGTACTGCTAAACTAAACACATCTGCTTATTCCCTTCCTCAGCATAGCTTCAATTAAAGCATTGCTGATTGCCACATACACATGGTGATATGGTCTGTGAGCATAGTAGCAGAATTGCAGCATAACAAATAGGATGTGTAAGATCTGAGCCTGTCTCAAGAGACATTAAACAGTTTTACTACATATATGCCATAGAACCAACATATTATGGTCAGTACATACATTCTGTATTTAAGCTAGTCAGAACTTGAAAGATTTATTTTAGAAATTGATAAATAGCGTTGGTGAAAAAAACAAAAACAAACAAACAACAACATACTGTTACCAAGGAGTGACAGGTGATGTTTAGGGTAAGGTTACTTCAAAAGTCAAAGTCAAAAAAATTGTCAAAAAAAAAATTACTATGTGTTATACATCCAGAAATCTCGAGATATCGTTTCCCGCAGTCCCACAGTGTGACATATGTACATAAATTAAAAAACAAAAAGGGCCTAAATAAACGGGGTATACAATTTAAAATGTTAATAATATATTTTAAATGTTCAAAGTACAGTTTCAGTGCAGTAGCAGTGGAGATGGGCAGATGGGTGACTGGTGCTGGATGAGGGAAGTGTGTGTGTGTGTGTGTGTGTGTGTGTGTGTGTGTGTGTGTGTGTGTGTGTGTGTGTGTGTGTGTGTGTGTGTGTGTGTGTGTGTGTGTGTGTGTGTGTGTGTGTGTGTGTGTGTGTGCGTGTGCTGTGTGTGTGTGTGTGTGTGTGTGTGTGTGCGTGTGGGAGGGAAAGGTGGGAGGCAGGGTGGAGAGTTCAGGGGAGAGACTTGACTACCGGTGGACAATTGCAACATTAAGGAAACCACCATTACAGTAAAGACATTTGAAAGGATAAGTATTCCTGCATCAATGTCAAATATATATACAAAAAACAGCAATTAGTATCATTAATAGTGTCAATCAATTTAGTTGTTTTTTCCTTTTCCATCCCTGTGTGTTGAATATATTCAGGGAGAATTACTATTATTGTGGTACTACTGCCTTATTAGGCCCATATTAAGACCACAACTCATGTACAACAACTTCCTTACTTGCAATAAATCAGCACTAATTAGAGGAAAAACTCTCAACTAATGGCTTATTACTTGTAGAATATGGTCATGTAGAACAAGGCATTAATAAGTGTTTTATAATGACTATTAAAGAGCCAATATACTGCTAATATGCATGTTAATTAACAACTAGTTCATGGTTAATTTGTGTACCTTAATATAAAGTGTTTCTGGTTTTTTTCTGGCATGTCACAGATCACATTCTGGTGTCTTATTTTTAGTGATTTATTTTGTCAGTTTTGAGAAATGATCATCACATTTACGTCACAACACAGAACACAGATGGAACTGTTTCTCAGCCTTCAGTCACAGTCCTGGGCCCTCGCTGCTCTCCAAGGGCTTTTTCTATCTATGGACATTAAAACATCTCAAATATTCAACAAAAAGGGATGGAAAAGGACAAAAAACTAAATTGATTGACACTATTAATGATACTAATTGCTGTTTTTTATATATATATTTGACATTGATTCATGAATACTTATCCAAAAACACTTATTTGAGCATAAACTTTGGGTGACCTCTTCTCCTGCTTACTTTGTGAAATACTGAGTATGAGCATCTTTAGCCTGATAGGAATCACAGTGACAAGCTGTGTTATGGCAACAACACAGGTACAACTGGGAAATTTATCTTGATACTGACTGTGAACATTTGTTAGACTGTAGATTCATCTGTTATAGTTTTATAGATATTAATCAGCAGTCAAATAAAAATAAATATTTGTCCTCTTTTCATACTCCTTATCAAGAGATTCCCTTTAAAACCTTTTCAAAGAAAGTGTTGAGAGGCAAATTCTGCCATTCATCTGATGTTGAAATAAGGTTACAACATTTACATAATTCTAATGTTACACACATTTCTGTAACAAATGAATTTTCTTCATCCACTGCATGGGAACACAGAACCGGTGTTATAAGATTTACTTTGAAAGATGCTCACTTAATTTGAAAAGCTCAGACTGTTGAAGTCACATATTGACTTCAGATACACGTTGGGATCAATCTTTACACAGAGCAAGGACTTTGAGTTTCGCAATCATTACCATCTGAGGCATATGAGAAGGGGATCTTTATATGTCCAGTTTAAACAGGAATGATTTTAGTGTACACACACACATGTTGTTTTAAGACTTGAAAAAAAGATGGACTTCTCTTCACAATGCTCCCCAGCAGAGTGTGAGTTAGAAAGCAGCAGCTACACTGACTGACCCTCGCCAGCGCTTGCATCTCAGACCAGGCCCCAGCGAGGCCAGCGCCTGAGTCCAGAAAGACTCATTGTTTCAGTTTGAAATGAACAGAAAAAGGCAAGAGAGCACAGAAAGCCATTGTTAAAGCATGTGGAGAAACTATGGCACGAGGTGTCAGAAGCTGCAGCTTCCCTTTAGGTCCATGTGACCAGTGTGTGTATTTGTACACAGACACTTAAAGTGTACATTTGCATATAAGGTATGCATAATAATTACAAATCTAAAAACATCCAAGTTAAACATACCTCTGTGTTGTTGTTGCACGTTCGAAGGAGCTCCTGTCGAAGAAAGAGGGATAGTGTTTTAACAAACCAGACACATAGTAATTTTAAGACCTAACAATATCAATCACTGCTACAGTATCAACTATAACATATGTTTATGAGTGAATTGTTGAACAGAATAGTCCAAGTAATTAAGATTAAAAAGAAATTCATAAAATCATAAAATAGCAATGATGTGTAAGGGTTATTGTGAATATGTGTGTGTTAATGTTGGTTCTCTTCACACAATATCTTCATCTTGGTGCAGAAAGACTTCAATCATGAGCATGAGGTGAATTTAAACCATTATTTAACACTGCACTATTAAATATTCTTAAAGTTTCTCACACGCAGGTCATGTTACCTGTAACTTTTTGACTCGCTCATCATCGTTAGGCAGGCCAATCAGGTCGTCAATGTTCACCTCCTCTGGCATGTCACCTTCCTGATAAAACAAACCCGTACAGACTCTTAATTATCATAAACATTATAATAAAGTATCATACTGAACCATATAAATAAACTTTGATGATGATGATGATGAAAAAGGTTCGCTCTCTTTTTGTCTTGATCCATCTATATAAAAACCTCTCTAAAAATGAGCTGATCAGATGTTGGCCATTTTGTGATGTCACAAGGTTTTTTTGGGTTGTGCAACCATTAGCCAATAACCAACCAAGGTAACCCCCCCCCCCCACACACCTTATTACCTGAATCTCCTCCTAGAGCACCTTTGTGTTTTTTCAAACCAATCACTTTTCAGAGGGGCGTGGCCAGCAGCAGTTCATTAGCATTAAAACTAAATACACAGAATCGGCACTTTTGAAACATTGCTGAAACAGAGGGGTTTATGGCATGCTAGATGCTACAATGCATGATCTGTTTGGTATTTCAGCCAAACTCTTCAGACTTGTTTTGTAAATAATTAAGACCTATAATATATTGTTGAAAAAGAGTATAATAAGCAACCTTTAAGCATCATTAATGTTGATACACTGTTAAAGTGAAAAGCCTGAAGGTGTGTTGCCATGCTCATGGCTCTGTAAGGCTTCACTAAGGTGTCAACATGCTAACAATGCTAGCCTGCTGATGTTAAGCAGATATTATGATCTAACGATCTAGGACTTAGGTCTTTGTGCGGACACACAGCTAGTGTTAGGATTAGGAAAATATCTCAGTATCTGTAGATAAGTGGGTCTGCGAGACTGCAGATAGTTTAGCATGTTAGCATGCTAACGTTTGCTAGATAGCATTTAACACAAAGTACAGCTGAGGCTGATAGGATTGCCATCAGGTATCAGGTCATAAGTAGGTCTGGGGATCACAGTCACAATTGCCAAAATCATGAATGTCTGTACCAAATGTCACAGAAATAATTGTTGAGATACTTTAATAAAAATAGAACAAATGTTAACCCTCTATGGCAGGGGTGGGGAACCTCCGGCCCCCGGGCCGTATACGGCCCGCGAGACCATTTGATACGGCCCTGGAGGTAATTTATAAACACACGCAAAAAAAGAAAACAAATCTAGACCGCAAAATAATTAAAAAAGCGAGTGCCTGTTTTTCCTGGCCACGGTCAGGGTCCTTGAACACAACACGAGCCTAACGTGTCATCACGTGGTATATGTCTCGTCTGACAGGGGTGCAGTTCTGACGGAGAGCACCAGAACGCCGCTCCGGTACTTCAGAAATTGCAGTACCCGTGAGCCGTACACACAGTGGCGACAGGCACAGCCCCACCCAGTCAGCAGAAAGTATTAAAAATAATGATTACAACAAAATAAATAAAAATATATATAAAATATATTTTAAGATCACGTTTAATCATCTGATTCGTCTGTATATTGTTTTAGTCTGTGTTATTCTAATTAGTGTCTACAGTGTGTGCCTATTGAGACGTTTTGGGCCATGTGGGACAAACAGCCTGTCCTCCTACAAAAAACGACCAAAGAGGTCGATTGTTCAGCAGCTTATTACGACCCATAGCCACGTTTTAAAGTGTAGCACCTCTAGTGGTCGTGTAAGAAAACGACAAAACCCGATCATGCCCCTCCCTCTCACTGTCTAAGTCACTACACTGCGCATGCTTAGAGTATTTTTCAATGTAATGTGTGTGGCAAAAAAATAATGACCATCGGGGCACTGAGCTGCCATCCCCACCATACGTCATCTCACATAATTCAGAGCTGATTGGCTGTAAGTACGTGTGCCGCGTGAAGAGGAGATGAGAGAGTTGCAGTGACCCGTCCTAAAACCCGGAAGTAAGCTGCGAATTGTTTCCCTCGACAAAAAAGCAATGAGATTGTCACTACCCGATCTGTACTGCGCATATGAGAGATGGTCCGCCATATTGGACAACTCCGGACGGCAACCCAAGTAGGACACTTGACACAGTGGCTTTTAGCAAAGCTCAAAAACAAGTTATGAACGAGATGAGTTATGAGTTATGCGCACATGCACATGTACAGATCGGGCAGGGGGACAGATCGGGTAGTGACAGAGATTTCTCCATAGGATTTTAGAAAATAGCTCCAAATAAGATCTGTGGGAAACGTACCTGTTAGATAAATGCGCGTTTTGTTCAGCCGGATAATATCCACATGTCTACCCTACTTTTATCATTTTCGAATCATAAATCTATCGATTAGATTTATGATAGACTTTTGAAACTACAAGAAGATAAGGAGGACTTTTACAAAAAAGTAATAGAGATGTTTGTCCAGAGGGATAGGCAAATGGACTTCATCTTCAAGTCAAGGTAAGACCACCATTCTATTGAAAATGGGATCTTACTAAGAGAGAACAATTCAATATTTAAATGATAAAATTACATTTTTTGGGTATCCTTTTGTTGAACTGTCTGTTTAAAATTAATCGAAGCATCAGACTAAAAAAGCTTTTGAAAATAATATTATATTTTGATTTAGGTCAAAATATAATATTTGTAAACCTGAAGAGTCAGTGCCAGTGCCTCACCAGCCATGAACATCACTGCAGAAGCTTATATATAGACATCTATGTTTTTTGTGCCCCACCACTTTTGTACATATAAAAACGCCACTGCGTACACATGCCGCAGTTTTTGCGACTGTGTCTTAGTTGAAAGCCCAGTGGCGATCTGTTCATCTGTCATACTGATCAGTCAATAACTTTGTTGTTATTAGCATCTGGTTAGCTAGCTATGCTAACGAATATAAGACGCTTTTTCTCCAACCAGTGAGGTAAAGGCACATCTTTATATGATCATTATAGTTATCAAAAAACAAGAGAATAAAGTAAACAGGTATAAAATACTATACAGTATCTACCTAGTATATACCTCTCAGGTCTTCAGGGACTGGTCAGCTTTCTGCAGAGTCAGAACTAAACATGGTAAAGCAGCGTTCAGTTATTATGCTCCAAATATCTGGAACAAACTCCCAGAAACCTGCAGGTCCGCTGCAACTCTGACTACTTTTAAATCCAGGCTGAAGACTCTTCTTTTTGTCGCTGCTTTTAATTGAACTATTCATATCTTAAACTGCACTGTAACTTTTATCCATGTATTTTTTCTTTTAATGTTTATTTTATTAGCTTTTCTTTTTTAATGCTTAATGTCTTTCATTTTTTGTAAAGCACTTTGAATTGCCTTGTGTTGAAAAGTGCTATATAAATAAACTTGCCTTACAGAACGCAGCCGCCAGACTCCTCACCCACACCAAATCATGGCATCACATCCCCCCGGTCCTCAAAGAACTCCACTAGCTCCCCGTTTCACACCGCACTAAATACATTTGCACACATCTTGTGTCCATATTTTGGTGGTCATGCCACACCCGTGCACGTGCATGCATGCGCGAGTCATGGTAAGATATCTGGATTAAGAGTTTAAGGTTTGCACAGCATGAAAGAAAGGCCAAATGAATGGGCTGTGATTTTTGTTTTTTTAAGCAGAGGTCAATCATTTGTACGGCCCTCGGAGGATGTTGTAAAAATGTAATGTCTGTGTGCCTAACCCTTTCTTGACCTTCACTGTCCTCACTGTCAGACGGAATAGCCCTAACAGCCTGATCGTGTCCCTTCTGCCCATAACATGTGTTGGGGTCAATTTCCTGTAAATATCAGTAGATGTAAAAACATTGATTAGGTTTATCATTTTACAGCTGAGCACACTTGCATGATATTGCCTGGAAAAAAGTGGTCTAAGTGGCACAGTGTTGCTCTGAGGCAACGAACAAAAAAACATAGTTTTAGCAAATTTATAAATAGTCTTTAAACAATCAAATATACTTCTTTATGTATTCATGCACATGCATATATGTTTTATTTTAAGTTGTGTACATTTCTAATATGTTAAAAAGTGAAATGATCTTACCAAGTGGTGGCCCTGAGTCCCTGCAGCTTTGCTTGCAGAAAGGACTGCTCCACCCCCAGACAAAATGCCACACCCATATCATTCCCTCATTGTATTGGAAACCAGCATGTCAGGTGACATTGTATATATTAAAAAAATAAAATATTTAGAGGGCCAGTGTGAGGTCGAAAGAAGTGGTTTGTTGCCTGAGGGCAACAGTATGCCAGGGTTACGCTGATGGTGGCGCAAGAGGAAAAGTCAGAGAACAATTGACTTTCTGAGGACCACTGATATCTAAAAAAACAATCCTTTTCAATCCATCAATAGCCTAAATGTTGAAATATGTGTTTAAGATTAACTCTGAGCATCTGGTGTTGCAAGAGGGAAAGTCAATGGGTCAAAGGGAACGTTCATTTATCATCCGTACAGACATTGAATAACTGTAGCAAATGTCAGGGCAATCCATTCATTCGTTGACAAGCTATTTCCCTCTGCACTGCAGAATGAACCTCATAGCGGCCGAAGAACAAACTGACTGACCTGCAGCCATAGAAATACCACGGCTACAAATATTGGTGCAACTGTAAATATACGCAGGAGCCATGATCCATTTACACAAGCAGTTCATTCCAGGGAACCCTCAGGTATAATAGCAGAAGGAAATATGTAGCATCCTGGAACCATGTGTCGAGCAACTGAAGACTTCAGAGGCCGCCTGCACACATTGCATATCCATCACTTGCATGTTTAGGCTCTGAGGGCTGAATGGTGACAATGTTCACGTAGCAATGAGAGAGTGGCTTGTTCTGTTTAAACAAACAGTTGTTGTTCCAGTTTAGCTGGGCGAAAGGGACCGTGGAATCTGAACTGTGTAATCCCATTGACACAGACAGGACTTCTGCTCTCCAGCCCCACAGATCACATGCAGCTCACATCGTCCACATCCAGGTCCAGCTCAAAAACACACCTCTGTTTGTGTTCAACTAAATAAATCCTGTCTAGAGTATTTAGAGAATACAAAACAGATACGAACCATTACAATGAAAATAAGAGTTTCTAAAGTGACAATTTTCTGAAATACCGCATCAAATCTATGTTTTGATGTGAGGTTCTTGTGGATATGCCATTGATTTTGGGTTAAAGCTTTTATTGAAGCCTTCATTCTCTGTGTTTAAATTACACTGATACTCTGTACATCTATTCATTCCAAAAAAACACATATTTATATATTATTGAAATGTTTATTCTACTCTATAATATGTCAAATTAACTCATGTCGTCTTATTCCTGCAATGTAATGTCTATTGTACTATTGTGTGTATTGTTCTCTTTATGTTAAGTATATAGTAAGTTGCATTGCTGGAGGAGCTTGGAACTTAAGAGTGTCCTTGCTAACGAAATAGCTTTCTGCATAAGACCTTGAATCCTTGAATCCATTGAGCCCTGTTTGCTCCTTTTGCTTCAAAGAACTGCCTTATCATTGAGATGATCTGCGGATATGTTCTATAATTTAACATACTTGGCTAAACAGCACAAACACGGACTTCCTGTCCAAAAATGTCCTCTTGAGAGACCCTTAACCCCTGTCCGTCGCCTCAGAGTCCAGCTGTGAGGTGTCCTCCTGGGATTTGAACAACAGCTCCTTCTCTGCTCCGAATCCTTTTTCACATAAATTAAGTCCTCTCAGTTCCACAGTGACCATGTAAGGCGAGCCCAGAGACACATACAGATCTCTGTGGAGCACAGGATGCTTGGCCTTGTAAGGAGAACCAGGGTGGGCCACCTCTCCTGTAATGATCACCCCCCACAGGAGGCCTGCAGCTCAGGACTGTGTGATCTCAATATACCAAATTATTGAAATATAATAACTTTATATTGAAAGCGTCCTGCCTCATTTCCCATACTGGAGTCACACCTTCACACATCATCTTTAATGACATGTTGTTTGATTAGGATACTGTCTTATTGTTAGCAGTGGAAAGTAACTCAGTTAATTTGCTTAAGAACTGTACTTAAGTACAATTTGAGTAACTTGTACTTCACTTAAGTATTTCCATTTAATGCTACTTCATACTTTACTACATCTCATATAAATATTGTACTTTTACTCCAACAGATGTACTGTCTGACAGCTTTAGTTACTTTTCAGATGTTGCATTACAAACCAGTGGAATATCAGTTTAAGGTAAAAAGGACAAATAACCAATTGCATGACAAGAAAGTTAAAAAAACAACAATAATTTATGTATCTGTGTATTTATGTTGTTTGTCCACAAAAGTAAATGGCTTATTAATGCAACACTATTAACATTCTAATAATGCCATGCATAATAAAATATCACATATGGAGGCACATTTTCTGCAGAATAAGTACTTTTACTTTTAATAGTTTAATTACATGTTGCTGATATTACTCCTATAGCCTGCTTTTACTTATGTGATATTTTAAATGCAGGACTTTTACTTGTAGGCTACTGGAGTATCTTGACGCTGATGTATTTGTACTTTTACTTAAGTAAAGTATCTGAACATTTGTCCCACCACTGCTTTTTGTACAATACAGACTTGTTTTAGTATTTAAGGTCGCTCCTCCACCCACCTGCCCCGCGTACAGCCACTCCAGGCTCTCGTCGATCCACTTCTCCACGTCCAGCCGCCTCTGCAGCTCCTTCCGGTTGTACTTCACGGTAACCCGGGCATGTCTCTTCGGGATGTTACCACCGTGTTCCTGAAACTCAAAATCTGATGAATGAACCTCGTCCGTTTCCTCGAGAGCAGCTCCGGTGCGCTCGGCTGCCATGTCTGCTGTGCGCTGGTGTGACTGCTTCCCTTCCTCTGGAGGAGTGTGGGGGGGGGGGGGGACATTCTGTTCTCCTGGGATGTTTACGCACGGGGTATACAAATAACCATCTGAACCAGTGCATGACTTAAATGGTATTTCGAATGAAACTACAAGGTAACATAGTGTATTTACTCCAGCACTGCAAAGTGGAATCATTATGGCGGACTCACAACTCACAGCATCCGACCTCTGCGACATGGATAGCTACAACATACCTTTGTATTTGTACATTGGTGTAGCGTCAATACCAATCAATAAGATGATTGATTACCGTTTTTGAATTCCTTTATGAAAAGTTCCTACAACACTGCTCGGTTCTCCTGAGTGTTCCCTGTCCTTATGGCCACTGGCATGATATATTTTATATTCTAAGTGGTTTTTGAGGGTGTACGTTTTCAGTGGATAATATATTAAACGGCCCTCTTGTGCAAATGTTCATATTTGTATTTAGTGTCTCTACTGGGACATGTCTCCATGCTTCAATGTTCAAAAAGCTCTTTATTTGTCTCTGCAGCACCTCTTTTCACCCTCTGTCTGAAACCAGAGCCCAGTCTGCTCTGATTGGTTAGCTGGCTGACTCTGCTGTGATTGGTCAACCACTTATACCGCTTATCACGTACGATGTGTTAAGGTGCTAGCCAAAAGAAGCGCAAGTGTATAGTGATGTCACTGGGGGTGTGTGAGAGGAACTCCCTCCGGAAGGAACGTATTGACATGCACACACACCTCCATAACAAACCACAGGACAGAGAAACCCCAAAAAGCATAATAGGGCCCCTTTAAGTCTTCTTGCTGACACCTGATTATACGCAATGTTATCGAAAATCTCATTTTATTTCCCTTAAGTATTGAGAGACAAAACCAGAATAGCATTAAAGCAAATTGTTTATTTGACATCACAACAACAACATGATGAAATTAAATAATATGAATGAAAACATAACACAAACTTTGGCATGAACATAAAATGGCACATGAATTTAATCAGTAGTATATAAACTATATATATATAAATTACAGTAACGGCTGCCTTTGTGTAGAAGCACATTGTCTTCATATCCCTGCTCTGAATATCTTTGGGATATTTCACACAGCCGTAAAACATCCAGCTACATCACGTGTCGCTCTTCATTCAGCATCATATAAATATATCTCTACATCTTTGACAATCGAAGAGAAGACATTAATAACAACATTTTTGTAAATAAATAATATAAATTATAATTATGATGGTACGCACAATGAGGAAATAAAGTCCAAAGGAAGATTGAAAAGCAAACACAAAAATCAGTGTTTAAAAAATGAGAAACAGCCAAACAAAGTGAACATATTAAAAAAACAATAACTCACTTATACATATTTTTCCAAAGAGTTTTGTGACTTCCTGTATTTGGTTTGTGTTGTAGGTCCTATGAAGGGTTGATCGTATTATTTGTTTCTTTGGATCTTAAACGTGGAAGAGCTTTGCCCCATACACCTAGTCAAAATCTTTGAAAATCGTCTTCAACAAAATATTTCATTTGTCTTTTTTTTTTTTGTATGCTTACATTTTTAATGGTACATCTTCTGCACGAGTGGTTTTCAACTCATGGATTCGCTCCTTTCTTCACTGTGCATGACAAGAGAGGAGCAACAAGTGCTAATCTTTCTTTACCCCTGTATGAACGTCTATGTTCCTTCAGTGTTTCATCTCAGCCCTGCTGCAGAGCCCAGGCTGGCCTCGTCCCTCCACATAAAGTCCTGCCGCTCGTCTCTGGCCGCTCTGCTCTCAGCAGGAGGGGGTCTGTACCCGGATCTTCCGTCTGGGCAGAGGGAGAGGCTGAGGCGAGCCGTGCCGTTGCTGATCTTGAACAAGCCGTTGGGACCGAGGAAGGAGTCTCTTTCGCTTCCTCCAACATTGTTGACATTCTCTAAGTCATTGTAGACTGCAACGTCGCTGAGCTGCTTCCTCCCCTGCAGCCTCCTCCTTCTCCTCCTCAGGAAGATGATACCTGCCAGCAGGACCAGCACCAGGACGGCCAGGATGCAGGAGACGGTGAGGGTGGCGGAGGAGGGCCGCGAGGTCTGACGCAGGGCGGGCTTGAAGCTGGGCTGCAGGGTGAACTCGCAGCTGGGACCCATGAAGCCTTTGGGGCACTGGCACACCGGCCCGGTGAAGTGGGTGAAGCAGGTGCCCCCGTTCTGGCATGGGAGGACTCCACAGGCATCTGAGCGCACGCTGCAGTTCTTGCCGGTGTACCCCAGGGTGCAGGAGCAGGTGTAGCCGTTCACACCATCCTGGCAGGTTCCAGCGTTCTGGCAGGGGGTGGAGGCGCAATCGTCGATGTTGACCTGGCAGTTGGCACCAGTGAAGCCGGCCTTGCAGCGGCACAAGACGCTCTGGCCGAGATCCAGACAATCACCACCTGCAGGAGAGAGAAAAAACTGTTGAGCATCCAAGAGATCTGAGACGACTCTTTGTTAAAAGGGTTGTTAATGTGATTGCATCTTAACACTCCCTGCAGCAGGTGCAACGATGCTGGGGTGTTGACAGTGATTCAGGAAAACGATTTGATATTTTGCCAAGTAACTGCTGGGTTGTCTTTCGGCCACTAGATGTCGCCAGAGGAACACTCACCGTTCAGACAGGGCCTGTTGCTGCAGCGGTCCAGCTTCTTCTCACAGTTGGAGCCGGTATAGCTGGGGGGGCAGCGGCAGGTGTAGCCCCCACTCATGGCCTCCACACAGGTGCCTCCGTTGAAGCAGGGACCGTCCGCACAGGTCATGGCGATGATCTCACAGTTTTTACCGTAGAATCCCTGAGGGCAGCTGCATGAGTAGTCGTTCTCCAGGTCCTGTGGACAGAGGGAGATAAAAGGTATATGTTCAGAAAGAAATAGAGTTCGGGATGGATGTGTGGCGCCATGTTGTTCTGCAGCTGTTTTAATGTTAGGTAAAGGGATGATACAAGCTCTTCATTTTCAATATGCATCAAATGAGTACATGAAGTTGTACATTGTAGTTCAGCAATCTACTTGTTTATTGCAAATGAATAGTCTCTTCACACGACTTAAATGCAAAATAATCTTTATACTGGTAGCACTGTAAATTAATAGACTGGCACTATGACATCAGCAGCAGCCAACCCCTTTTAAACTGTGCTGCATTATTATCTTATTAATACTAATACCCCACTGTATATATTGCAATATACATTTTAAATATTGTAGTACAATGTGCACCCTTCTACTTTAGCTTCTTATCTTTATATACATATTTGTATTACATTTAATTTAATTAAACATTTACTTTCATTTCCTCAGTTTATATACATTTATTTATTTAAATCTTATAAAGTATTCCACTTTGTATTGCACATTCTTACTTTAACTTCTCATGTGTATTTTTATTCAATTTTCATTTATTTCAGTTTCTATATAAATAAAGTATTCTGACACTGTTCTTATTTTTCTGCTGTTGTGCCGCTTGATATTCCACGCATGGGATCCTATCTATCCTATCTTTAAAGCTTGTGTTTCAGTATAATTGCACCTTAAAATCAAACGAATATACTTGATCCCCTTGTACTCACGTTGCAGCTGCCTCCGTTCTTGCAGGGGTTGCTGTCACACTCGTTGGTCTCCAGCTCGCAGTTGGTCCCTCCGAAGCCGGGCCGGCAGGTGCAGGTGTAGCTGCCCTGGCCCGTGTTGGTGCAGGTGGCCCCGTTGGCACAGGGCTTGTGGTTGGTGCAGTAGTTGAGGTCCTGGTCGCAGAAGAGGCCCCCCCAGCCCTCCTGGCAAGTACACTGCCAGGGCTGGCCGCAGGTCCCATGGAGGCAGCCTGGGTAGCGAACACACTCGGTGCAGAAGGGGCCCTGCCAGCCCATGCGACAAGTACAGCCCCCAGGGGCCTCGCAGTAACCGTGCTTCTCACTGCAGTCCGCCGAGCAGATGGCTGGAGAGGGAGGGGGGGGGCATGATTACAATGGGAATGCCTCCTCATACATCTCTCACTCACACACACACACACACACACACACACACACACACACACACACACACACACACACACACACACACACACACACACACACACACACACACACACACACACACACACACACACACACACACACACACACACACACACACACACACACACACGTACAGGGCCCCATGTCTGACCCCAGCGCTGCTCCAGACTTCACTGTTGGTTAAGTATTAAGCCAAGCAGCTGGTAGGCACACTGCCGGAGAAAACGCTTTCTTTTATCTCCAACTCCACACACACACACAGTGTGGTTTGAGTGTAGGTGTGTGTGAGTGTGTGTGTGTTTGTGTGTAATAGGGGCCACAGCTCTTTCTCTCATTGTAGCAGAGAACAAAAGGCAGATGGAGCACCACAGCCGGTAACGCAGCACTACGGGACATCACTCTGATATAAGCTCTGAACACATATCGAACTGTAAGAGATCAACCTGAGTGCTAAGTAAAAAAGCTATGTTTATCTCTGCTTTGACAAAGCTTGGGTGTAATTGTTCAAGCCTTGGGAGGACAACGAGTTGGGTTTCTTCCTCCATTTAACAGATTTTTGAGCAACAAATGCCTACATTTGTCTCCACTCAATAAATGCCCTACATTTCTTGACTTTCTTAGATGTGTGTTGGTGTGTTTTGTGATGTATTGTTTTGTTTAGTGAAGAGAGTGCACTGACTGGAAACTCCTATAGAATTACAGTAAACATCCAGAATGATGACATTTAATGAATGTGTTTCTTTTTTTCTTACTGTTTTTTTCTTGTATTGCATTGTACTTTATTCACTTTGTACATGTGTTTTGGTCATCAACTGCAGTGTTTTCTCTCATATCTTAGTCCCTAAAGTGCCTCAGCAAACTATTACAAGGCGCCTTGCTCCAGAACACTTTGGTACTTATTATTAAACTTACGTTCAGAGCAGTAGTTTCCCTTCCAGCCCTCCAGGCAGATGCGGCTTCCCTCCTCGTCGCAGGTGTAGTGGCCCAGCGTGTCGTCTCTCGGCCTGCAGTATTCGGCACAGCCGTCTCCAAAGTAGTACTCATCGCAGAAGACGTGGTATGAGTAGCGCAGCTCGCTCTGCTCTCCAAAGTGAACATCCTGGGACCAATCCTCCCCGATGGCAAGTCTCCTCCGGGTGGCCAGGCGGCTCACAAGGTTGTTTTGGTTGTCTGAAGAGGGAACGAGCACAATTGTTATTACCCTTGCCTGCGTCAGCCCAAAGCCGCGTGCACTTGTGATTTATATCAGAATCAAGTTTTAGTGATATACATACAACTTCGATTCAATGATTTAGCATCTCGTAGAATAAACAACCCACCTGTGTATTCAGTCGGATTCTCGGCATTCCAGGCTTCAATAATCAACGAAAATGTTCCCTATAATAGAGAAAACGGAATTGGTCAATGGGGGTATTTACGCACGAATCTGTCATTGTTACATTGCCCGAGTTCAAACCTTAAACTTCCGAAATCTAAAACGTGTAATTGTTTAAGTATGATTTTTCCATTTACCGGCCACTTGAAGTGGAAAGGCACCCTGATAGGAGCGCTGCTAGAGATGGAGGTGTGATCAGCCCTGATAACATTGGTGTGTCCGGTGCCAAAGGTGCACGGTGGCTCGGCTGAAATCACATCCTCGGGGTGTTTAAGGCAAATCCTGAAAAAGATGTGACAGTCCCTGTGTCTTCTGCAGATCCGCTGCGCCGTGTGGTATGAGTTTATCTTCAGCTCGAACACACCGGAGGAACAAACCTGCAATGACAGAAACACATGAAGTCAGACACGCTGTGCGTAAAGACATGTTAAGATGATCTTATCAGGACATAACAAGGTAGCCAACTTACTACGTGCACTAAGGCCAGAGCTAATAGGTATCTCAGGTGCAGATGTGCCATTTTCTTTTCGGAGTTTGATTCCAGTTCTATGTGAATGTTCGCATTCGTCGCTTGCGATAATATTCCCAAATTATTTTGGATCAAAATGAAAAAAGTGTCATCCCTTTGACATCTGTTATCCCGGTGGTCTATCCTAAATCCTTGTCTTCTGGTGACAGGCTTCTACTCGGTCCTGGTTGGTACTCCACTTGTTTTGGTTCTGCTACGTAAAAGGCGCAGAGTGGTTTTATACTCTTTGTTGCTGCGCGTCACTGGCAAAGAGGAGGAGCAGGGGCAGACCTCAGGGGAGCAGCCCGACACGGGGGGCCAGCCTGCCCGCCTGCCTGGGGATTTAGAAACCCACATTACACCTAGACTGAATTTGTAATATGGATATGCATAAACTAGTGCAAGGCAGATATCTAAGCATATCTGAATGCGTCCTAATGCATGTGGGTGGTGGAATTGAGTCAAACGTGCCACAAAAGGTCTATCCAAGTTCGTGAGGCCAAACATTAATGTCTTCTATCTTATAACTGAGTGGAAGGAAAACTGTAGATTATATGCCTTATATAACACACACGCCATAAACATATGTAAAAATACTTTTACATCCATATTTGTGGGAATGTGTCAAACAATGAGCGTGCCAGGAAACTATACAATCAATGACTCGTGCATTACATCATCACTACATTAAATGTTTCACCAATATACAGATCATTATTTGTTTTTTCTTTGGAGCTGCCTACACCAAGATCAGAAGGAAGCAGTGAGGAATAGCACATATAACTTCTCTTTCTTCATGCCAACGTTGTAATTGCTCCAACGCGTGTGGGGTGACAAAGAAAGTGGGCAGGTCCCGGAGAGGGACTATTGTGCGTCTGGCGGCTATTCAGACCTCTGTCGCGCTCCTGAAGGAGGGTGCGGGGGTATACAAGAAGGAAGGGGGAGGTGTGTGTGTGTGTGTGTGTGTGTGTGTGTGTGTGTGTGTGTGTGTGTGTGTGTGTGTGTGTGTGTGTGTGTGTGTGTGTGTGTGTGTGTGTGTGTGTGTGTGTGTGTGTGTGTGTGTGTGTGTGTGTGTGTGTGTGTGTGTGTGTGTGTGTGTGTGTGTGTGTGTGTGTGTGGACGCTTTGGGGAGACAATAGCCGGGTTGGAGCCCCACACGGTCGACCATGTGCCGTTGATTACCATACAGCTGTTCGCATGAGTCCAGACAAAAGCAACATGATAGTCCAAACTCTGCAGGACCCCCGCCCCCTCTCCAACACACACACACACACACACACACACACACACACACACACACACACACACACACACACACACACACACACACACACACACACACACACACACACACACACACACACACACACACACACACACACACACACACACACACACACACACACACACACACACACACACACACACACACACACAGTATTGATTTAGGAGGGTTCTGGCTGGCCGTCGGTTTCAGCAGCTGTCGTCGCTGGATGGAGGAGGGAGGGCAAACACACCTACACGGTTATTTACTTTAAGGCTGATCCACCCGAACGACCGATTCAAGAGTGAATAGCATCAGATGTATATTATAATATAAGGTCATTTAAGTTTCACAACCTTAAAATAAGCATTGGTGTTCTGTTTGCTTCTTCATGGTTATGGTCGCTTGAAGGCGCGTACACTTCTGTATCCCAACAGCGATGGTAGTAATACATCAACACATAATCACTAATGGATATAAAAAGCCAGTTTGATTCAGAAAGGGAAGGAACACATTCAACAAACTGACATAAAGTCAGAGATTTCAAGATGACAACTGCATGACATTTCTGTGTTTATCAATTCCACCCTGGAACGCGTGTGTGTGCATGGTGGTAGTAGGCGGCTGGGGGTGGGGTTCCATTGATATTGTAATGAGGGAAGAGGACGCGTGCCTGAGGTGGCCCCTTGCACATCCTGGCACGCTTCTGTGCAGGACAGAGTCCTAAAGGAGGAGGAAGCACACAGTTGTATGCAAAGTATGTGAAGATAAAAGACTGGAGCAGCCTCTTGTTGTTATTCAAGGTTAGCTCACTAACTTTAATGTCAAACCTCAAGCCCAGAACAGTGGTCCCAAAAGGGGGGCCAAGGAATTCCTTTTGTTTTCCAAAGTTTCATTCAACTTTTGGAGAGTACATTTAAAAACATGCTTATAAATGAAAATGGCTTGTTTATAGCATTATGTATCTTATAAGGAGAAGACGGTCATCATCAAAGTACACTTTTTGGGAACACTACAAAAGGGACACACAAAGGAGTTAACGGGGAACACGTGAGGGGGAAAGAGGAAATAACTGCTGGTGAATCCTAAGTTAACGAGTAACTCCTTATCACATATTATAGCTAATGATTAGTCAAATAAGAAACAAGAGAAGAAGGACTTTCTTAAAAATGTGTTAGCCTGTGATTTTCTGCACCCAAGTAAAGTGAAACGTGGTTCTTAAGTTCCTACGCAGTCCCTCGTGCTTAATCATTATGTCAGGATAAGTAACAATACCAAATCATTCAACTTGACTATCTGACAAACAGCTAATAATCATGCCAAGCTTCAGAAATAGAAACAGTGATCATCAAGTTTAAATTCTTCTTGATGCATTCCGATGAGGTATATGCTGTGAATATTCTCTCCAAGGGGAAACACTCTTTATTAAACACCGCATGTTCACCCATCTCACTGATTTCCCATCTGTGTTGGTTGAGAGTTGCACATGTGCATGTCGCTTGGCTGCAGGTAGGGTGTATAGATTGTGCACCAACAGTCAACTTACATTGTGTATGAAGATAAGATGGTCAGGTTGACTTTTTATGTTCCTTTAGTCAACGTCAGAAAATAACTGTTTCCATGCAACAACAACTTGTGACTGGAGTGAACATCTTAGCATGCTACGCTAACCAACACACGATAATGAAGCCAATGGGGTTAGTGTGTGAAGTTATATAATGTTCATAATATCCATGTGTTATTGTTAACGTATATGATGAACAAAATAAACGTGTTAAAGAAACCTGTCTTTGATTCCTCATTAATAACTAATTGTAAAGATAACGAAATGATATATCACCATGAGTACTGAATAGTTAGGATGAAGTAACTATTCAGTACTCATGCGTTAATGGTGATATATCATCTCGTCCGGTCGAATGTATTGATTGGACATTATTATGGTGAAGTGGTCTGTAGGGGTTGTCAAAATAGCAACATTAGAACTTTGTTCGCTAAATGTAACACCTTTTGAAGCGAGTGCTGATGCTCTTATTGCTGGAAAAGGATTGGCGGCATTGAGCGAGGTTTTTTGTTTGAATCTTAAGATCTTACCTACTCTCACTGCCTTCTCAAATGTACCCAAGCATTCATTGATCAAAAGCAACTCAAATGTAATAAGGAATTAACTTAAGGTTAACAATTGGTAATTGGTTCCTCATGCGTTCCTTAGCAACGGCTCACATTGTTGTGTAGCTTAGTGTAAATGATTAACACATTTTGAAATGTGTTCTACTGACTCTGTTATGAATATGGTGTCGTATCAGCATGCTGTGTGTTTTCATTATCTGAGGTTGATGTTGTGTGTTGTGTGTTTTCTTCACAAAGACAAAAGGCATTCTGTGTATCTATAGAACCTAAACAGATAAGTTGCAGCTTCTCGATGATCTTAGTAAATAGCAGGTAAAACAATTGTGAATAAAAGGGAACTAAGCACAGGCAATCTGTGGCTGCTCGACAGCATCATCATATTGTCATCACAACTTGATTCCAAATAATACAAAATAAATCTGAGTAAAATGTGATGAATATTGGATGTGAAAAGATAAAGACTCCCTTCTGCTCACATCCCCAAGGATTACATTGCCTTCAGCATAAAGGAACACATATAGATATATATATCCCACATAATGTGTGTGTGTGTGTGTGTGTGTGTGTGTGTGTGTGTGTGTGTGTGTGTGTGTGTGTGTGTGTGTGTGTGTGTGTGTGTGTGTGTGTGTGTGTGTGTGTGTGTGTGTGTGTGTGTGTGTGTGTGTGGCACTTGTTCCTATACATCATGTTATATATCTGACCACCCGGATGCCACACACACACACACACACACACACACACACACACACACACACACACACACACACACACACACACACACACACACACACACACACACACACACACACACACACACACACACACACACACTGCCCACACATCCTATTGTACACACGCACTAATGCTCAGCGTGCAGTTACAGTACCGCTGCATCTCTTAGTGTCTTTGTGTCGGGGGAGCAGATGGACAGTGCACCCTCTCTGCTGTTGTCATCTGTATGACTTGCAGGAGTGTGACATGAGTGTGCTACAGGGCATGGGAACCCAAGAAGAGTCATGTCACCCCCACCCTCGGACCTCCCATTAGAAAGAGTGGCCGGCATCTGCCTCCTCACAGCAGCTTGGAGATCCCTCTCCCAGAGGACACTGGGAGAAAGAGAGGGGGAGCTGCTGCAGGTCTGACCCTGCAGCTCTCGGGGGAGAAGTCCGCCTGTTGTGGCCACTTCTGGAGCCCCAGCCTGCTGTCTGACTCTGGGACAATAGAAGGTGTGGATGGCCAGGATGTTCGGGTTGTGTGTGCGTTTGTCAGTGCATACATATATTCTCAAATGTATGCATGTCCTTTGGTTGATTGGTGGAACTCATTAAGATTCAGGATGCTTTAGTGCTGCTGGGTGCCTAAAGATGCACAGCGCTGCAACATCACCAAAACAAAATGCTGAGTCAGAGGAGGGTGCGGTAGAGGTGCATTAGCAAGCAACATAACATATTGAAATACTGTGATATATTACATTACATTACATTTAATTTAGCTGACACTTTTATGCAAAGCGACTTACAATAAGCCTAAATATATGTACAGTAGGCTTTACTTGTTTGAATCAGTGTTTTAAAACACTCTTGATTCCATCGGTGTTTAAATACTGTATCTCCTTTCCTTTCCCTCCTCCAGACACCTGCAGGACAGCTGACTTCCTGTTAAACAGTCAGAGCTGCTGCACTTTCCTTGTTCTCTCTACTTTCACCTCAGATGTCCTCCACGTTCTAAAGTCTTCCTCCTTCTTATTCCTGCAACACATAGAGCCCTCAGGTCCTCTTTAAGTCTGATTATTACACTTGTTTAGACAGTAGAGCAAAGAGGATGTATAGATGGAGGCAATATAAAGAATACCATGTGATTAGCAAAGTGCTTCACAGAGACACATCTAGGGTTAGGGTTCTAAAAACATGCCAACAGTCAAAAGCAACATATTTCTGTGTCAAATGCAAAAACACACATTTCACATAACATTTCATTCAAATGGACACGTTCCCTTACACGCTCAAGACCTGTGATACCCTGTATACAGATATGAATCACTGTGCTTGTGGATCTTTAACGTCCTGACAGGCAGACCCCAAGGACAAGCGTGCGACACAAGTCTTCCACATTCGTCCTTAACACCGGGGAACACCAGGGCTTTGTTTCGAGCCCACTGCTGTACTTTGGATACAGACAATACTATGTTTCCCTTTTCGACTCAAACAGCATAATCAAGTTTGCTGAAAACAAAGAAATGGTCCACCTGAACAGAGTGGAGACCCTTACCCGCTGGTTTCAAGACAACACCTAATCCTGCTCGCTACCGACCGGAAGAAGCAGGACCAGCAGCAACTGTGATTGCAGTTGTTCTGATGAAAACAGCACTATAAAAATAAAAGTTATTCATGTTTTTTTCAATATTTAATAAATATACTACGATGCTGCAGTCAAACAGCCACTGTTAATTTGATTAGGTTTGTAGAAACAGTCGGTAATGATTTGGAGCCACAAACGAGATACAAAGTGAGGAAGGGCTATGGGAATGATTGATACACATACAAATGAAGGGTCCTCCTGCCCATCCAGATAATGGTCTTTTCTCTGTGTTGTTTATGTGTGTAAGTAGGATCAGGAAGAACTTCTACCTTCAGGCCACTACGTTCCTAAATGAGGTCGCTACCTAAGAACGATTGATTTCTCTTCAAAATCAGTGAAATTGTTGTTTTTAATCATCATAGTCAGTGATCCCAGTATGATGAGTATCGTCACTAATTAAGGGCTGTCAACATTAATGCTTAACGCTCTCAATCAATCTGGAAATCTTAGCGCGTAAATAGAGATTAACGCAGATTACAAAATTTGACCAAAACTTTCTCCTGTAATTCCGCAGGATGAATTACATGGCAGTGAAAAGGCAAAGAAAGCAGAGAAATGGGCACAAGCTACTGTACATACTGTATGTAGTTGCACTGACTGGAGAATAAAGCAGTAATAGACGGCACACCTATTTGACAGGGGTTCCCAAATAGTGCTCGCAGTATGATAGCACCAGAGATAATATGCCCTATGTAGCGCACATTACACGGATGGTTTAATTGATTGACAGCACTACTTATTACCCATCAGCTCAGATTTTTACCGCACTGGCAAAACCTCATTCAGTTACCACCATGAACTTAAGGGCCACCTTTTCTCTCCTTTGCAGGGTAAAGGTTCTATTGTATTTTCAGTAATTGTATTTATATCGTCAGTATATTGGTAATTGGAGTCATGCAGGCCTAATAGTCGATACCACGTTGGGCTCAGGTGGATCCTGTTCTTCCCATTGTTCTTGAACAGCTGGTTGCTGTACTCCGTAGCCACCACATGGATCATCGCACTGTAACATTGCTGTGCCTCTGTACCTTGTTTCCTTGACTCCTTTTGGCTTGATGATCCTGTTTCCCAAAGCCCATACAGATGCAGACAGCACAGCAATAAGGTTGTTTGTTAGTTTACTATCTACGATATGACAAAACAACAGTATTCAGACGAATATACAGATTCTTTATATAAGTAAAGGTTGAGATACCACAATGCAACAATACTCTTTCCAGCAAAGGTTTAAAAGTAACATGACGTAGGTTGCATTGTTGGATTACTATTACTGAAGATTAATAATGTGATCAGCATTTTAGTGCTGCAGCCTGTTGAGGCAGTCTCGTTTACCAAGCTATAGATTGCTAACCCTGGGGCTGCGGAGTGATACTGGGTCTTTGAGAATTTGTTAAATGGACGCAAGGAAACCATATGTTTCAGTTTAATAATTGAAGATTAGGGAATTACAGGTTTATTTTATTGCCACCATTTCCTTGTGGTGTGGTATGATTTTCCTCTTCACCCATGGTCCTACCATAAACAACAATACACTGGAACTAAGATTTGGTTGGTTAGAAGGGAACGTTGAAGTGAATGCACTCTTTGGAAATGACCTACACTGTTACGAATATCTCAACAGAGTGGACAAGGTCATGCTAACACAAGGCTATCTGTATAAAACTACCATGAAACAGAAGGGCTTGTTATCGGTTAAAACATCAACAAGTGGTTATCTTCCCTATATCTTCCAATGCCTAAGTAAATCCTTTGCATGATAACTGAGAGGATGAGCAACAGACAGAGCCCGGCACTCTGAGCTTTTTGGCCTGCATGATTATCATCCTGACAGAGCGCCTCTTCCCCCCCTGTACTAGGACACAGGCTCCATTGACAGTTATGATCGGGCAAACTGGCAACTATCATCCCCAACAACCAAGTGTGCTACTGCTGAACAGATTTGCTCCACATATTGCACATATCAGACATGTACTACATCGATACTGTGGACAATACCCACAGGAGCAAATTAGGGTGAAGTGTCTTGCCCAAGGACACAACGGCATGTTGACTGCAGTGGCGGTCAAGGCGGGATTCAAACTGGTGTTCCCCAGTGCCCGGGATCTGAGGATCAACTCACCAGCGTCTTCACACAGCAGGGTAAGGACTTAAAGTAAGAGTTCACTGACCAGACGAAGAAGCTTGTCACTGCCAAACCAACAACCCCCCCTCCCCCCTCTGCTGTGTCATCTTTTTTGAAACCGCGGCATAGAAAAGCATAAGAAAGGAGGTTGAGCCGCCGTTTTCTTTAATAACTCCCTCCAACATAAGCAGATATCTTTCCTAAACGTGGTTTCTTTTGAATATGTAGCTCTTCAGCTGAATTTCTCCTCTCAAGCTATGCATCTAAATATCTGTAAAATACTGTGCAACACTTTAGCTGACTCTACTGAACTGCTGTCATTGACCTTGACTGTGTAGTAATTGTTGGTGATTATAACATCCATGTTGAGGGCCAGAGAAGTGTGTCAGATTTTAGTATGTGGACTGACTCAGCATGTGACAAAGACCACACACCATAAGAGCCACAGTGGACTTCATTATCTCCAAGGGTCTGAACATTTCTAAGGTTGGGGTGACTTATGTTACCCCCTCTATATATTCTTTCTGTGTTCTTTTTGAATGCTCTCTGTGCACACAAGTCTTTTTTTTGACGGGGAAAGAAGATGTATTGACACATGCACAAGATGATAACATTGTGAGTAGTCTTTGTAGACCCCCTTGTGGTTTCATATATTTTAAGGGGGTGCTGCCTAGCCTTGCACTACCTATATCATTCGATTTTAGGATACTATTCTTAGATGTAGTCAATCTGAACACATGCAACTGCAGGATTTACCATAATACTTTGTGCAATATACCCTCATGCAATTCACGCTGAAAACAGTACAAGCTGCTTCTGCTTTTTTTTATGATCATTTATTTTAAACTACTGCTAGGCCTACTTAGTATTTTTTTATAACCATAGTGTACTTATTGTGTTTTTATTATTAATAACTTATTCGTACTTTTTTATATAATATGTAAGTCTACTCTTTTTAATTAATCTGCACTCTTGCTTTTGTAGTACCATACATTTCCCCGTTGCTGACAATTGATCTGCTGTGGCTGGGTATAGGCCACCTTAGAAACTCGCAGTGATTTTAAAGTAGATGATAATGTATGTGTGTCGATTAAGAGGAAAAGATGTCTGGTTTTCTTGTTATTATTGCTATCAGGAAATGTACAACCTAACCCTGGTCCGCCCAGCAGTAGTCAGATCGCTACTCCTGCTGATTTTAAAGCTAGGTCTGGGTTGGGTTTCATCCACTTGAATGTGCGCAGTCTTTTACCTAAACTAGATTTTGTCCGCATTTGGACAAGCTCGACTGACGCTGATGTCATTGTCTTATCTGAAACATGGCTAAATAAATCTCTTGCCATTTATGTGAAGAATACGTTTAGTGTAACCACATTGGTTTCCAAATCAATTAGTAAACAACTAAAATGTTTACCCTTAAATATCGAAGAGGCAAAGGGTCAACAGGTCATGGTGGTGGGCTGTTACAGACCCCCCTCAGCTGTCAAGGACTCCTTGTCTTCATTGGCAAAACTTTTATCTCAATTTGACTACAAGGAAATAGTGCTACTTTGAGATTTGAACTGGGACTGGTTAACTACAGTGTCAGAGGATTTTAAAAACCTTTGTATCTCTTTAAATGTTACTCATATTGTTGACAGTCCTACTCGCCCTAACATTAAGTTCCCAAATAAATCCTCCTTAATTGATCTCATCTTAACTCATGCTCCCTATAAATACTCATCTGTGGGAGTATTTGCTCATGATTTGAGTGATCACTGTGTTGTAGCCACAATTAGGGACACACAAGTCCAAAACGGTAAACGTATTATCAGTAAGAGAGACACAACACATTTTGTGGAGCAGGGTTTTGTTCATGATCTGTTTGGTTTTGATTGGGGAAAAATCGATCTATGTGCTGATGTTGAAACTGCATGGTCTTATTTTATCTTGGTTTTATGAAAATTATTGATAGACATGCACCTGCGTACATTTATAGTGAAGGAACGAGATAATCCTTGGTTTTCTGCTGAATTGTCTAGATCAATTGTTTATTGATCTTTCCAAAGCTTTCGATACCGTCGATCATCATATCTTGATGGGCTCACTTCTGAGTGGTTAAACATTACAAATGGTGTACCACAAGGTTCTGTTTTAGGTCCACTTTTATTCTCCATCTAGTTCTGTTTAGGTCAAAATGTGGATGAAGCAACTTCACATTTTTATGCAGACGATACCGTGATGTATTGTGCAGGTCCCTCCATTAAGGAGGATGTTGTTCAATTACAGGCTATTTTTAATATTATTCAGACGCAGCTCTCTGAGCTTAAGCTTCTTTTAAATGTGGATAAAACGAAGGCAATGCTATTTTCAAAAGCCACAAAGACACCGGAGACCACTTTGGATATTGCTACTACGCAAGGAAAAGTACTCGAAGTGGTTACCTGTTATAAATACCTTATCTGGCTTGATGATTGTCTCTCTTTTAAACCTCAGATCAATAATCTGCTTAGAAAGCTAAGGGTGAAGCTAGGTTTCTTTTTCAGAAACAAGTCCTGTTTCTCATTTGAAGCCAGGAAAAGGCTAGTCTCTGTGGCCTTTTTACCTGTGCTGGACTATGGTGATTTGATATATATGAATGCACCTGCCCATTGCCTTATCAAGTTAGATGCCGCCTCACAGTGCTCTGAGATTTGTTACTAACTGTAAAGCACTTACTCATCACTGTACCCCAGAGCAGGTCTGCCATCACTTACTGTTCGGAGACTCAGTCATTGGTACATGTTCATATACAAAGCCATGCTGGGTAAACTACTACCTTACATCTGCTCACTGATATCACAGAGTGTCGCAAGTAGCTATTGCCTAGGATCCCAGGATGTGTTTTCATTACATGTACCAAGTGCTAGGACTGTTTTAGGCACTAAAGCTTTTATGTGCGCAGCTCCTCTAGCATTATGTTGTATGTGTCCTTTTGTTTTCTGCTACATGTGTAACCAATGTGTGGCAGGTCTCCCTTGTAAAAGAGATCGTTGATCTCAATGGGATTTTTTACTTGGATAAATAAAGGCAACAAAGAAAAAAAAAAATTGACAAAAATGTAGTATAGTGTTTTTATTATATACAATCAGATTATTTCCTAGCATATGGACCAAACAAATCTACCTCTATAAGACATTGATCCTGTCAGAAACTCTCCCCACGTCCACATATATGACAAGTGTGTTAGGCTTAGCCGCAGATTTATAATGACTCTTTTGTTGAGGCACAAAAGGAGGCATGATAATGATTTAATCCCATCCAATCTGAGCGGCAGATCTGCCTTCCTTCCATCCTACCTTTCCTCTCCAGACTCATTCTGCTGCAGCTTCAGTGGCAGATGGTGGATGAAAGAGGAAGCTGGGAGGAGCAGGGGAATGAGAACAGGTGGGGGTGAAAACTGAAGAAAAAGAAAGGGCACAGGGGTCAACTGGGGCAATAGAAAGGGGGAGGAAACGTACATATAGACTTGCAGAGGGAACGATCGATGGATGGATTTTTTTCCTTTACATTGTGCCTCCCTAAACCTAGTTCTGTTTTCGCCAGATGTCGACCAACTTTGTAAAAACGGAAAAAAAGTCTTGGAGAAAGTCAGACATTGGAGCAAAATATAACGGCTGAATTGGCCCTTTTGGAAAAATATTTGTGTACAATCAAATTGGTCTCAATGTTGTTTCAATGTACTGTGATACGTTTCAATACACATATTATCTGAGTTAGAGCTTATATTTGTTTTCTTCTCATGTGGCATGCTTTTTCAACCACATGAATGCAACGTTTCAAGATGAATAGAACAGAGAAGATCAGCCTATACAGGAATGTAAAAACTCAATTTATTCAGTTACAGGTCACTTTCCAAGTAAACCGAACCGAGTTGTATTTATATTCTAAAGACAGTAGACAACAGTTTTATTGGCACTCAAAGTGAATAATGCCCTTTCAGAGAGGCTTAAGTCTGCAGGTTTAAGGGCTCCGTAAAGAACTGAAGGACCACAATGTGAATGCAGCTGCCTATACCTCAACCCCCCAGACAGTCCCTAATGCTGCCCCCTGCCTTCGAGCTCTGAAGGAAGCCCCAGCAGACCCAAGCCCCCCCCCCCCCCCTCCTGCTGCAGCACGCTGGGCTGGCCTCGGCAGCTGTTAGGCCAACTGAGGCAGGAGGGGCTGCAGGCAGACAATGCAATGTGACTGAACTCATTATGTGTGTGACTGTGTATGTGAGCGTGTGTCACTGACTCTCTTCCCCCTTTTACAATTTTGGGTCTTTTTACGTGTTAGTAATATATCCTGATGTGATAAACAGACAAATGCACTCCTTTGTGCACCAGTCAATCCTTAACTTAAATTCAGATTCAGAATACTTTATTGTCCATTAAAAGTACATATAATGGAAATGATGAATAGAAAGTTAAATCATACGTAATCTAGAGGGTCTTGAACATATGATCTTCAGTGATTTCAATATTAAAAGTCTTTTCTCTTGTTTCTCGCAAATGGAGCTGCTGTAAAAATGCAGGCTTGATCTGACAATGATGAAAGTATGTTTGCATCATACTGTACACAGGAAAACCAAATACCCATGAAAAGGTGACATAGTAAAATAAGCCAAACGCCAAGGATGCTCATGCAAACCTCTGAAAAGGTATTTCGATTACATATAGTATTGTTGATTACATCGTTGAAAAGAGCAAACTCTGGATATGGTTCATGGTGTGTGTCATCACCACTGACTGCAACAGAGCCCCCTGCTGACAGGTCTGTGAACCTGCAACACCGGGTGGACATCAGTGTCTGTTGGACCTGTAGTGTCAACATGTGTCTCAGTAAAGGAAGATCAAAGATACTGCAATGTTGCATAAATCTGGTGGTATTCTGCCATTTTCTTATTATTAATACATCCTATAATAGTCCATACTCAAATATGTATGTTTATATGTTCATTCTAATTATCAAGTTTACCTTGCTGTGATATCTTGTTTTATGAGTTACAATATAACTTTATTTTTGTATTACTTTTTTTTAACCTTGTGTGAATCTGTGCTGTCCTGTTTTTCACTCTCACTCTGTTGCTGCTTTTCCACCACACTTTAAACTCCTGAATTTACCCACGGGGTTAATACAGTTCCATCTTATCTTATCTTAATAAGACCAAAATCAACAACTGTCTTAATTATTTCCAATCATATTGTGTGTAGCTATTAGTAAAGCCTATTATTGAAGTAAATCGGGAAAAAAAAAAATATATATATATATAGATATACAAGTACTTTATTTTTTAAACAAGGCTCAGTATTTCCTTTAATAAAGTGGGCACTGTAAGTATCAGAAAAGGATAATGAAACAGGAGAGATTTCACATTTGTTAGGGACTATTTTCAGAAGCGGATTAATACATTCTGTGCTCTAAGAGATATGAATTTAACATGGCTTGCTGATTCTTAATAGTTTTTGCACGATAATATAGTTATACGGCACAGAGGAATAAGATACATCATGATTTTGATACAGAGGTAATACTTGTTAGTATCAATACAATGTTGGTTTTGGTCTTTTCTGAGGAAATATTTTGAATATATTTCAAGCTTTATTCTGTACGGTCTTTTTGTAATGTGTATTACACATGTTCTGTTTGTACATATGTAAGACATCCTTCATCATTTCTAATTTAAGATAACTTGAAATATACCATCATTGAAGACGGGAGAGTGCAGCTCTTGACAGAGATGGATTAACACATTCAGATCACTGGATCTATGTCCACTAGAGTCACAGGAAGGAATATTACTTCTGTTCTGTTTCAATAAATCAGAGGTTTATTTAACATTTAAAAAGAAACCTGTTGAAACTCTTCATATTCAAGTGTTGATGTTTGGAATGTAAAAAAAAAAGTAAATCAGACAATGACAACTTATTCAGTTACATGTATTTCAAAATATCTAACACCTTGTTTAGCTTTCAGACATACAGACCATATAATGGTCAGGTGCGGAAATCCACTGACCATTACAGTTCATGTGATCATCTCCAGACATTGATGCAACTACAACTTATCCAAGAACATAAACCAGATCTTTGCAAGTCATTGTTAAAGCATATCGAGGCTTTAAATGTGGTGTAGGCTTAATAAAAAATGCTAAATTCAGTAGCAAAAGGGGAAACTAAAATCTTCTTTCTTTATCGATGTACAATGTAACCCCACAGACAGTAATTCAATCAATAAAATGTTTCTAATAATACAATTTTTAAAACTTACAACAAAGAACCTGTTGAGTACTATCAAAAAGTACAGCAACTAGCGGTGGAGTCCAGCGGAACTCAAATGTTCCTGCACCTGAAGGCCATGTATGACAACAACATCTCTGTTTGACACCTTTTTGCTATAATGCTGGCCGTCCATTCAGTTTGTCATGCATAAGAGAAATAGCTCCGTCTGTAAAGTCTCTGAGAACCTGCACCGTCTCCCTCTGGAGCTGCAGCGACTCGCGCACAAACTCCTGCTGAGTCTCTGCCAGCTGCTGCACCGACTCGGACAGAAGCTCCAGGGAGCGTGAAACCGTCTCCAGCAGGATGTTGGTGGCATGCTGCTCTTCAAGGCTCAGCGATGCAGTGTGTAGCATGTTGTCTCTCATGTTCTGCAAGGGCTGACCTGGCAGTGGACGCGTAGGGGTTGTTGCTGTTGCTGCTGCTGTTGCTGCTGCTGCTGTTGCTGCTGCTGTTGCTGCTGCTGCTGCTGCTGCTGCTGCTGCTGCTGCTGCTGCTGCTGTTGCTGCTGCTGTTGCTGCTGCTGGGCCGGAAGACGTCGGAGGTGGTCCTTGTTTTTGGATGCCATTGTTTCCTTGGTGAATCTCAGTTGGTTTTGTGGAAGGAAGCACATCTTCCCTTTGGTCGTCATCTGAGTCTCCGAATGCAGCGTCAACATCTTGAAGTAAAGAGAAAAGGCTCATCAGTGTTTTCTTATTCTGAAAAAACCTAAATCTGTACTTCAAAGAAGAAACTCACCTTCTGTTGCAGGAATCTCATACTGCACATCATAGGCAGTCTGTGAAGAGTCCTCTGCAACATTCAAAGCATTTTAATGAAACAATTTGAATGCATTTCTCCACAGGAACTTATTTAAGGGGACCCATTTTACTCATGTTCAGGTTCATATTGGTATTTTGTGCTTGTACTGGGACGTGTCTCCATGCTTTAATGTTCAAAAAGCACTTTATTGTTCTCGTGCTGCAGCACCTCTTTTCACCCTCTGTCTGAAACCAGAGCCCAGTCTGCTCTGATTGGTTAGCTGGCCGGCTAAAAATTCCAACAATTTGTTTGTGTGTCTGTGTCACCCATATTCCACACCTTTGTATCCAGTGAGAAAATGCATCCTATTTGCTTTTGAGAAGAGGGTGAGGTGGATTTGCTCTGAATATTTTGGTGTGTGGATTATGTAGACATATGAACTTGCTCTACTGGAACTGATATCTCCGCGAGCAGACTCGGATAAGAGGTAGAAGATGGATGGATAGATGAACTTCCCTGATGTTTAGAATGAACTGAAGGTGAGTAAATAGTGACATATGATTGTTTCTGACACTTACTCATTGTGTAGGACATTGGTGGGGGCATCGATGCCCCGTCCAACCCGCCATTAGGAGAACTCTGCATTCCAATAATGTCCTCTTCCATTTCTTCTTCCTCCTCTGGCACATCATCGTCATCTCCCAGAGGGCCAAAGTCCCCGGAGCTCTGGTCTTCCTCGCCCATCTCTAGAATCTGGAGCACTATTTTTTCCGTCTGATTAAGGTCTCGGGAGAGTCGAGAGTTGAGGCCTCTGTTGGGCACTACCCCTGACCGCATGGCACCCACTTTCCGCTTCGTGTCACACTTTAGATCGGACCATTTCTTGATGACCTCGATGATCTCACGTTGGCACTCCCCGATCTCATTGACACGGGCAGTAATCTCTGCCCACGTGCGCTTCTTTATGTCTGTTGGTACACCACGATTGAATTTGCCTTTGGGGGACAAAACAAAATGACCCTAAGCACTTGCCTTAAAATGATATTGCGTCTCAGATCTCATTAACATTGTATTTCTCACAGCTTCACTGTAATGTTCACTTTTATGACTTAACCATTGTATTGGTTACTTGGTTTAATGTTTTTGATTAACAAGCTACGAGGCAATCATCTCATTTCCAGGTACTCAGACCTCAGTGTTATTCTTTCATCTGAATGAACTTACCCACAACAACCATACGATGCTTCCTCACTTCGTCCAGCAGTATGTGGACTTCACTGAAAGAGAAGCGAGCTTTTCTTTTCTTGAAGCGAATAAAACTGTCTTGGTTGTAGAATATTGGTGTAGACATCCTCCCCAAAGTGTCAATTGGTGTCCAGCTACTGTGTAGTCTCTGCTGTGCTTCCACTTATCCTGCTGTCTGATGACAGTTAACAACACAAAGCATGGGAGTGTTAATTATGTGATGTATATGAATGTGCTCATGTGTCACAAATATATTGATTATTAAACTATACTTGCATTTATAAGATTAGTAGTATCGCTCAGTGACAGCGTTGCACTTGTTCGTGCTTAACAGCTTAGCAATAACCGTCCGTGCAGATGTATTGAGTTGATCAATATAGATAATACATTAATATTATCAACACTTGTACTGAAATGAACTTTAATACATATGTCTAAGTGGTCTCATATCGTTAAACAGGAAATGGAGCAAGTTCTGTGCGATGACAACAATGTATGTCTGCTAGCCGTCAGAGTGAATGGACAATGGACGATGCTATCGACGCTTAACACACGCGACAGCCTAGTTAGCTAAAGAGCACTCGTAGTTAGCATTACACACATATAATACCTTGATTGCCACATTTCCATGATTATTTTGAATGAGTATCGGTTATTAAATGTCTCTTATATAGTGCAACTTGCACTTAATACAACACATAGCACACACTAGGTTAGCTCTCTCTGCAGCAGGATAACGTTAGCTAACGCAACACAAGACTCACAAATGACTAATAAAGCGACAACCTGACGTTTCCTGACTTCCAGACGAATACCTTAATGCCAAACATAGTTATTGAGATGGTGAACATACCCCAAAGTCAAAGAAGTTGGGGTTTGGTCCAGAAACGTAATGATAAATGTCCCTATCTTCAAGATAGCTAATGTCAAGCTAGCCAGAATGCAGCTAACGCTCCTAAAAAGATGTCCGGTTACCCTCAGGTAATAGCTAACTAAAGGCGCTGGCTAAAACAAGTATTGATGAACACATTGATCTTAGTATGGATATAGTTCATGTCGTTTAGGTGTTATTTTACATGTAAAGTTTAACAATAACAACGATATATCTAGCACATTTGCTAATTGAGTTCACTTACTTTTGTTTCTTAAACATTTCCCGTTGTGACAATGCTTTTATTTTGAAGGAGCACGCCTTTTCTGGTAACGTAGGCTGTCTTGACCATATGTATGGTCTTCTTGACACACACACATTCACACAAACACACATTCAAAGCATTTTAGGAATCAGATCGACTACAAGCCTGGAAGAAAAACATTACGGTTGGATGGATAGATAGCAACGAATAGTATTGTAAACATAGCTAAGAAAGTACTGTTCAATCTTAAGTACAATTTTTAGAGACTTTTAGTAAGTAGTATTTCGAATGTTTGCTACTTTGTACTTTTCACTACATTTCAGAGGTAGGGGAGAAGGGGGTAAGTTGAGCCAGTGGGTAAATTGAACCACCCCCTGTAACCAGGCAACGCTTTATAGTTGTAATCAAGTGACCAGAAAGTATGCAAGCTCCACCCATTTCTCATTGCCTGTGAAAGAGAGATACTCATTGTGGTCTGGTAAGTAAACATTTTTACAAAAAAAACGTTTTTTGCTTGTCAAAGTACATTTTCTAGATGTCAGCTATATCGGCTGTCATGTCAAAAAAAAAATCCAGGTTTAAAGTTAAACACATATTGTATATGTTGATGTGTTGGCAGTGTATTAAACCATGTGAATCATTAAGCTAAAGATGACTCTGAATTTTAATGCTAGGCTATTTTTTCTAAAATGGTGGCTATGGGGTAAAGTGAACCATGGGCCTTGGGGTAAATTGAGCCAGTTTGTCAATGGAGAAATGAATGAAAGTAGGCCAAGTTGATAATAAGAGCTCATTGTAGGCTACATTTAAGTTTAATTTACCCTGTGTTTGATTGGTAAGATGTATGAAATTGTATCACCATTTGTATAATTACTTTTCCTTTTTATTTTTTTCATACATAACATCAATAGAACATACATGGAGATGCTTACATAACTGCAGCTATTGTACACCAGGATTAATCATACATACCCTCCTTGGGCACCAAAAAGACATACAGTTTCTTAGTGTTATCAATTTCTATATTGTGCAAACATTATCAACATATTACAGATATTATCACTCCCCCTCATCGGAAACATGATCGCACAATACCTGAACCATTATGATAGTAAGAGCCAGTGCTTTACCATCCAGATAAAACAAGTACAAGTGCAGTGAATAAAATAAATGAAAAATAAAGAAATACAAATAAATAAGTAAAGAGGTGCTGCTAGAGATCTGGTGTTGCTTGTATTAATGGGGACCATTTTTCTTCGAATTTGTCAGTTTTCAGCTGTAGTCTTGCTGTGATTTTCTCCATTAAATAAACATTTTTTACCCTGTTTCTCCAGTGGACTATATTGGGGGTTCAGCCACGAGACCGTTATCATTTTTTTCGCAATTAGAAGGATTCTTAGTAAGAAAGCTACATTTCTGTCCATATCACTGGGCAGTATACCCAGTTTATAAAGTGCTGGGTCCAAAGTAAAGGTAATGCCCAGCACCCAATTACTTTTCCTTTTAACATGTTAAAAAATGAATCAATTCAATCGAAATTTATATTAAAATTGTTTGAAAAACTAAGTTTGTATTTGGTTTGTTATTTATTGTTTATAGTTACCTTTAAGATTTATTGTAGGTATTCCCAGGTTTGAACAGTGGTTCAATGTACCCCCTGACCTGGATCAACTTATACCCTACACTGGGGCAAGTTGAACCACGAGACTTTTTTTTTTTTTTTAAAGAAGTAATATTTTCACTGCCCTTGATCAAATATTAATTATTATCATTGCCATTGATAGGAGACATCCTGAATTATAGGTGCGTTTTCATTTTTACTATGTGTCATTTCTCCTTGCTTAGCGGACAGCATAACAATAAAAATTCTCAACTTACCCCACTCTCCCCTGTAGTATAAGTATGTATTACTACATTTCTTAATATCTTAAATTACTTTACAGATTTGGATTAATGATGTGAAATGTAATTAAGTCTTAAATCAGACTTTAGTTCCACCTGGAGTAAATTCACAAGATACCCAGCAGTATGCAAAGTCATTCAAACTAGCTGCACCTTTGAGAACACTTTAATGATCAATAATTATAATCAAAACATAATAATCTGAAATGGACCAATCTGCATAATGAGTACTTATTTTGATGAGAATACTTTTACTTGAGTAACATTTTGAATGCAGAACTTTTACTTGTAACAGAGTACACTCTGGTACTACTTGTACCTAATTACAAGATCCGAGTACTTCTTCCACCTCTGGCTACGAAATACCAGACCCACCATTGAAACACTCCTTTGAGCAAACTGTCAACACAAAATATTGGCTTTAACTCAATAATTGAGCAAACAAATATTGTTTTGGTCAAACTTTCAATTCAAAATACTGTCACTGTCAATCAGCTGGGCCAGAACAGATCGCCAATTCAACCATAATGACATTCATTACATGACTGACTAATGATTCAAAGTATCCCGAAACATTTGCCAATAATAACACATTCAACATACCATTATTCCAAATATGGCACAGGGATTTATTTGACCAAGCATTATTAATAACAGTTTAATGACTGTGGCTAACTACATCGTTAAACACATTTAATATTGGCATCTTTGCTATTGGCTGCGTGCATTAGTGGCATAAACATGATATATATATATGATCAATTTACAGATTGTGCTGGTATTATTTGGTGCAGGCAATTTGAAAGTACACAGTACAGAGATAACTAATAGTTAGTGAACCATAGAGAAAGCCATGGCCAAGTTGTACTACCATCATTACACTTTAAATATGAATTGCCAAACAAAACATTGTCTCTTGAGTCGTTACAAATGACTATTAGTAAAGGACCCTGGCGTCCCACTCCCTGACCCATATGTGAGTGTACAAATGATAAAACCCTGATCCGTTTGAATTAGGCTGCAGTACCTTACTTCAACCTCAAGTGGTTTGATTTTGTCTCATAGTTGTTTTTGAAGAAGAATCTCCTGTGAATGGGTTTGGGGCTGGTTTCACAGATAATGTCTGTGGTCTAATAAACAGGACTGAGAGCCATCTCTATACACTCCAATTAGAAGGGGACAACTGCACCCTATGATCTTTATGAGTAATGGGAGTTGGTGACCAAGTGATTCTCAGAACAGCTTCATCCTACTTCAACCCGTTTAGAGGTCTACTCCGCCACAATAACTGAACCTAGGTTTATTCCCCGTTTCAACTTTAAGTGGTATTATAGGTGTTAGCAGAGGTGTCATCAGCTATAAGTGCTGCGTTGGCACATTGCACGGCGGCAGACATTAGCGAGCCAGTGAACACACAGACTTGCATGCATGCGGAAACTAGCTCAGTAAACAAAGCACAGAGACACTGGGATTACAACACCGAGTGGCGTGACCTCGTTCTCTGCCCAGGTAGACACACTCTCTTTACATAGCTAGTAGTCGAGTGCAGCTCAGAATGATTTATGGTTTGCCATAACAAACTTAAAGGCCCTGCACATCCTGTTAGGAGATATAGGCTTAAATCTCCTCGCGTTCCTACAAGCTGTTATCTTACATGAAGGGAATCCAGAGCATACACTTAACCGTTTAACAATAATCCACTTTAATGGTAATATACAATGCAATACAATCAAATACATTACCATACACAATCATATCGTATTATGTGTAATGTCAGGAGTTTGGCCTACTCCTGGCTCCTGCCCACAGGCCACCACGACCTCCTGTCCCAGCGACGCGTGAAGAGAGAGACAGAACAGCAAGCTGGATAGGCTTTCATACCAAATGATACAGGAGGGGGTGGAGTTTAAGGACAACTGGTCCAGTCATCTCATATAAACACCTCTGACCCTCACTGTCTCCTATTTCTGCAGCCTCTGCACCGACACACATCCCCCATCACATTCCGAGACCACAGTGGGGTCTCGGTCCAGCTCCCCCACAGCAATAAAACCCTTACCAGCCCTTCTTCCTTTGTCCTCACAAAACCACATGTTAGCAGGCCCAAAACCAGCCCAGTTGTCTACACAAATCATTTTCAAGTTTCTTCACAGTTTGCACGAATACATACAAATATTTCCTTACAATTCCCTCTTTTGCACTCTTAAAAAGAGAGTGCAATTTACACAAGGCACTTGCAAAAAACTGCATCCTTGTCTGCTGAGTCTCCATACTTTTTATTCTCAGTGTCCACAGTGAAGGGCACTCCGTCCAGGCTCTCGTTGCAGATGACGCAGCGGAAGCAACCGGGGCGGTAAGACTTCCCCAGGGCCTGCCGGCCTGCATGTCCATGATTAGATGTCCACCTGCGTTGCACTTGTCTGCAGACTGCTGGAACCCAGAGTACAGAAAGTCCTCTTCACAGAAAACCCTTCCTGCGTCATAGTAGAACGCCTTCCCTCTCAGCCTTCGACTACAGGCGCTGCAGGTGAAGCAGCTGTCATGGTAGAGGCTGCCCATAGCTTGGCAGGCCTGGCTGGCTCCATACACCGTCTTGTTGCACTTAACCCACACTCCTGTTTCAGCGGAGAGTGGAGTCCCCTGTGCCGTCCTGGCTTGCCGTGTCTTTGTCCCCTCTGATCTGCTGACGGCGGCTTCTGAGTCGATGCTGAATAGATGTCCTCCCGATCTTCCTTCTCCGGTCCGTTGATGATGCCTCCTGGGACGACTGCTGGATGGATGATGGATGTCCTTCTCCTCCAATCCGCTGATGACAGCCTCCGAGTCGACCTCCCTGATGAGAGCCCGATCCGTCCTGATGTCGTCTAGGGTCCTCGCAGGTGTTTTCCCCCGCCGCACACTGGCTCCGCACAGTGGTACCAGTTGTCCCCCTTTCCTTGTAGGCGGACGGCACGGGATGTCCTCTGGGTCACTCGGTCGGGGCTGGAGAGCCTGGGGTTGACAGTCAGCCTCCTGCGTCTCGGGTCCCCCTTTTGGCATCCACAACCTGTGTGGAGAAATCTGATACCAATCCCTCAAGCCTACGCTCCGGGCTCTGGGGCCCTCGGCTGTTTGACCCACCAGTGCCTGGCCACTTGGAGCCTGTTGGTGGGGTGTCTTAAAACAACAGACGTCGGTGCACAGGTTTTCTAAATTAATTGTGCAGCTTCAGAATCTTAATACTTGGACTGTGCCAACTAAATAAGAACCCCAACATCTTTAGGTAAACTAAATAACATATTTCAATAGCTCTGAATTTCTGACAAGCATCTGTATTTATTTTTAAATGAAATCCCTGAGATCCCATTAAAAATCTAAATATAATATGAACTGCTAATGTTTCTGGTAAAGAAACACACTAATCTTATGGATTCAAAAACAACCAAAATCACAATACTAACAAAGTGAATGGCTTCCTGGTGATACTGCTTCTACCCGTCAGTTCTTAGATATTATCCTACTAAAAAATGAATACAGAATTCGCACCAACTGTCATCAAATGTCTTTCTAAATGTAGATGAAATGTATATCCCCATAATGACCTAAACAATAAAGTCTATGGCTTTTACTTCTTTACCAGACTAGTTACATGATGTTGTCTAAATTACATTGTGTCTCATTACATTACTATGTTTTAGCTTAACTGTAAATATGTTCTTTCTACATTTCAAACCTCAGTTACTTTAATACCTGTTGAAACATTAGTTGACACATTACTCACCGGTCAGCCTCTCCAGTATTTCATTCTGGACTTACATCTCTCCCAGTAGCCCCTTGGCCTCTGATTCTCTACCTGTGTTACCTGCTATAACTCAATCAATACTAGAGACATGTCAACATTCACCAAACAGCCTCTTATCCCCAAATATGGAGCAGGTCAATTCTAAAACTGTCAATCAATGGTCAGATTGAACAATGGAGTTGGGCAGCAGGTTCCTTTCAGTCCCTAAATGAAAAATGTACATTGTAAAGTTTACACTCCCCCTTTTTTACACATTCTCTCATGTGTAAACAAAAACCTGTATGGGAAGAAAACCTTCAGGTCATAATGGATTATAAGACAATACCAAACATTTTTCCCAGTAAACACTTGAGAGTGTTTCTCTCCATCATTCAGTCCTAAAAGAAACAGAATTCCAAATTTCATAGTTTGAGTTTCACATTCTGCAAACCGCCACCTCCTGTGGGAGTGAAACATCAACCAGATTAGATACGGTTTCCCGTTTGGGGAATGTTAGGAAACCCCTCATTTCACACAGAAATAATGTGTTAGTCCAAAACATGCTTGATTAGTCATCGTTTCAAATCACGCAGTTGCACTGATCAGGTGCAGACATACACACACTCACACTCACACTGTCAGGTTGTAAAGTCAGGTTTGGTCAGGTACACCTCAGAGTCAGTCATTGACAGTGCCTTCCCAAGTTACCCTGTCGGTCAGTTGGTCTCAGTCTTTTTGGCCATGTGTTGTGCTCTGCAGAGACTTTGATGTTCCAGCACAGGCCAGCATCCTCCGTCTATACAAATCTGTATATATGGAGCGCCATCATTTATTAATTCACAATTACAACTATAATGTTCAAGATGTCTCCAACCCCTCTTTGCTGTTTCCCACATTCCCTGAAAAGTGTCTAGCCAAAAAAATGTCACTTCCTTATTGTACTATTACTATTACTACAATTCATTTACACCTAATTAGTATTAAAATGACTAATAGATCTATTTCAGAAACATGTGTACCTCACTATCTTGTGTCAAAACATTACTAGGATCTGTAAAGCTCTGCTATTTATTCCATAACTCATTCTATCAATTTATCTTCAATTCTGGTGCACTTAAAGAACAATGTTACCCTCTTTCACAGTGCGTGGAACTCTGGGTGTCTGAACATGAAACCAGTACCTCAAATTGAAATACTATATTTTGTTTAGAACCAGCTTTCCCTTCAACATGACCTATATAAATAAATAGTTATCTGATCTTATAGAGCTGTTACTAAAACTCTCCCTTTGAACTGATCAATACTGTAACAAATTAAAACACTACCAAATTCACACACGAATAAAAAATCCAGTGCATACTTCCTTCATGCCCCCCCCTTTTTTTTATCAGTGTGTATTAGACTGATTTTCCACTTCCCTTTAATAGTCCCCCTCTTTTCCGCTATTTTTATTTACCACTTGACTAATTTATGGTCCATAGATCTTCTTATCTTCACTTATTTATCAAGTCAATTCAAGTTCTTTACAATACATTAGTAGATACCTTGTGGAGTCTTCACAATAACTAATCCCCTCTAGGATATGAAATCCATTCATCTTCAAGCAGATACTATGTCCTTATTTATGTTTAGTTCACGATAACAATGGTATAACAACCACATGTCATCCATTCTGGTCCACCTAAAAACCAATGTTAAACTCTTTAGCAGTGTGTGGAACCCTGGATGTCCGAACATGCAACCATTCCTCCCTCCTTTATCAAGGATTTAAAACCAGAAGTCATTTCATATTTCCCATGGTAATAACTATGCTACAATGGTGAAATCAATTATTTAGATTGGAATACTATATCTGGCTTGGCACCAGCTCGCCCTTTAACATTATCCATACAGATAAAGATTTGTCTTATAGAGTGGTTCCCAAAACTATCCCACTACTTTATTCACACGTGAATAAAAATGTCAAAGAATATTATGTTAACCTGATGAAAAGATTGAAGAGTATGGTTGTACTCTGAACCCTCAGTGTGTTCTCATTTTACCCTAATAGTCTACTGCTATTTTTATTTTAATAAATCTTTCTGTCTTTACGTATTTATGCTTTAAATGTGCGTTTTGTGAATAAGTGTGTTTATGTGTAAACTCACTCATTCCCGTTTTCCTTTTCTCCTCCTCTGGTTTTCTCAAGCCGTGACCCCGGCCTCCTCACTTCAAATCGACCATGCCAACTCCTCTGATTCTGTGTTCTTTTCAGTCCATCCGCTGTAACTTCATCCGCTGTCAGCCATTGGCCCAGTTACATCTGCATGCACCCTCATGCCAATGTTCTTGCACTGCTTTACATTTCATCTCCTCCTTTACAGTCTCTCTGCTGTTTTTATGGAGGGCGGATTCTGCTCATCTCCCACACTTTGCTCTTGTGCTCAGCTTGGAACTTCATGGTCCCGTCTGAGGGACTGATGAGGGTAGATTTCTGCCCGTCAGCATGCTGTCTGGTTCTGGATGCCACAGGCGGAGATAGTTCTGGCTGCAGTCTTGTTGTTGTCGTTTCAGCTCTGGTTCTCTGTCTGTTCGATGGAGAAGGAGGAGTTTCCTGTTGGGTTAGGTCTTTTGTCTGCTTGGAGGGTCGGGATCTTAGCCTTTTCTAACTCAGAGGGGGAGTCCAGGTCTCGGGACGCATTACCTATAAAAAATCTAGCACACTGAGGTTAAATAAATCCAACCCTTTCCACTCTGACTCTTTGTAATCATACTATCTGTCTTAATTGTTAAATGCCATCTAAACAACATAATTGATGTCTACAAATGATATTACAAAAACTCACTCTAAAAATTGTTTCATCCATTGCTACATATGTACCCAACATAACTCTTTCAGGAAACCATTTTCTCCTATACATTGAAAAACGTACATGTTTCCAGCATCACATATTCCACACACCACGAAAGAACATCTACATATTTACTCCAATATTTTAAGCTAGTTCCTATAGCAAGATTATCATGTGTGACATAATAATCAGATGTCTTGTTTGCTAACCAAGAATATTAAACTTCAAAATGTCTTTTGGCCAGTTGAAGTCCTGCTTACTTCATCCTTAAACTCTACTTTAATTATTTGAAACCAAAAAAAGGTCTTCCTTCTCCACCATGATCCTATCTCTATATCAAAGTTCAGACAAACTGATGATTTATCTTCAGAAACCATGAGGAATGACTCATAAAACACTATTTTCCCTTACTTCAGTTCTAAATCAAATGAGCCAGACAGGAAACCCCCTTTAACCACTTGCTTATCCTATTATTTTGATCAAAGTTGTGTTACAAGCAGGTTAGATCTGTAATGAATTAAAATCAATATTTAAAGACGCAATATAAGTTAAATATACTGTTAAGGTAATTACTGTTTTATTGTGAAGGCATCTCTGGCGGACAGCGGCCTTTGGCTTTTATTTTGAAAGGCCGTTCCGGAACAGCCGTGTTCCTAGAAACACGGCAACTTGACAATCGTTCCAATGCATTAACTATAGTCGTGAAAGAGACAAGGAGGGGGAAGGCGTGTGGAAGTAAGCAATGAACTGAAAATGCCACCAATCCTGTTCTAACGTGATGGCGCACATTGAAAACCTAAACGGGCATAAGTACCCCTGTCTTTTGTACCATTACATTTACCAACATAAAACAAGGTCTTTACTAATCAACAATGACAACCTACAGACAGCTTATTTATTTAAATATACAAGCCTTTTCTTTATCCCCCTTTTTGATTCCACTTAAAATCAATCTCTTAATCTGTTCCCATTGCTCCCGATAACTCCCTGGAATTTCAGAATTGTCTTTACTATTCTGACGCAATATATTGACTTCGCTTTTATTTATCTGACTTAATTAACGTGCTTCCCCCCCTTTCAGCCACTAGATGGCAGCAGCAGAGCACAAATGAGCTTCACTCTTCTGAGCGAATGCCTGATTACCACAGACAATCGCTCACACAGGTTATTTAGGTAAAAATCACACAGATTTATTCCCCGTACAGTTTGTCCGGCCTGATAACGTGTTACATATGTCGTCACGCAGGACTCTCTGCCTACCTTGCGATCAACGTTATGTTTACGTCAGCCTTTCAAATTAATTTTTACAGACAAGGGAAACGGGAGCCGGTCTCGTCACAATGTAGGTGACGTTAGCGCTCTCTCCCAAGGATTTAACAGAATAGCAGTCCATTGATACTTTCGCTTATTCGATCTCAGACTGCTATTTTACCCCCAGTTATAAACGGCGGACCGATCTCAAATATCGACCATCCAGGTTTCGCCGTCTGGGACTTGCACCCAAAACTCACGAACTGCACCGCTCCTACGCCACTTCAGGACTAAACTACCTGAAGATCCACGCAAACTGCTCTAATTTCTTGTTACGCAGGACTCTCTATACCTGACGATCAACGTTCACGTGTTATATATAACTTTCCTAACATGGTATAAAATATGCATTGTATACTCCATTCAAACTTCAAAAACACTCTGAAACCTTCCACAGCCCTGTCTACACGGAAACGTCGGGTCACCATTTGTTAGGAGATTTGGCTTAAATCTCCTCGCGTTCCTACAAGCTGTTATCTTACATGAAGGGAATCCAGAGCATACACTTAACCGTTTAACAATAATCCACTTTAATGGTAATATACAATGCAATACAATCAAATACATTACCATACACAATCATATCGTATTATGTGTAATGTCAGGAGTTTGGCCTACTCCTGGCTCCTGCCCACAGGCCACCACGACCTCCTGTCCCAGCGACGCGTGAAGAGAGAGACAGAACAGCAAGCTGGATAGGCTTTCATACCAAATGATACAGGAGGGGGTGGAGTTTAAGGACAACTGGTCCAGTCATCTCATATAAACACCTCTGACCCTCACTGTCTCCTATTTCTGCAGCCTCTGCACCGACACACATCCCCCATCACATTCCGAGACCACAGTGGGGTCTCGGTCCAGCTCCCCCACAGCAATAAAACCCTTACCAGCCCTTCTTCCTTTGTCCTCACAAAACCACATGTTAGCAGGCCCAAAACCAGCCCAGTTGTCTACACAAATCATTTTCAAGTTTCTTCACAGTTTGCACGAATACATACAAATATTTCCTTACAATCCTCACAGATGTTTTCACTTGGTGTGATGGGCTGGGTAGTGCTCTGTTCTGGGTGAAATTGGTTGGTCTCTGAGGTCACAAAGCTTCATGCAGTGATATTAACGCCAAATGTAAAAAAAAATAACAGAGATTAAGATGCCAATTGAGAAGTCTATACACACCCAGAATGTTCTTAGAGGGATACTATCTGGGAGAGATGGACACTTCTTTGTAGGTGGTCGTTGAAACAAAAAACATGGCCAAATAAGTCACAGCTTAGGATGCAAGGCCATTTTATCCCAGCAATTTAGCATTTCACAGGCTCAAAACAAAACGAGTGTCACAGGTCCTTTTAAAGCTGCGTTCCTACTGTATGGAACGGCTACAACAATCCTTTCAGCAGCACCCGCACAGAGGACCGTCTACACTATGCCAAGTGTACAGGACACGATGCACCTTTGATGATTCTCCCCGACAGATAAGTGGTCTGCAGCATTTTAACGCCGCTTGGAATCTTGGCTGAGGTGCTGATAAAAAGAAATGCCATGAACCAGGTACTATCCACGACTGATCAAAATGGAGCCATAGCACGCAGTGGAACGCAGCATAACATACACTATGTAAAACTAATACCAACTCTCGGTTGCTGTAACAATACAAAAATACTGGCAAATTCTGTCTTTTGCATGTATAAGGAGACAGTGAACACAACATTTGCATTCCATTAACATTCAAAGGACACCTGTGCGGGGGGGATTTTCTGAGAAAAAAAAAACAGGTTAGTAGGGATGGTTTCGAAAATGTGTTGTACTGTGTAGAAGGAAAAAAAGTGGTTCCATAAAACAAGCAGGAGAGCGGCGTCTGGACTCAAGAGTACATGGTCAACTGAAGCCACTGAAAAGACACCAGAGAGAAGGGCTTTAACAATGCATGATTACCATCAACACAATCAAATGTTTTAAAAAATGTAGACTCCAGTCAAAATCATTTAAAATGTGTTTACCTCTTGAACATTGACTTTGATTGTCCCGTTGTTATCTTTATCCAGGGTTTTGAAGGCACCTGAATCAGAACAGTTGGGAGGCATCTTCAGTCAATGAGTCTCATCACACAGAAAAAGCTGCATAACCAATAAATCAATCAATTCATTTAAGGACTGCTCTCTCAAACTTACGGCACATGGCATCCAGCCTCACAAGGCAGCCAATGTAGTTGTCAAAATCCATGTTCCCACTTTCATCGCTGTATCTGCGAATGATCATGTTGAACAGGTAGTCGTTGAGGGGGAAGCCTGAGAAAGTGATGGACAGACGAAACGTTGTCTATTATTCTGAAACAGCTTTACATAGGTTTCTGTCCTACGAGACGACTATGCAAATCATTTTCCATTTCAAACAAGCACAGCCACATGACTGTTGACAGTCAATCTAAAAAGGTATTTTGTTCATTCTTAATGCGTCCAAGATGACCGCTTTACATGTGGCTTCTATCACTGGTATTGATAATGTAAGTAACTATGCAAAAGCAGAAACATTTTTTAAATAAATGTAAAAAGGAATTCACCTGCAGCTGTGAAAGCGCTGGGCAACTCATCTGCACCGATGACACCGGAGCCATCTGCGTCGTAGGACTTGTACACGCCCTAAACAATTACAGTACAAAAGTATTTAGAGCATACAAGCCATGAAAGATTCCTAGGAAGTTGATTCACAAGCTCAAGACCAGTAACAATTATTTCTCTCTAACAACCTGAATGGCTGTCAATATGGAGGTATATGGTCTGCATTTATACGGTTCTTTTCTAGTCTTTCAACCACTCAAAGTATTTATTCAACACATTCATACAATATAAAGAAAGTGCCAGTTGCTCACCAGGAGCGATAAACATCTCACAGAGTCTTTTAAATGGACACTTCAACATGTTGACTGCAGGGTTTGGGGAATCAAACCAGCAGCCTTCTGGTTGGTGGACAACAACTCTACCACCTAAGCCAAAGTTCTAAGATCAATAAACAGCTGATACTGTATATAAATTGTTTTAAAATAAAGTTTCTAATGTGTTCACCGGTCCTTGAGATGTTTCAACACTGATCACGGTAAAGTTACTGTACAGAAACATAAGGGATAGTACAAATGAAATGGGTCTGCTGTACTTGCCTGCCATTTCTTGACATTGTTCCAGAGGTGTTTGAATTCATGAAAGCCGAGTTTTCCAGTGCTGTCACTCTGAAGCGGCATTAAGGACAACAGACAGGTTTTTCTTCTTTGGCTCCAGCCGAGCCAAACAGTGGCACGACGTGTGGACATGCTCTATTTGCACTAGGCGTGTATTCGTGTGGTATACATTTCACAGTAGGGAGAGAATAGTAACTTTTTTCCTATTACATATTTGCAGGTGAGGTTTACTCTAAAATGGATCACTTATTCTCCTTTACATAGTCGTATTAGTTGCAATTTATATTGGTTTGCAAAATCTTAAAAACAAGGTCCTGTGAAAAATGGTTGTGTATGCTTTCATTTGAAAATCTTAAAAAACATTTGAATGAGTATTACATACCTGAACTCTGTAAAGAACATCCATCTGTTTGCATCTTGCAAATTATTTAATCTGTATATCATATTCCATTTACTTTACATTTATGTTGTTTATGTCCTATACATTTATGTTACATTGTGGGAGGAGCCTGTGACTTTGTTCATTGCCATATGTACACTGTAGCTACTGTGCACATGACAATAAAGCCTTGAATCTCTCCTTTATACTCTGCCATCTATGTCAACAGAACACACAAAGCCCACATATGAAATAAAGGATACATCCATGACAGCCACCATGCTTCTACACGACTCAATGCTGAAACCATCCGTCTTCAGGTCTCCATCTAAAATAGGATAAAACATACATGCATTCACCATGTGGTAAATCTCTTGTAAAGACACATAACATTTGTAAATGACAGAATGACAGAGAACAAAGAGCTACAAGGAATACACAAATGGATTTGTAGGAGAAGGACTCTGAATGACATGTCTTACGTTTTGAAATGATTCTGTTCATGATGTTCATCAGCTCAGATGGGCTTACTTCCATGTCCTATATGACACATATTAAACAAAATTACAAAGGCAGCAGAAACCTGTACACAGACACATTTTGATGTTCTTCTCTAATTAATTGAATACTGTGTATATCTGAGTGTGAACTGCAGAAACCAACAGAAATTCTAAGAGAAGTGCAGGTAACCCTTATAACACTCACTTCTCCAGCAAGCTGCTGGAAGACTCGGCGGAACTGCTTCTCCTCATCGTTCTCGTGCTGCTCTGCATATACAGCAGGCCTGCGGGGGGGAGGCTGCGGGGGGGGTACAGATACCATTACAATCAGAGTAAGCAGAACAGTGATGTCTACATAGAGCTGGTAATGTAAAGCCTGTCACTCACAGGTTCAGAGGGGATGAACTGGGCTGGGTCGATGTTGCTACAAACACAGGGTTCAAAAACGGAAAAACACATTTAGCTACAACGGTCTCTTTTTGGCTTGGACAGGATAGACTTTGTGCAGATACTCACCTGACAACATCAATGACGCCACTGAGAAACTTTTTGGCAAAATTCATCTTCGGTCAACTGTAAATGCAAAATCAGTTAATTGTATGTCCCTTTGGCTGAAAGCGTCAGCTCAATGAAAAGTAATGTTATTAAGATAAGATCAACTGTACCGATCCCCCTCAGGGGAATTCAGTTGTTAAAGCAGGAATGCGATTAAGACACAGGATAGGACAGGTAAGAATTCACACGAGGATAATAAGAATTCAAAAATAAGGAATGTAAGTTACAGTACAGTTACGGGGGGGGGGGTCATGGAATAATGCACGTGTCTGTGCATAATTACAATCAAATAATTAGAAATGATGACAACGAGTCATAAAGCAGGAGTAGATGGAATACCAAAAACTGCACAGTATACATTAAATATATTGTTAATGTCAACCTCTACAAAAAAAACACTGATTTTAAACGCAGAACTGGTTAAGCTGGTTACCCTCAGGCGATGGCATGTCCTGTGTGTTCCTCGATCCCTGTGTACTTATTACTAGCACACTCCCTAACATGGCCGTATCCACCGTTGAGGTCACCGAGGTCCGGACCACGGTATTTAGGAAATCCTGGATACGGCCCTGCTCCCTAACGCTACCCTTCTAAAATGTTTCCTGTTATGGACTTGTATCGCCGCACCCAGATTGCGAAACTTAACGTGCATAACTCCACAGAAGATGGAGCTAACGTTAAAGTGGGTTAGCATTTAGAAATTAGCATTGTCCTATTTGCTTATATTACTGACCCACTCGCTATTTAAACATAGTGTTATGGTAAACCGTGCAACCTGTTTCTTAACAGTTTGGATAGAACGCAGCTAGGATAGCCTGCAAGGATGCTAACGCTAGCTAACTTACCCGTGAGCTAACTATCATTAAGCTAATTTAGATGGTAGATAGGGCATCAGCAAAGCATTCAACAAAACATGAAATTAGCGTGTTTAACAATGGTATCATCTCACATTAGTTTGAAGGTTAACGGTCATTTAAAACTGGAAGTTTATATTTAACCTTACCGTAAGGAGACAGCTTCCCTGTAAAGTTGATAGCAGGATATTGTTGGGCTAAATAAACTCAGCTGGCAGGAGGGTTTGTCAGCACGGACACGCCCCCAGCACAGCGCGAGAGAGGAGGGGTGCGCGCGAGGAGGCCTGCAGTTGTTTCCGTCTCTGCTTCAGGTTTCAGTGAATACATCAAACGGGTGGACACATAGTTTCATTATAGTAGTCTGTCTGTTTGTCTGGCTGGCTGTTAAATACAGCTTCAACATGTATGTAAACAGGCTCAAAAACCAAAAAGATAATACATTGCAATATAATTTAATTGTGCTATAAACTCAAAATTAAAACCCTTGTTTAATGGTTGTCAAATAAGCTTTTACATTCCAATGCTGTTATAGTGCTCAAATGTAATTAATTAATAAAGTCTTCACATGAATATGTTCTGTGAACGATGATGTAACTCTTCATTGCGTTATAATCTTTGATGTATTTCTTCTTTCTCTATTTATATATTTTGTATTTATTTGAGTGTGGCGTAACATCTTTATAGCACGTTCCTTCCATTTGGCTGGATGTAATTAGAATAAAAAGAAATTGCGAAAATATTGATGAATTAACATATTTAAAAATGACTTTCCTTTTGTTATTCCACATCAGAATATCCTGATAGGGACAGTAAGTATGCGTACTATCATTCATTTATATTAATAATGGTAATTCAAAAATGTGTTTAGATTTATTATTCAAACAATTAGAATTCAAATGCTCAATGCAAAGAATCAGAATACCTTTATTCGTCCCACAGAGGGAACATTTACAAATATATATATTGTTCATTCATTTTGCTAATTTACTTTATGCATAACTATAAATGAAAGATTCCTTTGAAGAAAATATTTGATTTCAGCTAAACATTTCACTGAAGAACAGGAGCAATTGCAAGGACAGGCAGCAAACACAGGAGGTATAGCGGATGTCATCAACCAATCAGTAGTTTGGTGGGTCAACTTCGGGCCCTGCAGTCTGGATTTCATTGTGTCCTTGGACACGTTTAGTGTTGCTAAGACTAGAACAGTGCTAGAGGAAATTGCAGTCCCTGGTTCGAGGTGAGCTTTGCTGCATCTCATTTCCCCATCTTTGTATTTCACAACTGACGACTTATTAATAGAAGCACAGACATAATACAATTAAAAAGAAGCCACAAAACCATGCAGTTTTTTTCAAACACTGGCACAAAGATCAAAGGTCAACTCCGAATAACTTACACAGTCTTCTTCCTTTTTCATCAAGCTGCTTCTAAAACCAGCAGGTGGAGTAAGAGAGCATGTGACAGAGCTGAGATATAGCATTTTTTTATAGCAACATTTTACTGTATATTCAGCATTTAGCAAAAGAAAGGTAGGCTATAAGTAATTTGCGTAAATCTAAGTCTGTCTAACATTAGCTCAATGAAGCCATGGCTGATGTCCAGGGGCGCCGTAAGGGGGTGAACAGTTAGGATGATTCTAAGGGCCCTAGACTGACAGGGGCCCAAACAATTGTAGAACATTAACAAAAAAAAATGTGAGTAACCAATATGATATCTTTTCATGGGGCCCACAATCCCTGGTGGCGCCCCTGCCCTGTGTTCCTGAAGTGAACCATCACTGCACTGCTGCATTTCAACAAGGCTTATGAAACCGTCTCTGCCTGATGTGTTGGACTCAAATTGAGGCTTTCTTTTAAAGAAATTGCAATTTTTTATCATGATAGGGTTCTCGTAAGCCTTCAATATTTGTTTTCATGAATCAGTTTAAAAGAGGATCTTTATTCTTATAATATATGAATAATTTGAGAAACTACATTCTAACACTGCTGAAAGAAAATATCAATTATTCACTGATTTCCCCTGAAATACGGACAGTTGTCAAAAAAGCGAGTTATCTAGTGATTATTCTGCGTCTCTGACACTTTGACAGTTGAGTCTCTTTTTTTCTGACTTGAACACATCTCACTGGTCTCAGAGCTGCTCTGTTTTTTATCAGAAGCTACATCTCCTCTTAATCCCTCGTGGCCAGCACTATCTGTGTTGCCTTGACAGTGACTTCAGTCTCAGTATAGGCTATCCTCCTATCTCAACACACACAGAACATGAACACAACTGCAACAACATGTCAAATCGTATCTTTTCTAACTTGTTCCCGCCCTTAAAAGCTCTTTTCTGCAAACATATCTCAGGACAGTTACATCTATGGCAGTGACCATGAATATTATTCAGTTTTATTTCCTTGACTTCTACTATAATCTTCCTCCAATTAAATATTCTTTACCTGCTGACACGTGCTCTGCCAAACTATATGCTTGATTGTCAAAAATCCTTTTTACCGCAGTGTTTCAATACATCACGTTGATATTTAACATGTCATAATGTATGATCTGCAGTGCAGAAACACTGATGTCTGTCCTTCAGATCCCACTCCAGCTAAAATTACTCCATCCATGAAATAGAGGTATCCATGGTTACATCAGGAGCCATGTTAAAGGGTGCCACAGTGTATCTCTATTCTCTGGCAGTCCCCACCTTTTTCCTCATTCATCATTTGTAAGAAATCACATTGCGACCTCAAGGTTTCCGACAGCTACGATTTGGTTTTGAAAATGAGATTTGCAGTGAATTATTCTAATAACATTGATGAAGATAGAATGGCTATTAAATGTCTCTGAATTATGTATGCAAACCATATTATATCTGCAGTTACCTGTGAGAATTGCAGGGAGGGAAATGCAGAGCTTATATTTCAGTGCTACCGAGGCTGCAGGTTGGAATATTGTATAGGAGCCTCCCCAGCACCACATATTTGCAGTCTTCAGAACTACTTGTTACCTTGACAACGCAAATTTATCATTCAAGCCCATTGCTACCCTGTCTCACAGCAGGAATCAAAATGTGCCTTAAATGTTTACTGCAGCAGGATTTTACACCTACATTTAACATCGAATTGAGGAGTTAGATGGGCTGAGATTGTAAATTGTGTTAAAGCATCTGAATGTTGCAAAAAGTGCTCTTTAATACACTCCATCTACCATCTCACATGTGCAGGAAATGATTTCATTCCGTCGTTGCATAAAGGACAATGCAGGTGGATTTGAACACCTTTCAAAGGGGATGGAGGTGCTTTGGATCTAAAGTGCTGAACAACATGACGATGGGTTGAGCAGATACTGGAAGATACACTTAAAAAAGAAGACTGAAAATGCTGTTTGTTTTCATAGTTTTTCAACCATGTATACATCGAAGTATTCATAGTTTATTTAAATAGAGGGTTGTATTAAGAATGTTTAGATCATAAGCTCAAACCCTTTTCTTTACAGGGAGTTTTTCTCCTGCCTATCAGATGTGTTAACCTCTGTCATTCTAATTTCACTTTATGCATTTATGGTCTGACGTTTATTTTGGCATAGGCCGGGGCCCGAATTGTTCCTAACACAGAGTGAAACGCTGCCGAGAATGGAATTCTTGTGAAAGGTACTCAAATCTGAACAAAGGAATACTATAGTTTTGACTGTAATGTATAAGCGTCGCTATCAGGCTCCACAATAAAGACTTAACCCCATTCAAACTAATACAAATGTCCCTGCACCATAATGTACATATTTGACTCGCACTTTCAAATTGATATTCTTATATATATAACATATCCATTATACATATCTGTATGTACATCTTTGATTTAATTTATACCTGCATTTATTTATTGATATAACTATTATTATTATCCTTGTGTGAATTCATATCTGACCTCTGGGGCGACTGTGGCTGCGAGGGAGTGCGGTCGGCTTTCAACCAGAAGGTTGTGGGTTCGATCCCAGCGCGTACAGCCAATGTCGATGTATCCTTGGGCAAGAATCAAGATACTTAACCATGAGTTGCTCCCGATGGCATGGCCAACGGTGTGTGATAAAGCGCTATATAAGTACAGTCCTTTTACCATTCCTATCCTGCTGATTGCTGTTGCTGCTAAAACACCTGCATTTGAAAGGTTGATCTGGGACTATAAACAAAGCTCATGTATGGTTTAATTCAATTATAATAAATATATTTTAATACTTAGAACAGCTTTCTGGATTGAGCATCATTAATGAGCACCAGTGTCAACCTGACTTTTGCCATATTCCTACTAAAGCGTCCACAGCTGTGCATAGCTGAGATTTATGCAATGTTGGACTGCAGTTCATTTCAGATGTTAAGTCAATGATATAATCCACCTCTTTAACAACAGGAAGGATTCTCAAATGCTTCTGATTAATACCTCTTTGCTTAAAAATATTATTTCTTTTACCCGTAGGGTCATGATCCTGTTTCAATCAGGATGAATTCTAATAACTTTTGATCTGGGCTACCATCAGGCAGGCATTCAATGTATGAGCCTAAATATAGTCCAAAATGGGAGTGTGTATCCCGAGATGTCAGTATGAACATATATGCTCAAAATGTTCCTGGTTGACATCTCTCCTGAGGAAGGAACTACTTTCATGTGATCTACATCAGTCTGTTTGAAGAATTCTGGTTAGATGTTCCCAGCATAGCTCCGCCCACATCTACCTGTGTTGGTGTGCTAAATGCTGCATTCACATGATGAAGGTCAGTGAGGCGGGAGGCGTGTGGCGCAGTGGATAGAGCCTTGGTGGTGGTATCAGGGGGTCACAGGTTCAAACCCCACTGCAGTCAGCATGTCCTTGTGTCCCTGGGCAAGACACTTCACCCCAAACTGCTCTGTGGATTGCCCACAGTATTGAGTATGTAAGTCGCTTTGGATAAAAGCGCCTAACAAGTAACATGTACACAAGGTGATATTTGAAATAATTTGAACCTTGAGTGCAGCACTCAGCGAGCTGTGTGCAATACCAAGGGCACCGGCCACGCCAGAACAGAGCCTTTTAACCGTATATCATGAGAATGCATCTCAACACTTTTGCAGTGAATGTTCCTGTTTTCAAAATGTGAACAGTAAGAGACTGACTTTGAAGCTATGCGTTGGAGGCTTGAATAAATGAAACAATTGTGTGTGTCTGTAAATGATTGGAGTCACTGCCCTATGGAAACATAGCAACTTTCTTAAGCTGAATAACACAATAAGGCACTACATGTAATATTATGTGTCTAACACCTACCCTCAGTAAATCAACCCAGTCGAGGGAGGGGCCCTATTATGCTAATTCTTCATATTTCTAGTCTGTGCCTCTACGGTGACATGTCTCCATGCTTTAATGTTCAAACGCTCTTTAGTGTCCTCATACTGCCTGTGCTGCAGCACTATTTTCACCCTCTGTCTGAAACCAGAGCCCAGTCTGCTCTGATTGCTTAGCTGGCTGGCTCTGTCGTGATTGGTCAACCGCTCAGAGATATATTCGCCTATCGCGTGTTACATAGTGATATCACTGTGTCGCGGAAGTAAACAAAGGAGTCCAATGGAGGAGTTTCAGGTGGGAATGGAGGGGGGAGTGTGTGGGAGAGAAACTTCCTCTCTATGTGGGAAGTGTAGCCTTTGCAGACCATTTACATGCACACATACCTATTTAACACAGTAGGGAAGGGAAAACCCCAAAAGGGATAATAGGGCCTCTTTAAGTGACTGAATGAACACCAGGCGTGACATTGCTGCTGCTTTTGACCACCGCACCTTTGCACCATAATGTCATCCCATTGTGTCCTCCTCATATATACTGTATACCTTGTTCACATTTAACATGTGCTCAGATTCAGCACAGCGGGGATCGATCTATTCATAGAGCGAGATGGCTGCAATTATGAAAACACTCGACCTTTCACTCGAGTGAGACAGCGTAGCGGGACCAGGTGGAGAAAAAAAGGAACAGAAGACAAGTGATGTTAAAATGAACATTTATAATGACTCTTTGTTGCCGTCGCAAAAATAATCTTTAAAAAACAATTCAATTATTAACACTGAAATGCTGACTTCACTGGTAGTCCACGAGTCATAAAACACAACTCACTGAATTTATTTTACAAACACAGTACTACAGTTACATTAAATAGTCATTACCGTTAAATCTATTAATGAATAATGTTCAAAGAAACTAATAATAAAAACAATGACTTTTAAAACCCTCTCATTTCCTCACCATAGTAGCTGTTGTCTTTTCTTTTTTTTTTTTACCAACAGTGTATCATTTAGAAAATATACTGCTTCTGAGATGTCCATCTGACAAACGCAGAAAACAGACTGGCAGCATAACAATAATGGAAATGGGACGTAACCATTTCCGTGATCCAACATTTAGTTATGTAGGCTGGCTGCCTTTTGGCTCAGTATGGAAATATTTGGCACACTTGCTGACAAATATTTGTTGTCAAAAGCCTTCACACTTTTGCTTAAATGGCACAAGACATTCTCCTCTTATTTCTGAATATATTTAGAGGACTTTTTCATTTTAAAAGACATATAAATGCTGTCCTAGAAAGCCCTTTAGGTAGTTAATACTGCAGACTTTCACAGATTCTCCTCGTCACAACGAAAGACAGAACTGTAGTCGTTTATATCACAGAGAAATGTACCCAATCAACAAAACATCACTTCTCTTAGGTTGGAATATTTGATCTTATGCTGTCAGTCCATTTTTTTTCTGAGATGGATAGAACAGAGGTTAAACGAAGTAAACCTGGAAAGAAACTGACATGATAATGGTTGCAAGGTACTGGCATGCTTTTCTTCAGTTTACACTCAAGCAAGCGTTCAACCCCTGCCGTATCGTCCAGAAAACAAAGAACAGTCTCGTGGTGTAAGATATCCAACACATACATGAGTTCTTGGGGATGGAGAAGGTCAACTAAGTTCATGGGAGGTTCAGAGGGTCAAAGACAAAAATGGCCTCATGTCAGGTTGGCAAAGAATCCCGTGTTTTCTCAGACGAAAGGGCTCAGAAATATCCGTTTAAAGGGCGGACACAGTAGCAGGTGCTCAGTGTGATGGAACAGAGATGGTGAGGCTGAGCGAGGGACACTCAGGGAGGACAGGTTCTAAGAGAGGAGTAAGCAGTCTGTAGTTTAAAACCAGTCCTAGCCTTCTTGTGAAAGGGCTCTGTGGGCGGATGAATGTCCTGGACACATTTGGAGTGAACAGAAAAAGAAACATATAACAACTTTTGGAATGATACTGCAATTCGTTTGGCATTCAGGTGGGAAGTAGAAATGTAAGGGGGGTTTGACACGAAAAAAGAGAGGCCTTTACCACTCAAAGTCTGAAAAAACCTTGTCTTTAATTAAATGTATTATGTCAACAAATTTCGCATAACTGTATTAGGTTAGTTGAAAGCAATACTATTAAGTTTAAGTAGGTTCAAGTTAATATTATTGCTTTTCAACGTTTCAGTGTCAGCTTCCTCTGTGATTATTTGTATCGGGAGGTGGTAGAGGCTTTTTTATTTTATGTCTCTCAGATCTGACTGTTACATCAGTCAGCCTCAGTGCCTTCAGCCCGGTGATTCAATCCCAATTTTCCGGAGAAATTAAAGCCATTTTATAATTTGTTATTCAAAGCAAAAGTGGATGCAAAAAGACAAAGTGTACATATCCCTCCTGGTTTAACATGTCAGTGTGAAACAAAGCCCTCAGGAAGCTGTGCTGAAGGGAATGTGAAGGAGAAGCCTTCGCGTGAGCAACAGGTGCTACTTTTCTACTTTGTCTGAGACTCCAGCCTTTTCCATCATTCATGAGACCCAACACGATCAGGAATAAATAAACAAAAGTAACATCAGAGCAACAACAAATGGCAAAACAAATTGAAAACGGTTGAACGTCAACATGGTTTGCTTCATTTCACATGACCCACTGATCAGTAAAGTGCATTTATGCAACACCAAACAAACAAGATAATGTTGACAGCGAATCGGAAGTTGCGTTCAAACAAATCTGGTTCATGACTGGCCACGTGAGGCCTACCTGACTATAGCTGAATCTGGTTTTGACATAGATATTAACTCTACATGTATGTGACATTCCTGCCCTGAATTTACATTCCCAAGACGGATGACATTCGACAGAAATAAGAAAAAGAGTAAATGTGTACATTCATAGATTAGATCTGGGCTTTCAAGCTGTGGCATAAAAAAACATTATCGGTCAGGTTATATGAGGTTCAACCTGTTAGTAGAAATAAATGCATGTCTGATATCTTGAAAAAGCAAAACACAAGGAGCCAATGCACTGAATAACATTTTCACGTTTGCTTGCTTCACATATTTAATACTCCTCATTGTTCCTAAAACTCTAAATATCTTCTCTGATGATATTTAGAGACATGATGGATGATGATCTGAGATGTGTGTGCGTCCTTTTTTTTTCCGGGCCAACATGACAACAATGAGCTCCCTCCCAACTCACAACACAAACACAACTGGTTTAACATGAGGCGAGTAAACTTAAGTACTTTACATTTGACTGCATGCAGCGTTATGTCTTTGAATGTTGCGAGACACCTCGCAAATTTTTGTAATTTTTTCCCTCCATCATTTACTTTGATACCATGCAATAGAAGACGTGCAAAAAGATAACACCTAATTTCACAAACACATTTTTGATTGTTAATGGTATGTTATGAATGCTTATAACATGTTATGCTTAGTCCATGCTGGCCTATAGAGATACTTGTGAGACAGCAGTACTTAAGCCACAGGTCAACGAACACACAAGGGATGCATGGAGTGTAAAACAACATGGATCCATAAAATCACAATCTTTAACTCTTACTCTATGTACCTATGGGATAAAACAATGCACTTTGTTTTCTTAAGTAATGTATTTGATTATCTTTTCTTAACTTAAAAGACAGTGTTTGATTGGCACTTGATCAGCACTTCTAAACAAGTTATTGATATCTAACATCTGATCGCACATCTACAATTTCAGAAGCTGCGGAGGTCTAGTTTGGCACAGGTTGTACTATGAAGTCTATTATTACTTTTACTAACTTACCAATACTGTATAGTATTTTATACACCTCGTTTTATGCCTTTGAGAGCATGTTTCTAATCAACAGACCAGACATCTTTTCAACTAAAATATTTTGTATAGTTTACTTATCAAATAGCAGCATTTTCATAACTTACAAAAAGTACATGTAAACCTATTCATTCAAAATCTTAGTAATTTCAAAGGTTCATACAACAGACATAAAACACAAAACAGGACAACATGCTACTATATTGCTTCCAATATTCTTTACATTTTCTTACTGTCAAACTAAATCATCAATGACAGAAATATGGACACCACCGGCTGATGATGAGTCATCATAATGCACAAACAAATCGCAAAGCTAATCTTAATCAGGCTTAGTTGGCACTCTCATCATCCACACAAATATAACATAGTTCACATTGTATCGACAACGCCGGACTGCATTTGGACTACAAACTAGAATAGCTACGATAAAGTACATATAGATCATATGACATGACATATTGTATTCCACAGAAATGGATTCTAGTCATTTTCAGATAAGAGGATATGCATAAAGGATGTCGTTGTTTCGGCTTGAGGTCACAAACAAGTTCCCACCTTACTCTCACTATCTTATGCATTCTGTCCTTTCTACACTTTGTTTAGCGGCTGAAACTCGAGCTCAATCTGTTCAGCTGACATATGAAGATCTATTTTGCCTCCTTTTGGAAGAAAAGCAGCTCGTTCTCTTCCCCGAGAAGGCCAAAGTTCACAGTCTAAATCCTACTTGTTTTTCTTACCGAGGGAATTTGATACTTTGAGCTAACGTTGCTGGTTGGTCTTGTGGGTGTCACAGTTTTGGAGGCAGGTGTTTTCTGTGCATTTAAGCCTTGTGAACTCTACGGCCTGGGATACTATGTTCATACCCTTTTGACCTATAGTGCATAACTCCCACCGCCAGCACACCACCCGTGAGAAGACAAGACAGGAGGAGGAAGGAGAAAGAGGGGGAGAGCACAGAGCAGGAAGAAGCAGACGGGGATTAGGACACAGGAGGGGTCTCCGAACGGCGAGACAGCGACATGCAGGGGGATAAAATGCTGAGAGGAAGAGGAAAGTTCATGAAGGGCAGAGAGAAAATCGTATTTGGCACAATGTAATGATCCGAGAGCTTTAAAAGGAGAACTCTCTGCAGTCAAGCAGTCCAGTTGCATTGATGAAACATTCCCTTGTTTTGTGCTTGTATCTTATTATATGCTAAAAACGTGGGCAGTAAAAGGTTATCTAAGGTATGCTATGATTTTAATAGTGGCCAGATTGTAGTCATGGATGACCGTGAAGCCTTCCGGACACGTCGTGAAAGGAGAGACTTCAGATAGGAAGAAAGGCTCACTGCCGCAACGCTTAGACACGACGACTTGTTTTCAAATCCACGTGTCATGAACCGTGAACGATGAAAAGAGAAGAGGCAAAGTGTCTTATACACGGGAGAGGTTCTGATTCTTTTGGACACTACTCGGCACCAACCCTCGCAGCCGGTCATTCAGGAAGCCGGTCATAGAGCTCGGGTCGAGAGGGACAATTCAAAATGTGTTTCAAAGGGGCGAAGTGGACGTAATAGGACTGGAGAGTGCAGGAAAGTGTGGTGGGAATAATTTATGGTTCACTGATCAGAAAACGTCTGCTAATTTAAGTGCAGTGCATCGGTACTGGTGAACAGAAACATCACAAGACGCTGGAGTATAAATGCTCTTGTGGATATTTATCCCTTCTGTCAGTATTGGTTTGTTTATGTGACATATATGTGCACATTAAAATATACTCACATCCCAGCAGGGACAGACATGCTTTACATTGTGTTCTTAATGTCTCACAGTGCAGTCTTCAGAGACCCAGTGTACTCAGGATGAACAGCACGGATAGCAGCACAGAAGGAAGCCAAGGTAATCTTCGAGTGCTTAACAATGCTCTAGACAATTAGCCTCCCTGCATTAGACAAACAATTGCCCATAAAAGACAACGATGCCAAAACATTTATTGATGTTTTCTTACGCTCTCCACCCGCAGTTAGTGAGTGTTCACGTGTTTGGGAACGACGACAGGCTGTCTGATGAACTGAAGGATCTCTTTTTGTCTTGATGTTAATTGGAAAGGACGGCTCACAGAAAAAAATGAGTCCAACCCTTCTTTTCAAGTCATTCTACTTCCCTTTCATTGGTGTATGTGTCTTATGACTATTTGGTACCCTTAATGTAAAGGCAATATTTTTCTTTGTTCACAGATATTGGTTCATACAGCTTTTCTTATCAAAATGCTTTTGTAGTGCTTTGTTCCCTTTGTTGCCTGAACTGGTTAGACACTGCATTAAGGTAGCTTTAAGTTAATTCGAGGACAAAACAAGTGTATGACTAAGGCAAACATATAGTCAGGTTAATTGGCCAATTTCTTGAAAAAAAAAACCTGCATTGGGAGCAAGGATGGACTTTAAATCTTAAGACTGGAATGCTTTTCATCAGGAAAGGCTGAAATCAATACTTTTTCATTAAGTGAGAGGCTGGGTCAGGTCCAATGGGCTACTAATGGCTGGACGACACGTCAGGTGTTCAAATTAAGAGAAGAGTCGCCAGGGAGATTCTGATTTCATGGTAAAGGAGATATAAACCTAATCCTATAGCACCAAGAAAGGGTTAAACGACATATTTACGTGTTTGTAGCTGTGACTGAATATGCAAATATGTTTGTGGGAGCATTCGTGTGTTGTGTAAAATATATTCATACATTCTGTGTCTCCTCTATCCTCTCACATTGATTATTAAACCCCTGAACTATACTTGCAGACAACAACAGTGAAGTTCAGTCTGGGTTCGAGTTATACATTTCTTCACTGCAACACAATATTTGATCCCTGTAAATAAAAAATAGCAATAGGCTTATATTGTTTTTACATTCAGATCAACCTGCATTCACAGGTTTAAATAATCTATTTGTGTTTGAATGAGACCATGTCAATAAATAAAGGATGAAAGTATAAAATACCCAAATTTAGAAAGTTCAATTATGATATGAGCCAGAATTCAACATATGTCAACATTTTAAAGAAATTATTCTTAGATTGCTCCCCGTAGACTGAGATGACCTCAGGCGCTTGTCATAAAACCTCTACCCTGCTAACAATGCCTTCTGCATTGTATACAAAGGGCACGGTTTGTAAAACAGCTCTGTCAGCTGACTGGAACTTCATCTGACTCGCTCAACTCGCCGGGAGCTGAGGTTTGCAACTGAATTAAAACCAACAAAACCCAAACAAGAAAAGGAAACAGCTATGAGGTTTTGGAGGGGGGTGAAACCCTGCGGCCTCACCCTTGAATCTGCAGCTTGGCAGTGGACCAGTTCAGCTTACGTTGATCACCATCGTCAAAAGGACTCGACACAAACTTTTAAAAAACATCAGGACATCAGTCCTAAAAACACATTCACATATCACACACACTTATCTTGGTTGTCTCCCCCACCTCCTCCTTTGTGATTCTTTCATTTGATTCTGAAATATTGAACAGATATTTGGACGCTTCTTTTTCTATTCATCGTGACTCTCTCAATTCCCTTCTATCTCTGTCTTCATCCTTTCCTTCTTTCCTCTTCTTTGAACTTTTAGCCCACCTTTTGTGGGTTGGTAGCGCGCACGCCTTGCTCGTAAGTGATCCGCTGGCTGATCAGATACTGCGCTGCTTGCGTAGCGGCTGGCGACCCTGTTATGGTAACTTTACGGTTCCGAGTACCAGGAATGAACTCTCCCTTTTTGGAGATCTGGATGCGGGCTCCTGTTAGCTCCTGGTATTCTACCAGCGTTTTCCCTCCTTTCCCCAAAATGGCACCAACCAGATTCTCGGGCACAGCAATCTCAACCACGTCCTTGGCCCCATCCCCCAGCTTCTCTGCTGCCAATAGGGAGGAGGCCATCAGTGGGGATGAAGCATTTAGGTAACCATTGGAAGCCCCTGTAGCAGCTGCTAGAGAACCCAGGGAGAATCCCCCGAGGCCCACACCCGGGTGGCCCACACCACCGGACACATCACTAGCGTAGGAGGCTAGCAGGTTAGCTGCAGCAGCAGCAGCCGGGTTGGCGCTAGCTGCGACTGCAGCAAGGACCCCAGAGGCAGCTGCAGGGTTGAGGCCCAGGCCGAGGGTGTTGGTGTTGTAGCCGTAGCTGGCCAGCGTGTTGAGGGCTGAGGTGATGGCCAGCAGATCGTTGCCAGAGAAGGTGGACATGGTGGCGGGGAAGGCACCCATTCCTGTCAGGCCGGCCTGGCCCAGAAGGCTGGAGGCGGTAGCAGCGGCTGCGGCTGCATTGGGCATCACCTCGGCTGTGTTGGCGTAGGGGGAGCCGGTGGGGTTGGAGTTGGCCACGGGGCCCGAGACATTGGAATAGCTGATGTTGAGGCAGCTGCTGCTCTGAGGGTCCTCCTGGATCTTCTGTACTATGATCTCTACTGCCTTGCGGTTCTGTTCAGGTTCCCCACTGATGGTTACCACCCGCTCCTGCAGGTTGATGCCCTCTGGCTTCTGGGAGAGCTGCACCCAAGCCCCTGACTGCTCCATCACGGCTTTCACCGTGGCTCCACCCTTGCCAATGATCAGCCCAGCTGTGCTATTGGGCACAATCAATTTTGCCTGTAGAGAGAAAGAAAGATGAAAGTAGCAATAAAAGGTAACAAGGTGAATGTGTTTGAACATAAGTGGTTGTCAGAAAGAGGGATGTCGTTCACTGAGTCAGAGTACTATCCCAGCCCTAGCTTTACTCAGCTATGTGTTAATCCCCGGGGTGCAGGCTGCAGCTGCCACATGGCCTATGAAAGACTGGAGGTAAAAATAACCACATACTCTCACATTTTCCTGACCCTACCAGCCTGGGGGTCATTGCACAGAGAAAGATAAGACTGGGGACCTATAAACAAAGTGTCTAGGAAGTGCCAACACATCTTCATGACCTTATTGACCGTACAGTATCTCACCTGTTTGACGCGGTCGGGGTTGACCGTGGTCTGCGGCTGCAGTATGCTGACTGGTTCAGGTTTTTGAGCGCTCTGGGGCATCTCGCGGACTTTCTCCGCAATGAAGTTATGGACGCCATTGAGGGCTTCGACTGTACCCTGTATCAGACAGACACGTTCTGTTGTGCCTATGATGAGAGAGTACAAAGAGGACAAACACACGTGATTAGTTACCGTGATGTTCTCTGAAGTGGGCGAGTAGGTTTGAGGGATCTGCTAGGGGTTGGACTAAAAACTACATTTATATTACGATGCGCTGGTATTGAGAAATGCACCTTGACATTTTACAAAGTGACCCAATTACTGAGCTATTCCTCGCCTCCATTCATACAATCAACAGAAAACAGCTGAAGGAATTGGTTAGCAACTCACTGGGAGGTACAAGGATTCCACTTCAATGATGTAACTCTTTCAGGGCAGTAACACTGAGACCAGCTTTGCCTTGCAGCTCTAATGGACTAAACACAAGCCCATTCCCCCCCCCCAGGCTTCTTTCTACACCCACACTGACGACCCAACCAGCATTCCATTGCCATGGTAAAGGGGCAGAGCCGTGGAAACAGGTGATGCAACAGCGAGTCCTTTATACTTGCTTTCACCGTTTTAAAAACATTCTTCCTTTTGTATAAACCTTCCCGTCTTGCTCCCCTGAACACATTTTTATCTCTTTGGGTTGAAAATAAATGGAAACATCACTGGATCTTTTTTAGATGACTTAACAGATGGCATACATCTGACTAAGGCAAACAATAATTGAGTAAATGTAATATTAGCCATTTGAGTAAAGAGGTGCTGCTCATTACTGGTATTTTAACTCCTTGTCAAAAGACTCGACACAAACCTCCATATCGGCCCTAAAGAAAAATGTTTAGAACCAAAGAAATGCAAAATAAGAATCCAGGGAAATAACCAGGTGTTCTTTTTGCCATAGACATGTACTGTATCATGGATGTTAGTCAATTAGTCAGGTTAAGCATCAAATAAGTAGGAATCTCTAATTGGAAAAAAGTGAGAAAAGGGCACTTGACCTGCAGTCGACCTTATTTCTAGTTTCCTAGTTAAGTTCTCGATAATAAACATAAAGGGCTAAATAGAACATCCATATACAACTGCTGGAGGTAAAGTCCCTGCACAAGTTACCCTGGATCCAACTGTCACCTCATTTAACTAAAAAGCATGCTACATAGTACACCTCTTAGAGGTTCGGACATTCCATATATTTAATTCACTAGGTCCTTCCATTGTGACTTGATTAAGTTATTATCTTTTATCCATTTCCTTGTTATTTATTTAATGATTGCTATTCTTATCTCTGGAACTAGGTAGGAATATGTTTTTGTAATTGCCTGTAATTGGTGTTTTCCCAGTAATAGGTTAGTGGCTTCTTGTTTAGAGAAATGGCAAACATATTTGACATTTCTCTAATAACTGTTTCCCAGAAGTCACACAAAACATTACAGGACCAACATATATGTGTATGGTTGGCCTTCTGCTCACTGCATTCTCTCCAGCATGTTGAAGGGAGATGTGATTTCTATTTACTGTGGATGTGGGGGGTCTTGAAGCAACACATTCAAATCTTCCATGTGGATTCTTCCCAGTAGCTTGAGTTGGTTGTGTTACTGATGTTTTTGCACATTTGTCCCCAATCTGCCATTGGTATATTGCAGGATAGTCCATTTTCCCATGCATTTTGTACATTGATAATACTATGTTCATCATGGTGATTAAATAGTAATATTTTAACCATCTTAGTTATAAATGGTGTTTCCATTCCAGAGTCATACATTTAAAGCATATTTTTTATCAGTGGGTTGATTTCTTGAAAACATCTCTTTTTTTAAAGTCAGAAAGATAACTTCTCACTTGGAAGGACTTCTGGGCGAAGGGGCTTGGAGGACTAGACACGAGACAAGGCACTTCACCCCTCTGTGAATGTTTATTTTGAGACAACAAGATAAACTTCCTATTGTTTCTTTTAATGGTGGGGGAATGAATGATTGTGTGTATGAAATGGTCTCCTGGATAAAAACAACCGGTATTTAAAAAAAGAGGAGGTTGCTTACTAATATGTGTGCAAAACCTTATTGCACTGGAGTAGAAGACAAAAAAGAAAAATGTGGCTGATATGCAGATATTATACTTCAGGCTTAGATATTGGAATGTACTTAGACTGAGCAATATCTTTGCTCACCCTTTACCAAAACAACCAATTAAAAACTAGGCCATCTTGAGTGATGCAACACGTCCTTAGAAGACTGCCTTGAGCAATTATTGCTTTTTATTCACGTTTCGAGAACCAACAGTATAGCGTAAGGATGTACCTCTACTTCACTCGGTGCAGCAACATCTTTGGAAGTAAAATGGTCTTCAAGCAGTCAGGGCTGCTTCCAGGTAGGTGATCTTAAAGCAGGGACCATGAGTTATGACTTTTGTCTCAGATTAAGTTGGTATTTAACTACGTGAATGTTTCATTTTTATTCTCCACTCTTTTCACTTCCTAAATGGCTTGCATCAGCAACTGCCTGCTGTCTCTCCTTGAAGGTGACGTATTTCATAATAAAAGCTTTGAATTGCAGTCTGAGTTGGCTCGTCCTCGTGTTAGCAGAGGGGGGGGGGGCGGGTGTTAGTGCCCCTGAGAACACACACCTCATCCTTCAGCTTTCCCCATGACACCAATAACTCTAATCTTGGTTCCGAATTAGGAACATTTGAATACTTCTGTCCTACTTGAGCTTCTTTATGATTCCGCGGAACAGATCATTATTATATAATTAGACTCTTAGCATGTCACACATACATCATCAAACCTAATTAGTGTCATCACATCAGCAGAAGTGTAAAGTCTTAACTCAAATTAAGCGCTGATGTTTCTGTTGGAAATTCCAGTGTTAAATGAAATTGCCCAGTTAAAACAGTGGGAGTGTGCTCAGCACTTTTTGTACAATGGAGCTCAATAACAGAGAGGAAGACGATACACAGGATTTGAGAAACACAATACTTGTTAGTAGGATCTGTTTATAGTTGGTTTGGGTCTTTCCATAGGATTTGTCGATTATAAGAAAAATAGGAGAAAAGCACCAGACTACACCTTTACGAAATATTTAGCCACTACAGCATACTATTCAGTTTGGCAAGTATGTATTAAAAATAAATATCAGAAATACAAATCAACAAAACAACAAATACACCAAATGGTAGAGAGGCTAACCCCCGAACCCTAACCCCCGAACCCTAACCCTAACCCTAACCCTAACCCACGGAAGTGAACTCTAAAACACATAGTGGTCGCATGACTATTAAAACCAATTTCATATGCACGGTAGATATTCACTTGCTATCATCAGTCACTGTGATGCACCACACCAGGAGGAGCTACACAATGTTCCAATTCATGGTTGTTCATGCCAACTGGTGCACGTCTTTTATCACTTCCCGTTTGAAAGAACTGATGAAGCATTATTCAATCTTGTTTACTCACAGCGTCAAAGTAAGTGATAGTGTACAACTGGAAGCACGAGTATTGTATGGAAATGCAACACAGTTCTCAGTCATTAAAAGCAAAGCAGGCATTTTGTTTAGTTGCAAACAACGAGCTATTGAGAACACGAGTTGATTGATTTGCGGTGTTCTGCTTGCATTACTCATTACCCAATTGGCATCAGCAAAAGAAGCCTTGGAGAAAATGTCTGGCAACAAAGTGACTCATTAGTGGAGAAGCAGAAACTAGTTCTACCTATCGACTACTCACAACTGTTTCTTTTCATTATTAAAACAATTTAATCATGTAAGCGATCATTTCAAGACTTGCTGAAACGACCCTTTAAATAATAAACACTGTCCCCCAAGCTAGTGGCTAGCATAGCTGGTAAGCAGTCACTATTAGCAGCTATATTAGCCATTAGCTTCGAGGAGATGTTCATTACTTTAATGTTTTTTTATGCAATTAAGTTTTGCACCTCGATAAGGTGTGGGTACTTGCAAGAGAAAGAATAAAAAGTATGGCGATGAGGGTGAGGTGGCTTTTAGTATGCGTCAAACTCTTAAAACACAAAGTCCTCTATTTCACATAATGCAACTTGGTAGCGTCTTTCCCACCTCAGTTTCAGTCAGAAGTGTGTAGTCTGCTTCCCTAAGCTGAGATAACCACCATATTACATCCTGAACGTTCTCAAGCTGAGCATTTGTCTTTTCTTTAGAAGTAAGCTGACCTACATGTGTACAACGTGTGGAGTGCCTTTTAAATTGAAATATTTGAAATCTGGAGTGTAACAACTGTTTCTGGAGGAAGTCGCTCACCAGGGAGAGCTGTTGTTCACTGAAGGCAAAGACATGCATCTGAAGGAAGTTTCCATTAGTTTGAAATCCCTGCGCATGATGTCATCCAGACATACTGCTCTATAGGGAGAGGAAGTGTGTAGTGTACGGCGGATGGAGGAACAACTAACTGCTTCTTTTTCACTAGTTTATTTGTTCCTTTTTGAACACAATATCTCATCTTTAAATCTATGGTGTTCTCCAGTGAAGTCACATAGTGTGACGGATACTTTAATAATCATATAATAGAAAACATAGACCCAGTGTTTCTATGACATCACAACAAACTCATCTGTTCGTGCCTTGCAAAGAACCTCAATACATGTAGTTGGACGGAGGCCAGCTGCAACAAGCAAAGTTTGAGCTTTTGTTCCTAAGTTTGTGTGTGAATGTTAAACTCCCACGGCTCCCTGCTTAAATATGCGGATGTGTGTTAGTAGGTGTGAGTGGGGATGTGTGTTTACTCACTGCACGATACTTAGCGGTGACTGCAAAGTGTGCTGCATTTACGGGGGCACGAGTATCCAGCCATGCAACAGTTCAGATTCAACCGTAAAACAAAAACCAAAGCGTTACTGCCCATGTGTTAGGAGGCAGGAACGCAAACACAATTTTAGGAATAGTATGATGTCATCTATTTTGGCCTGAACTCTCCGAACTACCGGGAACCGAATCAGAGAGAAACATTGCGCGGAAAGAAGAGGAAAGGGGAAACTTGGCGTGTGCTGGAGCAGCTTGACTACAGCTGGTAGAGGGGCCAGGTCCACTGAGAGAGATTGAAACAGGCTATTTCTGGGCCTGCCCCCCTGTCCCCTCGCTCACATACAATCATGTATCATCCACACCGTTCACTATCTCCCCTCATCCATCTCCGTCGGCCACAGCAGGGCCCAGTTGTACAGTCCCCATTGAGACCGTTGAATTCATGGTCTCGTGTCTTACTCTGACACATGGGAGATGTGAGGTGGGTGGGAGTTTTACACTGAGCCGTCACAGAGAGGACTGCAGAAGAAAATGGCTGCATCGGTTGTTGTCTGTTGATTTCTCGAGTGTGCGATTGTGATGTGGTTGGAGTGTGCTCTGGCTGCCGCAGGATGAGAGGTGAGGGCGTGAACTGTGTAATGGCATTAGCGTGCTGTATTAGCCCAAACTGCAGCTGATCCAACAATGAAGACAATTAAAAATGAAACGTTGAATTTAATTCCATGTATTATGTGAACAGATTTCACATAACTGTATTAGGTCAGTTGAAAGCATAATATTACGTTTAAATAAAAAATATTAGGTTCAACTTAATATTATTGTTTTCAACTAACTAATACAGTTATGTGAAATCTGTTCACGTAATAAATGTAATTAAAGTGAACGTTTCCGTTTTGTTGGTATCGCTGATGAGTTAGCGAATGACTATCCTAGTTTTTGTATTACCTTGCTGTTAAAAACGTTACCGAGTTGCCCATACTTTATACCGTTTTTTCAAAGCTTTAGCCTCAACTGACTTCACAGGAAGCGACACTCTCCGCTATTGTGCAGTGTACAGTAGCAGTCGTTTCATTTGACTTGTGTTGGCCAGAATGACTACCCAATCAGATCCTTGCCAGCACCCTCTCCCTGAACTATTCTCACTCATCACTATAATGAGTAGGGGGATGGGCTGAGCAGGTGGTGGCCTATGAACACAGCCACAACCCAAAGAGAGGGATAAGGATACAGATCACTTCGTTTATTTGTTCCTATGCTAATGAATTAGCCGTAGCTAAGAGAAACTCCGTGGAAGATAGATGTTCAGGAACATCATCATTCCTTTGCTTTCCCAAATGCTCTTTCATTCCTTGCCACAATCCTGTCAGTGTAATATTTCACATGTAACTCACAACACACCAGGTCCAATTCAAACCATGTTGTAGATTTTCCCTCAAGGTAGTGTATTCTGTGCTCTTAATTATTTCAAAGAGCTGACATTGTAGAGGTCACAGGGCTCGAGGTAGGTACGGTCGCCTGTATGACTCAACATGGAGTGGTGGAGAACAACCTATCTCTGCTATATTAGCTTTTAACAGTGCTTTAGGCAAAAGAAGCTTTGAACCCTTTCATTAAAAACTAAATCTATTTCTTGTGTTTTTAGTTTGTGCATATTTCAGACATCATGTACTAACCATGTATCTAAAGAGGTTATAATAGCAAGTTCTAAACATATTTAAAGTAAAAAAAAAAAATACACTACAACACAGGGATTATTAGCTTTCATCAGTTATCACAGAAAACATCTGGATCTAATAAGCAGCGAGGCGCTCAGCACCTGTTCGTTTTCAGCAGGTTGCAGCCTCCTCTGAGGCATGAAGGACAAACACCCAGACTCCTCTACGACTCAGGCAATTCTCTTTGGAGGATAAGATGGTTCAGCTTTGACCTGCGTATGATAGGGGTCGCCGGCTGCCTGCGCATCCTTCTCATGACGCCATGTTTGAGAGAAACTCCCCAGCACAATTAACGCTCTCCATGTCCTATGCGCCACAGAATTTGTGGGGTGAATGTCTCACCCACACAATTTTCCGAGAAGAAAAAAAGGAAATACAACGACATGAAACTGGAAAACCCACGAAGGAATCCCTGCAAGGACGGGTGCAACCTGCCATCAAAGCAACTTCAAAAAAACTGAAATTGCCTGTGGACTTAAAGGCTGCGTCTGACAGCTATTCCATCTACATGCACTTTGACTTTCTCCAGGATCTCTTGCTTATCTCGTCCCTAATTCAATACATCCAACCACTCCTCTCAGAAGCTCTTTATGCTCACCAATTGTTCATTCTTACCTGGGTAGAAGTCTTTGGATTTGGACAGCTTAATAGTGGCACCCGTCTCTTTCTGCAGTTGTACGATGGTCTGGCCACCCTTGCCAATTATAGAGCCGGCTGCATAGCTGGGGATCAGCACCTTCAGGAAGTACTCGCCCTCCTCTGGGGGAAAGAAACACAAAGTGAGAAAGCGTCACATCATCATGTACACACCATGCTTGTGCCCAACCCCCCATGCTCGAACCAAAGCTCCGACATATAAGGGGAAAGACAATCAAATAATATGGTGTCTGTATTCCTCCGGTCAAGAAAAGGCATACGGGAGAAGGGTAAGGTTTGCCTTTTGAGTTTATTTTAGCTTCCAGTGCATTCACATTTTGTAGAGACTGTGACATGTTCTGTGTCCTGTCCCAGTTTCAGACGATGACCTCCTTTCCAGTTTGCAGAGGTCTAATTTTAACTGTTTTCAAGGAGTTTCAGGAAACATGACTAAATGCAAAGCCAGGTCCAGTGTTACCTATCACTTTTCACACATCGGATTTAAAAGAATGTCAAATTAATAATTAAAATGCCATCCGAATGCAAAAGGTAGCTCGTGTACTCTGAGAAAGAAAGTTACACTTAGCCGACGAAACACATGAATCCATTATCCATGCAGTTCATTTACGCAAAGACCGACTGATCCTTCTTAATGAACAGACAGGAGGAGAACATATGGGAACCAATCCCACAGATTTGTTCAAAGGGTATACTGCCAACATGGTCTAAATCTCCTCCATTTTGGAAGGGGCTGCTGCGGCTTACAGTGGCTCGTAGCAGCCGGTGATTGACAGCCCGTCAGTTTCAAGAATGTACAGGCAAACATGTTTGTTTGCCTGTTAAGTTGAGAAACACAAACATAATCAGCACTAAAGTGGGCCGTCCGGGAAAACCCTAATCATATTGAGATTGGACCCAAATAGATTTAAAGAGCCTGCCTATAAATGAGAAGTAACATTATTTATAGGTGTGGAGCGGCTGTGATTCCCCACTGATATCCAAACGTTGTAGTGATGACATCATGGTAAACACTTGGTCCAGGTGCATTCTCAGGACTGGTTCAAATGGCCTCTGCATGCTGATTTCGATGCAATGACGTCATGGTCGATCTTTTTCAGCTGCCTCAAGGGTGACGTCATTCGAGGGGGCAGCGGTGTAAAAAGGCACTTTGTAGGACCGCATTTCTAATATTTTGTTTGTAGTACGATACAGACTTTTCGATTGCAGATGCCGAGGCCACACGCTATGACATCATGACACTGCATCCAGTGTTTTGTGGAGGGTATCGAACGGGGGGGGCTTGACCGGCATGGCGGTAAGAAAGACGGATGGATGGATGTGGACCGCCCTGCACTGAGACCAACCTGTTGCCTCACTAATGCACTCATTAGATTCAGATTTGAATGAACATGACACTGTGACATCAAGGAATTTCACAGCCTACAAGGGGCCCTTCTCTTTATTGCATTAGTATTCCCCTCATGCTCCATGCAGACACCGGCTTTCTTCCGTGCACATCACCCATAATCGATGGCTCTGACAATAATGCAGATATGATTGTTGATGGAATTTCATTTGAATAATTAGTTGTGGAGACGATCCCAAATCCCAGAACATATTATACTTAAATGTGCCTGAAAGCACAGCCATGACATGGAAATGGAAAGGACTATTGAAAGCTAGTAAATACGTCAGGTGGCGTCATTTTCCTGAAAACATCCTAAAAAATAAATAAGAGATAAACCCGGGCATTGAAATCACATAACTATCTTTGCTATCTCTGGCTGTTGTCTGCTCTTTATATATAACGACATATTGCAGTCAGCTCTCCGCTTTTTTCGCTACGAATAACAATAAAATGACCTTGGTGGAAAAATAAAGATCGTGCATGCCTGACACAGTCCCGTAGGCTTTTGAACCCTCACTCCTGCAACAAGATGTCTGATTGCATACAAACACAAATAATTTAATTTGATGCTGATTGCAGGATCCAAACATCCAAAGACCTGTTGGTGACAGACGAGACAGAACCCAAATGCGTAACTTTGCTCTCATCTCCAACCAGAGTGAACCCAGCAGGGAGGAAAGATTCCCTCCATCGCCCTCACAGCCACGTTTGCTGTCATTAGTCAATAATTAATTATTTCCTAGTGTCTGAGATCACAGTAACAGGTTTTAATGGCGTCATGTGGTGGAGTAAACATGGCAATCTGTTGCTGCAATCCGCCAGGGGACGGGAGCACCGGGGCACGTTGGGAAGCAGAGCCAGTGGGGTGGCAGTTCAAACCCCTGCCTGCATAGATACGGGAAGGATGGTTTGGAGGAGAAACGCGCACTCTGAGCCAAATGTGTTTAGTTAAGTCACTCAAGGGGGGTGGGTCAGGAGGAAATGCCTTGTGACCGTCCTCCCTCCTTCTCACTACCCTCCAAGTACCCATTCTGCATTTCAATAGACTAACCTGCCGCTGACAGGCAGCAAGGACGATGGAACAAAAATGAGCAATAATGGACAAATGAGCCGTCGGTGTATGAAATTGCACGTAGTCTATCTAGCATGACGGATAAATTCAACAAGTCGAGACAAAAAGAGTTCGATGCTTACCCATTCTGAGATCTGCTGTTCTCAATTCCTCTGTCAGATCGCCATCAATGCCGGGGCACAATCTCTAAAGGGGATCTGAACATTAGCCTAGGCATAGGTGCAATGGTAGTGTTGAGGAATGCGGCCAGTCGACTTTTTCACCGACGTCTATTTCATCAGTGGGTGCAGAAAAAGAGATTTCACCGCAGCATCCGAGCCATGCCTGCAGCTGGCCAGAGCCTCAATTGTCTGAGAAAATGCTAATGCAGGCTCTCAGTGTTTTCAGTGAAAGACGGCACGCATTGTTCAAGCCTGCATCGGTTTGAAGGGGGGGGGTCTTCCCTGCCGCATCACCCTTTTCACTGCTCTCATCCATATTCATCGAGTGGCCTGTCCGTCTGCAGCAGCACGCAGGACTGACACCTCGCTCCACCAATGTGTGGCCTCTTCCTCCGAGCACGTCACGATGCCGGTCCCAAAAAAATTGAATTTTCTCCTCTACTCCGCCTCTTTTGACGCAGCACTATAAAGTATGGCGGCCCATTCACTCACTTCTTTTAGCGGAAAGTGACAAAGGTGAAGTGGCTTGGGGAGCGGGCTTCAGCGGTGAATGGGGAAACATGTAGATTGACCTTCAGCGGTGGCTGCAGAGGTGTACGGATAACATAAGCAGAGGATGAAGGAGGTGGAGGAGGAGTGATCTGAGACGGCGTGCCTTACGCCACACACCCTTCTTCCCTCCTTTCCCCCACCCCCAATTCCTTAGACGGCCATGTTTGAGAGGGCGGAGGGGCTCATCAACCATTGCAAATGGCAGTGCCGCAGAATGGTGGAGGGGGGTGATGAAGCCAATCACTACGCCTATAAATCTTACGACGAGAGGTATCTTAAGTGACTGGATGTGTGTAACAACGGCATTGTGCACGAGTGTGTGTCTGTGTGTGGACATGGGGGGGGTCCAGCTTCAGTTAATGGCTCTTTCCAGGGAAGCTGTACAAAGGAACTCCTTTTGTCCCCGGCTTCTGATTAGTTTCATCCTCTAATCAAACCCTAACATCCTGGCCCGTTTTCATTTGGATCGCTGGGCTTCCAGAAAATTCTACCAGTGTAATTCACGGAGAGATGCTATAGTTTATAGACACAGCCTCCCTGTATACTGCACTCCCCCTCACGGTCTATCTATCTCTCCTTTTCTCTCTGCTTTGCTCCGTCTTCATCTCTATCGCTCTCTCTCATTCTCTCTTTCACTGCCACCTGGCAAATTCACAGTCCGCTCACGTCACATCGCTCTGCAAGGGCACCTGTGTCCTTCCCACCGAAATTTTTTTTAAAAATACAGCTCACATTCCGGTGCCAACCTTTCCATTAGTAACATTACGAGATCACACCTAATCCCTCCGCCACACAACCTTTTGGAAAGCACATGCTCGCCAGCGACACGGGGACAGATTATGGGTAATTAGGAAGAGAAATGAATGAAAGATGTTCATTCTGGGAAGAGAAGGGCAATGCTGATAAAAGAGGAGACATTTCCCCCACACAGGGTCCACAGCTCCTAATGCACAACGAGGGGCTCAGCTTGCAAAGAGCACAGGCTTTCTTCTCTTTGTTGGAACTGCCAGTCATGTTAATGATCAGTTCGGTAGGAATAACGTGATCAATATCAGACGCGGTCCAGAGGCTGGTGATTACAGGGACGGCTGAGGATAACCGCCAGGCTGTGGGCTTTGTAATCTTACATGTAGCGCATGTAGATGGGATGGGAGGTGGTGCGTGAACACATTGCATAAAGCACAGGGTGACAAGATAGGAATGAAGCATTTGTTTTGTGGAGTCCTTCCAGATGTGCATTTCATGTGAACATATACACAGCGAGCCTTTGTTTGCTTGTTTGCCTCAGTGCTATTGTCTAAATTAGCAATATGTACTAATCAATAAGAGCCGACGATTGGCTGCCATTTCCCCTCTGGAGATCTAATTTAGGTGAGCGACTGCATACCTTACCTAACACCAGGATGTTCGCAGGTTGCAGTGAGAGACCAAAATAAAAATATATATAATTCTAAATGATGATGTATGATGAAAAACATCTGCTGTTAAAGTCCAGTAAAACTAGAGCCTCTTGAAACTTAACATTCATTTTCAAATGTCCATCCTGTTGCCGTGACATATGACTATAGTGCAAAGCTCAGACTCCATTTGCAAATGTCAACCTTAAAACGTTCAAAACACCTTAATGCTTGCTTACAAATGAATTGATTTCACTGTTGTCCTGGTGATTTGACACGGACAGCATCTTGTTTAGGAGAGCCATCTGGAACACCTTTGCCTCTGAGGAAACAAGGCAGCCTATTCAGAGTAACACCATGGCCAGGACACGATGGATTGTGCAGCACCAGAATCTAAAGCTAGTGGGGCTGCGATGCAGAGACGCTTAGAAAGAACATGGAGTCTGGCTGGTAAAATGGGGTACTACCATTATAGAAATGGCAGCAGTTAGATGTGAAGGATGTATCTTTAGATTTTCAGATGCAATTTCACACCGTATAGCCACTTGTATAAGCCAGATATTAGATGGGCATTTATGGTGAAGTCCGAGAAGGAGCACCATGTGACTTCACTGCCGTGGCTTTGGGGGTGCTAATGGAGGACATATGTGGGAGCTGAATCGGCTCTAAAATACTGTCTGGTGGCACAAGAGGTCCGTGCTGAAGTTACATTTCTGAGTGGACGGAATCATGCTGTCTGAAATATCGAATGGAATGGTGGGGTGTCTGGGACACAAAGACAGACAAAGCACATTTCAGTGGCATATGGTGAAGAGACTGCCTGTTCTCTACGGACGTCTCATTAGCATTACATTCTTTATAAGTGGTCCCTATGAGCGGCAGACCATAGCATCACAAGCTGAAATAAGATGTACCGTAGCTGAAGCCAGCCATCATCCTAGTGCTGCACTCCCACATGTTACTGATGAGTAATAAAGCAAGTGTGCACACACCTCCTTGTTTATTCTTTATTGGCTGCCACCATTTCTCCTCCAAAAAAAGAATTCAGGATCATTTGGCTAAAACGGCGCTGCAGTATTTCTGTTGCTCTCACTATTATCAGCACTCCCCAATGTTCTGTGATGTGCGTATACCATCACAAATCCTTTATTATCCTTTAATGTATTATTATCTCCTATAACCCTAACTCTAAAAAGGTACTAATTTATAAACATCGACACAGCCCTCTCTGGTGATTAGTGGTAAAGTGGGACAATGGTTAAAGTGGGAGAACTAAGCGTAATCCTTTATCTTACATGTTCTAACTTAACTAAATCAAAACAAAAAATATGTTCAAGTATGAAAATGAAACAATATAGCTCCTGTAGCTAGACTTCCGTGGAATTACACACTTTATGTAAAATGCCATGAAAGTAAGAAGTAAAAAAGTGTTTTGAGGTGATTAACGTTAGGGTTATACAAATAAATCAAATGATTTATAAATATTGTGCATTTATTCGATCAGGCCGACACTTTAATAGTAATTGACCGTGTTTCAGTTTGCTAACAAAAGTGTCCCAGTGAGACAGGTTATGGTGTATGTGTCATCCATCTTGTGTTCAACGTGTCTTTCTTCTTTCTTCCACAGCATAGAGATATTACGTTTTTTAGAATACTAGCACATGAGGGGCCAAGTCATTTGGATCATAATTCCAAAAGACACAGAAGATGAATTGACAGAAAGTGCCCCGCTTAACTATTATTCCATTTGCATGTTATTACGTCTGAATTGTAATTGTACCATAACAAAATGTGCTAACATATCAGCCAGCCTAAAAGCTGGGAACGCAAACAGGACTGGCACAAAAAGACAAACGGATGCTGACAGGTATCGCACCCGGACTGCGTATGACAGTATGATTCCACAGGGTGGTTTTCCTGCTTAGCTCATCTTAACAATGTACTTAAACGCACACTTAACTCCTGACACTGTTAAGTGCAGGCCTAAAGCAGAACCACTAAAGTCTTCCAGACCACTATCAGTGAATACATGATGCACCTCAAGTGAATACAAGAGCTCTGTTATTTTCTGTCCACAAATGAACACTTTGCTGTCCAGCATCAAAGAGTTTCCTTTCAGGTTAAATTGTCCAACTTCTATTCACTGTTATTAGGCTCTAAGGCATTATGAAGCTAAGAGAGAGGCTGATAGGGTATGTTATGCTTATGGGATACTGCGCTCACTTCTGATTTAGATGTATTTAGATTAAAACATGTACATTTAAAGGGCTAACTTGCAGGATGTTTGACTTTATATTCAAGATGCCATGGTATGCCGTTGCATATCTTTCATATGCTCTCCCTTTCTCTACTTCTGTTCTCTGTCAACAAAGGCCTCCTCTCATTGTGTTGCTCAAAATGGAAAGCTATCTTTAGCCTCAGCTTAAAAAAGAATTGGGGAATCCCTCTTAGAGAACTAACACCATGCACACTGATAAAGATGGCTATTACACAAGGCATCAGCTTTCCACAGATTGTTCATAGTTGTGGACATAGGTGATTGGGTTCAAATCTCAAAGCTGACCTGAGGAGGCCACTCACTCAGTCAGACCCTGCTGGGATCTGCAGCCATGAACACAGCCAACGTGTTAACTGCACAGGTGCTGCTGCATGGATCTGCTGCATGGAGTTTCTCTACATGCTCATATTGACGGCAGCTATTTGCACCAGTGCATGCAAATGCTTCTACAACAACACCATCTGAGTTGGTGTGGAGGGGACACGGTGCTGCTTCTTGCTGTGTGTCTCTTACCTCCAGTGTTGGTGCGCTTGGTGCAGCCGGCCTCCTCCAGCGGAGTCTCCAGCGGTCGCTTGCGAGAGTCCGGGTTATCAGCCTCGGTCTGCTGCAGGCTGTGGAGGTTTGCGTTGGAGTAAATTCCGTTATGGTCCACAGCTGCTCCGACACCACCAGCCATCATGATCATGTTCTCCCCCCGGAGCTGTAGATATATATGTGCACACACACGGAGCCTCACCACCACATAGCCTCACAGCGCGCACCGCGGTGTGAACAACAAGTTTTTTTTATGGGCTCGAAAATGAAAAAATGATGAAAATGACAGACAGCAACACCGGGGTCTGGTCTCCTCTTTCCGCTGCAGCGCGTCCCGCACAAAGCTAAATATAAAAATCCCAATGAGTGAAATGTTTAACGCGCACACCGCCGCTCCATGCTGCTCATTGTTGACGCGCAAAACAAGCCCGCGCTTCAAATAAAGCAGTTTCAGAGGCGATCAGCCGTTAAAACAAGTGCAACAGCTTCACACAGGCTAGGTCTGGAACAGAGCTTTTCTAAGTCATCTGCACGTCATGTTTCACTGAAGTCCTGTGATAAGTGCAGCTGTTGTTATTGTTGCCTTTGTAGTGCAAGAGGGGAGAAACGGGGGGAGAGCTGCGGAGGAACAGTGCCACTGGCCGGCAGAAACACAGGCCGTGAGATCTGATCTGAAGCTACTGCTCTTCCATTTATCTCTATACAATTATTATTTATATAGTTTACCAACATCTTTTTAAAAAAAATTTTTTTAATTGATTTTACTTTTTTTTCTGACCCTCAAAACAGAACGGATCCGCTGCAGTAATAACAGCAGTGGGACCTTAGGGATTATGTTTTACTGAGCACTGATAACATGTCATCTGACCTTATGTTCAGTGTTAGAATAGATTCAACTTTATTCTCATGTCATCATTGCATTACAAGTACTGGGACAACTAAATCTAGTTAGCACCCAGTAGTGGAATGTAACTAAGTACATTTACTCAATTAACGTACTTAATTTTGAGGTACCTTTACTTTACCTAGGTATTTCAATTGTATTATACTTCATACTTCTGTTTCATTTTGGAAGCCAATATTGTGCTTTTTACATTTATCTGAGAGCTTTGAAGACTTTACTGACTAATGTTATTAAATCAACAATAAAAAACAATAATTAAAATTAGCTTCACTTTTAACATGTGATGAACAAATGAATGCAACAATATTCATAAGTAATAATATATATATGATTCTGAAATGGGCCATAATCCAAAATTAGTACTTTTTCTTTTGATACTTATGAATTCTGATTGAATACCCAGATTTTGAAAGCTGGATTTGTTTGTATTGCTACTTTTACTTCAATAAAATATATTAGTACTTCTACCACCACAGTTAGCATCAGAAGAACAAGAAAATAATTAAAGTGCAGTGTCATATATATGTATTAAATAAATATGACAAATATTAAAAGCTAAAGTATACAGTAATAGTTATATATTGAATACACTATGGAGGTATTAGAAATATAGATAGTTAGACACTATAGATCAGGGGGGTCAAACTCAATTTCATCACGGGCCACATTCACATTATGGTTGCACTCAAAGGGCCGGTTGTAACTTTACGACTATATAAAAATATAAATATTTAATATATATAAAGTAATATATTACATTATTGCCTCTGCATTGGATTATTATCGGATAGGGTAATAACTTCATATTTAACTCGGTCTGAAAGCAGAAGTCTAGGGCAAATAATTGAAGTCTCTTCAGTGAGAACGTCACAAAATGATTTAAAAAGACATTTTGAAGAAAAAAATTCAAATCTGAGAAAAAAGTCAAATTTGAGATGCATTGTGGGACATGTAGTTTATGGGCAACGTGCTTCTGTAAATCGCCATGTAACCGTATAACAAACATATTATATTCTTTGCAAGCTCTTGTGGGGCCACATGAAATGAAGCCGCGGGCCGGATTTGGCCCCCGGGCCTTGAGTTTGACACCCCTGCTATAGATGGTAGTAAAAATATGATTACATTATACACCAATATAGATGAAGATTCATACTTTGTTTAAATGAGTACACGATAGAATATATAACCAATATGGACAGGTGTATACATCACCTGCCTGCGGGCCATGAGTTGGACACATGTGGATTACACAAAGGAAGAAACACAATAAGAACACAGGCAATAAATACCACAGAAACAACAAAAGCAGAGAGTGTGTACCAACTGATTTATTATCTGCAAATGACTCACACCTTAATGTGGGCTCTTCAATCCGTTTGTTTTACCATCAGCCAGCTTTCAAACACAAAACAGGCCTCGCTGTTCTGGGTGCTTAATGTGATGGCTGGTTCCTGTCCACACAACTAAAAGTAAGTGTTTAGGAATGCACAAAATCCTTCACGCTCCACCTGTAAATAACTCCACTCTGAGTCTTCAGGACTTACTCATGGAAACAAAGGCACTGTCTCTCCTAGCTTGATGTCTGAGATGCACACTCCTCCTCTCTGGCTGGAGCCTCGTCCCCCTCAGTGTCCGGCCCTGTGGCTGACTGCAGATCAGAGCCCGCTGTGAGTGCTGACACCCTCAGGGCGAGCCGCTTAAGGACCAGATCAGCAGTGCTGGGGAGAGTGTGCTGAAGACAGGGAACACAACAACAACAACAGATGACATGTACAGTATGTCCGGCAGATTTGAGGCATTGATTTGTACAGGAGAAATATCAGCACTGAGACAATGTCTTTTTGGGTCTGAGTTGAGCTGATGTGACGTGTGAGAGTGACAACGCTGAAAAGTTGCAAGAAGGGAGATATTTATTATTTAAAAGCAGATCGTAGGACCATCTTTTCTTGAGAAGCATTTTTAATGCAAAGAAGGTACGAGGAATTTGCCTTGGTGCATACATAAACACAGTCAAAGAATATAAATTGTAAGAAACAATTATAAATAAATAATTTAAGAAAACCAATATAACAATAAAATATAGCAATATTTACATGAAATATTGAAAATATATAGTTATACCTGTAACAATAAAATATAATAACATATGTGCAGTATTGGTATGACAAGTGGAAGGCCGTGCAGATATTAGTGGTAGCTTTGTGTAGATATTGTTTGGGGTTTGTTGGTTGAATTGAGCGTGTGGTGTTTAATGCCGTGGGAACAACTAGATGCTACTTCTGTGGAAGGTAGTGAGTGCTAATGCTGAAGCAGTTGCTCTGGAAGTCTGTGATATATTTAATCAGATGAAATATCACATTGAGAACATATGATCAGGTGAAGTGAAGAGAGACTGACATTCCAATGGCGTGCAGTCGATGCTGCTTGAAGGAGACGTTTCCTGCAGATGTGTTTCATAACATCCAACGCCTCGGAGGTGATAATTATGTTGCTCTGAGGGAGACTCGCAAAGCACGTGTAAAGAAACTGATGCCATATTTAATCAGAGAGGACTCTATGCTAATCGTATTGCCTAAGAGTGAGGTTATCAAGTACCTCGCACCTCTAAAGCTGCTGTGAACGGTATCGGAGACGCTGCTTGATAGCTTCACTCGAGGTGCAGAAATGGATCTCACCAGTAACTCCGTTTATCGGTGTGATTGCAACAAATTGAGGTGTGATGTGCTTGTTTAAAAGGAATGATGTCGCATTCAATCTGTGAGCCGCACCCAGGTGGAGGGCTGGGAGACAGCATGGATGGATCTGTTGCTTTGAAAGAAGACCATTATGATGCCTGTCTGTTACAGACTCCCTAAGGAAGATGTATGACCTTTTTTAATGTTGACAGTAACAAATACACGGAGATTGAATGCATTATATTTTTGGATTTTAATACAATTTGCCTCCCAAGACTTGTTTAATTGATTGATTGACCAGTTCAAGTTTTGGCTAATAACTGAACGTACTAGAGTGGCTATGAAACACACTATTATGTTGTCAAAGTCAAAATGCATAGGTTTTCATCATACTGCTGTAAAATAGTTCACTTTTACCTTACAGAAAGAAGTTGAGTCTCTGATAGAGGCGGTTCAATCATCCAGGATATTACATGTGGGATGCCACAAGGTTCTTTTATGGGCCCTCTTGTATTTATTATGTGTACATTATATGCCAGTTACGGCAAGATGCAAGCTTTTGCGGAATGATTTTGCTTTACGTATCATATTTGACTTGTATTGGGGTACGATGTCAGGGAAATAAAATAAAACAAATCACACATTTGAAGGTAGTGGGTCATTGATCCAAGCTTTTAATACATTTGAGTAAAACAGAAAAACCTGTTTGGAAATAAGAATAAGCTGGCAAGGATAAAGGATAACTACGGTGAATGTTTCTTGTGGTGGCCCTGAAATTGTGTCTCAAATGTTACAATATGGGAACACAGAATGTTATTAAGATGTGCCAGTAAACTCTTGATTCTGCACATTCTGCTCAGTTGTTTGACAACTAGGAACAAAGGAACAAACTGCAGTGGGTGCAAAATAATTCAGTATTTATTAAATGCATCGGACCGCTGCCAGTACAGCTCAGATGAAACACAAGCTGCATCATATCCAAACTATTATTGATGGGTACAAGCATCAATATTTTCACATAACAATGATGCATACTTAGTATATAACTTTGAAAATAGGGACGGTGTGCATTCATGTGAAGTTCCTGTTCATAAACTGATGCCATGTCATGGAACATATGTCTGTTAAACCTCAAGTATATGCATCAAAAACTGGATAATAAAGTCAGGTTAAGGCTTTATAATTTAACAGGGTAAACAATTTATAGTGACATTTGGAAAGATATTGTTATTTTAATTATTTTTCGTTCTTTTGTTGAAGGATTTTGTTGGGTGTTTCTCAAAATTGTTTATAATTCTTATGTTGAATACTTTCCAATTTGTTGCGTTTTCTTTGTCCTGTTGGAAACAAGTGTTTTTACTTTCAAATCCATCGGATACTTTTGTGCCTTTTGTCCGATAATCCAATCAAAGGTCCTGTAAAATCAGTTCTTGAAATTCTGTTGAGTTTCTTCTGCTGGCCAGTAGAGGTCAGCAAAGCTTCAAGCCTTTTCTACATAAGGAATCATATATGTTCTAATAAAAGCATGCTTTTGTATTAAAAAGGTTATCAGATGATCCATTTATTATGCCAATATGCTTTGAAAAAGTATGATCCACAACAGAGAGGCCATTTCCTTGGCAGGAAGCTTCTGTGGCGCGTTGATTAGTATTTTAGATTCCTTTAACACAGCTTTCTGTGACGTACCTGTAAAATATGCAGTCCCTTAAGTGTGAGGACAGCCAGCTCTCTCAAACCGTCGCCAGTCAGGTCTAAGTAGATGAGGGACAGCAGAGGACTCTTGAAGCTCCGCCTCCACTGCAGCTGAAACTCATCCTCTCTTCCTGTCCCTGCCGGCTGGAATTTGTAACAAAGCAGTTCCTGCATGGAAGAAAGGGAGCGAGCATCCTCATCATCGAGATCTCCCCAGTCAATCATCCTCATTCGATTTTAGAGGAGATTAGTTTTGGTTATCCACAGATAATGCCCTTCATCTACAGCTGCACTGCACTTCTTCTGTAGAGTCTATTTTAAGGGACCCTGAGTATCGTCTACCATATCATGTTCCATTATATCGAACTGCTGTTTATGTTATTCTCCTTCTCGAACAAGTCTGTTGTTATTCTATATCTTTAAAATCACATAAAAAGACTTACAAGCACTGTCTGTACTGCAAAACGTACATTAGAGTCAAGTGGTTTTTTTTAAAATCTTTTTCATTGGATTTTGTGAAAAAATGCAAACCCATATCACCAGCTTTATCCTTTGAAGTATTATTAATAAAGTGAATTAGTGAAGAGGCGCTCTGACCTGCCCATATGTTCCCAGCAGCACCTCCTTCTGGCCGTCAAAGTCCAGGTCGATGACCAGAGCACACAGCACTGCGTCCCACTGGTCGCTCTCTGAGAGACACACGGAGCGGGACAGGCCTCGCGCCTGCACATCTCTGAGGACACACACACATACGGATAACACACTGCTCTGAACTCGGCATAGAGCCATGCTCTAAACAGCAGAACACTTCTGACTTCTCCACGGATATATTTAAAAAGCTATCACTATTTGTACCTGTAGACAACTGCCATCTCTATAGTGCTGGTTACCAGAAGGTTGTAACTTTTTATTTCCACACCTGGAACAGACAAAAAGGTGGATTTGACCAGACGGATCCACGGTGACTACCAGAGATAGTTCACACTACACGGGTGAAGAGACAGACAGAGGAAGCGACTTACCTTCCTCTTCACTGGGGCAGCTCAGAGGGAACAGCAGCACAGAAGAGATGGGACTGTCAAACTGGAACCGCCAGCTCTGCAGAACCTCTGACGAAGAGATAGACGAGGCACATAGGGATATCCTGCAGTATTATCATGATCACCACACACACCGTCTTGAAGTCACTAACTAGTCACACTAAAATGTCCCAATTTGGGATCAATAAGGTATATCTTATCTTATCTATATTTAATACATAACCAATCTGTTAATTGTACACATATTGTCCCATCAGAGGGGATTTAGGACCTGGTTCATACAAACAAATGTATCTCTGCTACTAACAATTACACACTATGTCAAGTCTCTGTCAGCCACAGTAAACCCACCGACTCTGTATTTACCGTGCACTATTCTATTACCGTGCACTATTCTATTACCGTGCACTATTCTATTTACTGTGCACTATTCTATTTACTGTGCACTATTCTATTTACCGTGCACTATTCTATTACCGTGCACTATTCTATTTACTGTGCACTATTCTATTACCGTGCACTATTCTATTTACTGTGCACTATTCTATTACCGTGCACTATTCTATTACCGTGCACTATTCTATTTACTGTGCACTATTCTATTACCGTGCACTATTGTATTTACTGTGCACTATTCTATTACTGTGCACTATTCTATTTACTGTGCACTATTCTATTACCGTGCACTATTGTATTTACTGTGCACTATTCTATTACCGTGCACTATTGTATTTACTGTGCACTATTCTATTACCATGCACTATTCTATTACCGTGCACGATTGTATTTACTGTGCACTATTCTATTATCGTGCACTATTCTATTACCGTGCACTATTCTATTACCGTGCACGATTGTATTTACTGTGCACTATTCTATTATCGTGCACTATTCTATTACCGTGCACTATTCTATTACCGTGCACGATTGTATTTACTGTGCACTATTTTATTACCGTGCACTATTCTATTACCGTGCACGATTGTATTTACTGTGCACTATTCTATTATCGTGCACTATTCTATTACCGTGCACTATTCTATTACCGTGCACTATTGTATTTACTGTGCACTATTCTATTACCGTGCACTATTCTATTACCGTGCACGATTGTATTTACTGTGCACTATTCTATTATCGTGCACTATTCTATTACCGTGCACCATTCTATTACCGTGCAGTATTGTATTTACTGTGCACTATTCTATTACCGTGCACTATTGTATTTACTGTGCACTATTCTATTACCGTGCACTATTGTATTTACTGTGCACTATTCTATTACCGTGCACTATTGTATTTCCTGTGCACTATTCTATTACTGTGCACTATTGTATTTACTGTGCACTATTCTATTACCGTGCACTATTGTATTTACTGTGCACTATTCTATTACCGTGCACTATTGTATTTACTGTGCACTATTCTATTACCGTGCACTATTGTATTTACCGTGCACTATTGTATTTACTGTGCACTATTCTATTACCATGCACTATTGTATTTACTGTGCACTATTCTATTACCGTGCACTATTGTATTTACCGTGCTCTACTGTATTTACTGTGCATGGTTCAAATGACTGTGCACTATTCTTTATATTCACTGTGCAGTATTTATTTTGTTAGACAGTGGCTGAATGAGTGTGAAATATATTCCTACTTGCCGCTAATGTACATTTGTATAACATTTGTATGATATTGTATATTTGAAACATGTTGAACTCGTGTAGTAATGCTTGACACTGCTGCTGTAACAAAATCATTTCCCAATTTGGGATACATAGAGCTTCTATCTTTCTATCCTATTTGTAGTGCTCTCAACCATTCAGCTAATAGAATGGAACCAGGAGCACCCTTAACATGTACACTAGTTTCTGCTCGCAATCCCACGATGCAAAGAATCACATTTTAAAGATAACAAATGTACACCCATGCCAAAGGTGCAGTTTTGCACCCCTAGCAGGATGAAGTTGGTATTTCACTGTGTTCTTCTATCGCACTTTGGAGGAAACGCTATGAGAAGGAGTCATGTGACTGCGTTGAACCAATCAGAATGGTTGTTGAGAGTATGGTGGGACTCACCTGGTTCAGTCTGGCTGACCTGAGCCAGTCCCACACAGCCATTCTGACAGCCGAACGCAGAGAGTCTCCGGCCACCAGCGACACTCAGCATATCCAACCACAGCACACTGCATGGAGGGGGGGGGGGGCACACAATAAACACAGAGGGTTATGGATTTTACATTCATTGAAGTCAGAAAATGTGCTGACATATGGTCATTGCTCATTGATATGACAGCAGTGATACATCACTTTCAGCAAATATGCTACATTGATGCTACTGATATCTGCTTTGTTCTGTGTGCAGTGTCTCACTGGCTGAGCTATGAACAGAACTCCTCCACACACTGTGAAGCATCAGCAGCTTCTTCAGAGCTGATGGAGCTACGGGCAGCTCAGACTCACTTGCTGGGCAGATCTTCTAGTTCAGGGAAGAGTCTCTCCACCGGCTGCTCTTCAAACTGGTGAAGGGAGGAGTTCTGTTGGAAACGGGACAGTCAGGCTGAGTAATGCTGTCATGTTACATCATAAGTCAAAGTGAATGTCTCCTTCAGATATGCAAAACCATATTGTTATATGCATTTGGCTCAAAATAGCCTTACTGTAGCCTTCATCCCGTTTCATAAAGTCTTCTCTTTGACCGAACAACAAATCATGTTAAAACTCAAATGACCTTGACAAACGAACCTTGTCTGATTCACTTTATACACATTGTACAGTCTTTACTAGAACACTACTGTTCTGGGGCCTCATTTATAAACGGTGCGTACGCTCAAAAAATGGCGTACGCCAGTTTCTATGCAATGTTTGCGATTTATAAAATACTAACTTGACGGGAAAACGTGCGGTCCTCCACGCAAACTCTGACCCATGCGTACGCACTACGCACAACAACGGGAGAGACGAGAAACTGCGACACCGTTGGCAGAAGGAAGAATGGAGAGAAATGTGTGGAAATAATACCATAAATAAAATGTTACCTCTCATTTATCATATATGAAGAATTCATTTTCAAACATTGATTAAAGCCAATCTTAAAATGATTTAACAAACGCCTGTTTGAGACTCCTCAGTGCACACAAAAACATAACTTATAAATACGGAAATGTTATTGATCACCCCTCAATTATGTTCTCTTGTTAAGAAATGTATTCTCATAAATGATGCGGTAAACAGAAGGACAGAATTACTTTAAACTGACGCCGTTTTGCATTTCTATAGGTTGTAGATACGAGCATGGTTTATATACAGTAGGCTACTAACACGTTTAATCCTGTTTTATGCCGTTTGCCAAGACTTGATAAGTCGCTCGTAAAATACAGGAGGTATGGAAGCTAAGAACACCATATGTGGTCAATTGTACAGCTGATATAACACAACACATTAGTTGTATTTCCTTTAACTGGTGGATTATGGATATATAGTTGCTGCGGGAGGGGGGGGGGGGCTGTTGACAGCTGTTCTGTTGTCATTTCCTGCGATCTCCTTCATGCAGTCAGTCAAAATGAATGAATGGGCGTTTCTTTGACTATTTATAGGCAAATATGGGCGTGACGTGAAGCCCGTAAAAGCTGCACCGCATTTCAAGTCGATTGTGATTTATAAAGGGAAACCGGCGTAGGAAGTGCCGTACGCAGTCTTTTATGAATCGGAAAGTGTCGGTGCGTATTTATTTGCTTTGTCCTACGTAAGCAACCTTCCCACGCCAATCCTACGCAAGGCTTTAGAAATGAGGCCCCTGGTCTTTTGGTTTATTCACTTATTTATGACAAAATGAAGAATGAATAATATTTTACAGATTTGATTGTTTCAATTTCTATTTCCCATCTTCTCAGAAGAATAAATACAATTCATTTTTTTATAAATATTTAGACAAATAACTATAATCAAAAGGACACAACACAAATATTTTATAATAAATAAATAATTCTGATTCCTTTAGTTAAATTTGTCAATTAAAAATGTATTTCTTTAATATAAATACTGAGATAAAAAACATTAACAAATAAATAATACCTAAACGTGAACACTCACGCACATAAACAAGTAGGTATTATAATTCTACAGATATTTAGTTTTACAGATAAAGAGGGGGAAAGGATTAAATCTATATTTTTTTGTTTGGTAAAGACGGTATCCCCCCCCCCCCCCCCGGCTCTGCTCTGACCTCCTTGTACAGGTGGATCCTCTGGTCATGGCCGCTCAGTAGAAACACCGTCTCTCTGCCTTCATCCTCACTCTGCACCCTGACACAGAACAAAATAAAATAATCTGTAATTAAATTGTAAATTGAATTTGTAATTAACACCACATCATATTATTTAGCTGCCTGTTTATAACCACTACGTTTTGGTGTATTAAAGTATTCTGATGATTGTTATGGTGGGACATTAATAGAGCTGTAAAACGTTACCATAACTCCAGTTTAACAGCTTGCCATGCCATGTCTGTCCACTGGTTTGTAACAACGTGCCTCTGCCCTGCTGCGCGTGTCTTTGTAATGGGACTGCAGTGTTTTCACCATTGTGGGATAAAGGAACAGGGAACCGATGCTCCTCACTGACAGATCAGGGAGGGAGATGATGGGAGTCCCTTTCATTTCTTTTCATCTGTTATTCTCAACAAAACCTGATCTGGCTAGTTCGGCCTCCAGTGGTAGTTACCATGACAACTGAAGTGTGTATTGTATTGTTTAATGGTCCACAGTTTACCACAGCTGTGCAGCAGCAGACTCACTCTGTGTGGTAGAGATGGAAGGGCGTGAACTGCAGCTCCAGATTCAGGCAGCTCTCTGTTGAGAAACACACACTACCATCAGCAGGAGAAGTGTGTGTCACAGTAACAGTGCACAGGACGCTCCTCACTTCACTCACGTGCGATAGACTCCAGGTTGAACTCCGAGCCGGGCTCATAGTCACAGTAGATGTTCAAGAACGGAGTGGCTTTGTCTCCAGAGTCCTGCAGGAGTACAGCTGTTATTAACACTGTTTTTTTTCTTCTTTTTCTTTTTTTTTTTAAATAGTAGAACAAATTAACAACCTTTTTAGTAAAGTATACACATGCAGTGGCTCCTCAATTTAAATATATGCAAATACCTTTACGAATGTGATGCCCACCACCAGGCCTCTTTTGGGTGGAGACTTAGTGAAGGCATCGATTGACACGATCTCTGCATCGACTACAGAAAAAGGACAGGATCAGATCCTTGCAGCATCAACAGCTGATTGGACAACACAGCTGCAGCACAGCTTTCAGGACTATCGGACTAAAGCAGCATTCAATAAGATTTCTCAAGTTTAGTGAAAGTAGGATACCTTAAATAAGTAAAGTATGCATACTTAAGTGAGTGTACACTGCATTTGTGCATATCTGTACCTGTGCATTGCCATATATTAATGTGATCTTACTGCATGTATTTGAAACAAAACATAAACTATGTTCAATTGTGTCTAAGATTTTTTTTTAAAACATCATTGTGTCATTCCAAGAGGGCACATGAGTCTGTAGGCTATTACTTCACAAGTATATTTAATCAAGTTGTGTCAAGTATTGTACTCAAGTACTTTTTTGACATATTTTGTACTTTATACTTCTACCCCACTACATTTCAGAAGCAAATATTGTACTTTTACTCCACTACATGTATTTTAACACTTGCAGTTACTACTAGTCACTTTGTGCATATAAAAACACATGATAATGCTGATATAGTATAAAGCAGTACTGTACTACTAAACGACACAGTATTTTTAATATCTAAATGTGTCCAACATTGACACATTACAATACTAAAATGCTCTCATATGTATAAAAAACAAGATCAAATATGAACCAAATTAATATTAAACTGTGAAAAGATCCATTCTGATTTAACCTTACTTTTGATACAAGTCTAAACACATTAAGTATTTATAATTATCCTGTACTTTATATTATTCTCAAATGGGTCATTGTGCAGAATAAGTACTTTTACTTTAAGTACGATTTTGAAATCAGGACTTTTACTTGTAGTGGAGTATTTAGGGAACATGGTATTTGTTATTTTACTTAAGCAAAGTATCTTAGTACTTCTTCCAACACTGTCTGCCTCACTGCATTGTTTTGCCTATGCACCATCTCCTCCATAGCTCTACAGCACGGTACCGTCCTCCGGGCAGTACCTGGGATGTAGGTGAACTGGACCTCCTTGGCCACAGGTCGGATTTTGTGCTGCGGCTCCTGGTACCCGAAGCACACCACCTTCCCTTTGAGAGTGGCCGCTAACAGCTCCTGCTGCCCGGCCTGACACAGCCCGTAGATGTTGCTCTGCGACGGGAAGCGGCTGAAGCTGTCCTCCACGAAGGGGTAGGCCTCCGGGAGCATCCCGCCACCCGAAACTCAACACTCTTATTCGGTCAGAAATGTCAAAAATGAAGACTGTCAGTGGTTGTTTTGTAACTGCTCTGTTCTCCAACTCCATTCAAGTTCAACTTAAATGAGCTCAAATGAGAAAACGAGTGTCAACAAATATTTTATACTCGCGTCATTATGTTGACTTACATGTAGTGCTCGTGCTAAATCAGTGCTAATGCATTTTAATTTACTTTGAAGAGACACATTCACAGCTTCTGTTTTGGTATTTCTCAGGCTGACTCTAACTTAATAGCTTAGCCTGCTAGTATAGCGTCATGAAGCAAAACATCCGGGTCAGGAGGAGGTGCGTTCAAGTCTATTGGATATGGCATTTAATTATCATAAAAACGATCCAGCGAAGAGAAACCAAATGCTTTGATTACAAAGTTGAAAGTAGGGTAATGCTTTACCAGGTCGGTTTAGTTTACTGTACTTTTTGCCATCATATTTTGTTGTTTATTGTCAGATGTCACAACTCACACTAGAGGTTTCTCAATACTCAAATGTCCCCTCCTCGACTCCTCGTTCCTCCGGTAGTGACCCGGAAATGAATTTCAGCGCGCCATTTTGAAGGACATCTAATTTTTCTAAATGCACACCAAGGACCGAGGATCGAGCGTCGAGGAGGCTCTCTGGAGGAGTTCTAACCGAGGATACACTGATGGTTCCTCCACAGCTCCTCCGCGGATGCATTTCTACTACTGCTCATTTCTGATTTACAAACTTAAATGTATGGCTCACTCTGCCTATCCAAATAAAGACCATTAGAGGCTTCTCAATACTCAAATTTCCCCTCCTCGACTCCTCAGTCCTCCGGTAGTGACCCGGAAATTAATTTCAGTGCGCTATTTTGAAGGACATCTAATTTCTCTAAATGCACTTCGAGGATCGAGCGTCGAGGAGGCTCTCTGGAGGAGCTCTAACCGAGGAGACACTGATGGTTCCTCCACGGCTCCTCCGCGGATGCATTTCCGGGAACGATGGAGGCGTGACGCACGGCCGGACTTATCTCAGCCAATGACATCTCTGCATGCATCCCCTGGATATTATTTTAGAAACTGCTGGGGATATATCCAGTATCTGATTGTGTTACGTTATTATGAGAGTGCTCTCATACTTTACATTTTATATATTTATATAAATATATTTGTGTGTGTGTGTCCGCATCTGTAGCCTGTTATTGTCTCATTATACCGCACTCTCAATGAATTCAAAGTAAATATGTGGGGGAACAATGTTCAGCTGATGTAACAGAGATTATAAAATACAGCGCTATGACAAAACACTCGACAGCTGATGCAGCTGTTGCCACGTAATAATGAACAGACGTCGCTTTAATATGACCGCTCAGAGGAGAGGAGTTCTCATTTCTTTAAACGTCTGCTGCTTCCCCTCCTCTCTCCTCGGTCCTCCGCTCGCATCTCCGGGCGGGACTAAGTCTCGAGGAGGGGAAATGTAAGAATTGAGAAGCCTCTATTGTGTCTATAGAGAGGCGAAGTCCCTCCCTTTCCGGGGTAGCTGCATGGGACCTTATTTCGGAAAAATGGGGAGATACAGATTATCTTTCGATTCCGTTTGAATTGTGCCACGAATTACATATATGATGTTTGTCAATTTGAAAGATCATTTTGCAAGTAAAAAAAAACGGTAAATCTGTGGTGGGTGCTAGTGGAGCCTCGCAGCGGCGAAACCGTGCCACGCCACACTATTTGCGCCGCATTTTCGGCTCAGTTGAGGCACCCTCCGCGAGATGAGGCCCCCTCCGCGAGATGAGGCCCCACGCCACGCAGTCTGCATGATCGGCCTGTATAGGGAGGGACGGCCCTGGTGTTCTTGCAATAATAATAATAATAATACATTTGATTTATATAGCACACTTTAAAGACAACGTCATCTCAAGGTGCTTCACAAAGATATAAGGAGAAAATAATAAAATAAAAATATATCTAAAGGATCATATTGAATAAAATATGGTAATATAAAAAATAAAAGGTTAAGAGCATACAAGGTTTAAAAATTAAAATAAAGGACGGTCAGTAAAATGCGTAAATTAAAATATACCATTGTTTGTCTGTCATATAAATCATAAACTCACTAAACCATTGCCACAAATATTTCCATTAGGGCAGTTCATATATATATAAAATGGACCTCTAATAATCCCCGTAGAGAAATCCACGTGTCAAGGCAGCAACAGAATAAGAAGAAGCACAGATATTACACATGGAGTTACACAGGAATTAAAAGTAAAAAAGACAAATAAAATAAGAATAAACATGTATTAACAGTATTAATTGAAAAAACAATGATCCGATGAATGTACACAGATATGTGAGCAGAACAGATATGTTAAATATATTTAAGGTGCAGGTATCAGAGCGGGTATAAGTTGTATGTGGGTGCATACAGTGTACATATGATTAAAGTTCAGTGCAGGTGGGTTTCAGGGTTAGCCCTTGGTTGCAGCCTGATGGCTACAGGCACAAAGGACTGGCCGAGGCGCTTGGTGCTGTGTCGTGGAGGGATGAGTCTGTGGCTGAGCGTGCTCCTCATCCTCACTAGCTCTGCATGGAGGGGGAGGGGTCCTCCAGGATACAGTCCAGCTCTCTTAAAGAGAGTGTTGATGTTTGTCCAGCAGATGTCAGTGAACACTTACAGCAACTTGTTGAAAGCTTTACATTTCCCTCCTTCTGCTTACCAACAGCTTGACAAAAGTCCTACCTCCTTTTAAAGAGAAGAAGACACTCAAATCAAGGCATATCGCATACTTAGTTTTCTTTCCAATATCCCTACTTTCATATCAGTCAGAAACAGGTTTATTGCTACACAAGGAATTTGCTTTGGAGTTTAGTGACACGAACACAGTAGGAAGAATCGGGCCGCGATAGTTAATGTGACACGCTGAAATGCATGCGTTATATTTTGATCCTCCATGGTCGTATCTAGTAAGAATTAGAATGGAATTTAAGAATGGTAAAACTGCGATCCCTGGGTTGTCATTCCTAAATTATGAATGACAGCTTGTGGAAAGTTTGCTAGACTACTGGTTGCATGGCAACTAGGCATCTCGCGAGTTGCGGTAATTGGTTAGTAAAATAAAGAAAGGATTTGTTTTGGAATTATTTTGTGTTCCGTTTTTTCTTGGGCGGCCCTCAATCCAATATTGAGTACCTAAATTGGCCCTCACTCATCAAAACTTTGAGAACCCCGGGTGTAGAGGCTGCTGCCTGAATATGCTTAGTGAAAGGCAGCTTACTTACTTAGGTAAAAAACATCTTATTGATATTTATTTTCTCCTGTATTTATTTGCATTGCATTTGATAATTAGGAAATTCAACAGAATCCGAAAGTAATCAGGTTTCATTACTTTTATATTTGATACTATTACATTTCCTTCACAATTTAGGTAAAGTACTTTTTCTGGAGTCTTTACTGCCGGACAACATTATCTGACCTCTGAAGTCATTAATACTCATCAAACTCATCAATCCTAAAACGTATACAAGAAAGAAGACAAAGAGCATAATCAAAAGGAAACCAAATTAGATGCTTATGCCATTTTGTAAACAGCTCCTGTGAGGAGGTCAATAATAACATTGGCA